>NC_064874.1:77606056-77673556 GCF_943734745.1 Anopheles darlingi | reverse complement strand
TAAACCTAAATCTGATGGCCAAACACGCTCAATATTGGTTCTTACCGTGCACAATTTTCCCAATTTCTCGAAAGATCCCAAATTTTCCCGATTCACTGACTGTGGTAGTCACTGTGCTCGAATCGCGGTTTGACAGCTCGCTCTGAAGGCGGTTTTTCTCTTGGCGGGACAACACAAAAGTTGCAAAGTGCCGTTTAATTGATTCGCGAATTTCTGCGTTAATTTATGTTCTCCGTGCGTTCCGTCCCGCAATCGTGTGGCACCGGGGATTAATAGTGTGTGGTGTTGGGCGACCGGATTGAGCAGAGACCCGCTGCCGTCCTTTTGTACCCAGTTTCCCGACAAGTTTTCCCCAGCTGGTGGTTGCCGCGGGGTGCGCCTACCTGTTTTCATATTTGTGCGTCGTGATTAACAGCTTGTGTGGCGGGAAATTGTGTTTTAGGAACGATTTTCTAGTAACTGGACTTCACCACAAACAGTGGAATGCAGAATTTCTGAGCCTTTCTCCACGATTTATGGATGCATGAGTTGTCCTGAGGAAAAAGAAGAAGAATAGATAGCAAAAACGGCCTGGGGGAGAGATGGAAACGGAAAATGGGCCACAGGAAAGCGAGCCCACCGTGGGCACCAAGAAGGTAGTGCAGAATTTAAGTTCAACCGTGATACAAAGGAGGTGTAGAAAGGATGAAGATGATGATGGTACTAGGCGCGTGGATAAATCGCTGACTCTGCTCACGCTCGGTATGGTTAAGATGTTGCGCGAGTCCCCGGACGGATCGCTGTTCCTGGGAGAGGTTCGTTTCCAGTAGCACTGTTAAGATTGCGATTGCCCCGATAATGAACAATGAACTCTAACAATCGTGCATCTCTCTATCTGTTCCACTTCCTTCCATCCTCACGCAGGTGGCGAAGATCCTGCGAGTGAATCAAAAGCGGCGGGTGTACGATGTCACCAACGTGCTGGAGGGTATAGGATTGATTGAAAAAATAGGCAAAAACCACGTCAAATGGATGTAAGTAGTAGGCGTTTCCCGCCAAACCATCAACGGCACGTCGAAAGCAGGAGAAGCAAGCCGCGGTTTTCCTGTTTCCTCT
This sequence comes from Anopheles darlingi, assembly GCF_943734745.1. NCBI lineage: Eukaryota > Metazoa > Arthropoda > Insecta > Diptera > Culicidae > Anopheles > Anopheles darlingi. The sequence goes on along the minus strand of NC_064874.1, from coordinate 77,672,461 downwards.
TGTGCGGCGAATAAGCAGTTTGCCAAATTTACCTTCGGTCCAGCCATCCACCATGAGTAATTGCTTACCTTCCTTTCTGTTTTCTATCTTCCCTACGCCGTTGTTTCTGGACCAGCGGAGAAGAGCTGACGAGCGAATCGTGCCGCGGGACGGCCCGCAAGATCGGCATGCACATCAAGGAGCGCCGAAAGCTGGAACTTCGCGAAGCATGGTTCGATGCGAAACTGCAGCGCATGCGGAAGAGCATCGATCTTGTACTGAAGGAAGAGCGGAGCCGTTCATTCTTGTACGTCACGAGTGATGATCTGACGCGCATACTACCGTACGAACGTCAACACATGCTCATCTTGTGCAGCGATTATCGATCACCTCGGAAACAGGCTACGTTCGGGCCCTTCCCTTCCATGTTATATCGTCGAATGCAGCGCGTACTGAAGGTACGTGCAAAACGACGGGGTCAAACGTTGGATATGCTTATGCTACAGACCCCTGCCGGTACCTGCTACACGCGTCCTAGTAGGCGAGTAGCGATGTTCCGCGGTGATCCTTCCTCGTATGTGCGGCTCAATATGAACGAAGAACAACTATGGAGGAAGAGCGGACAGAAGTCGCCCGTGAACGATATGGAAGGACATAACGGCGCAACGGGAACTGATGAGTTTCAGGAAGGGGAAAGACAGGAAGAGCATGGAAACGATGGCGAAGACGACTGCGACGACGTGGTGCAGGAATTGAGACGGGAACGACAAAGAATGGAACTGGCACGGTTACTACTCGATGACCGAACGGACCTCACCGGCTACAGCCGCTATCAACCGAAACAGTGGTCTACTATGGAACTAGAAGCGGAACACGGAGATTTCTCGACGCCTTTCATTCTGCTCGATATGAAACCATGCGGTGATTACCATCAGGCTCTTGGGGAGGATGATGGTGTAAATGAACTATTCGATCTTCGATTTCCCTCCGGCGGTGACGAGGAATCAACCGATAAAGTGAAAGAAGAACCACTAGGTGACAGTACTGATGTCCAACCGTCCGCCACTATCCAGCCAACGTAGTCGCCTACACTTGAAACCAAAACCAAAAATGGGAGAAAAGCAATAATTCATCTTCTAGCGATGGTTTCCATGGTAGCACGAAGGAGGTCTTGAACGACTCGACGTGATGCGATGATGTGATTTGAGGGAAAAGGGCACGGTCCTTGTGTGTCTTTGTTCCCATCATGCATCTCCATCCAAAATTATTGTGGTTTTTGTAAAAAAATGTTTTAGTATTTTGGATCAAAATTTTTCAAAAAAAAAACCCTTCTTGTTCATCGCAAAACAATCCACTAGCTATTAGTTGCCAGAAAAAGGAGTTGACTCTTTTGTTATATACACGTAAGTTGATGAAGTTTTCTTGAAATCACGAGTGAACTCATTGGCTGCACTTGCCAATGGGATGGGATTGCCATATTGGCCGGGTTTGACTGATTCGATTTGCGTTCTTTTCTTTATCGTGAAAGAGTACTGTTACTAAAACCCAACCACTAGAGCGCGTCTAGAGAGTTTGAGTCGTTTGAACTTCATATTACGATAGATTACAATCAATCTTCGTGTGTAAAGTGGTTTTGTAAGGATAGCTACTCAACCGAATGGACCTAGATAATGAGAAATGTAGTCAATAGCAACTATGGACAAATTTAATAAATCAAAAAGGTTTGTGACGATACGATCTGGAGAACATTTTTCAGGTGTCTGCGCTGGCAACGGCTATAACGTGAAATGGTTTAATTAATAATTGCGAAGCTCTACCATTTACTGCGTGCAACGACATGATCAGAGTGCACATTGTCGTTGCGGCCATTAGCGTGCACGGAATGGGCTTCTTTCACGAACAACGTGGTATTCTTACTTTCCTTAGCTGGTTCGCAGTTTATCCCAGTTTTGCACTAGTTCGCCCGACCCAACGTGTTCATGGTGGGTCGGTCGGTTGTTACTTGAAGTACTGCCTAAGGCTCGTAACGGTAATTTTGTTAATGTTGCTGCTAACCTTTCTTCGCATTCAACTGATTGTTTCGAGTGGTCCATTTCTCCGATCTATCTCATATTTGGTATGGATATTGGCAACGCTTTGCGATGCTACCATGATCGTCTCGATCATACTAGCAAACGCACTGAATGTGAACAGCTTTCTTACATTGAGCGTAGTGATGACAAGGGTAGAGGACAGTTGCGATATACGATATGGTGGTGCTAGCAGGTCGCGTTGCTTCCGTATGATTGGCTTGTACTTATACGCCGCCCTTTGCACACTACTCAACATTTACTTCTTCGTGATCAACTATAGCGAGCCTTGGATGGTGATATTTCAGCTACGGTTTGAGGTGTTGCTGGTCGATTTCTATATCGCTCATTTAACGTTCTTGCTGCTGACCGTGGCTGATTATGTTAAGCGGATGGAAAGTCTGATAAATGATACCGTGACACCCACCATTGTCATCAATCTGTCTGAGCTGTGTCGTTTGTTGCGTCTTCGGGACGATCTGTTTCACTGTATTGCGCTCATCAATCGCATATACGGAGTTCTGTTTATTTCCGCCAGTGTTTCGTGGTTCGTTTCGATTACCGCCGTGTTGTATTTCGATTTCTTGATGAACGGTAATTTGGATCTAAGTTATGATCGGCCGTATGCCATGGCACATTTCGCTATGGTATTAGCGAAAAGTTTCGCTGTCGGTGGACTGCTCATGGTGGCTGAACTCATGACGGAAAGGGTAAGCAATTCGGCATGTTCATGTCCTTAGATATGCGGCAAATGTCGCAACCAAACCGCTTTTTCCTTGATTGCTGTAGCTGAGTGCCTTGACACAGCTGATTCACCGTTTGGTGCTACAACATTCGCCTCTTCAACAAGATCATCGTCCTTTGCGCAAGCTAATCGACAAGCTGTTGATGAAGAACCATTTCCAGAATGCGAATTTAACAGCATATGGAATGTTCAAAATTGACAACAGTTTAAGCTATACGGTAGGGCATGAAGACAGATGAGTGATCAAACATATATAGTAATGAAACGAATTCTTTCCCGTTTTATGCAGGTAGGCTGTACGATTGTAACATACTTGGTAATTCTGCTTCAATTCCGTCAGCTGGAAATCGAGCAGGATAGTTTCGGATAGGACATCTGAAGGGGGAAACCAAAAACAATGTGCTTTTCGGGAAGTGGTTCTATGTTTCTGAACGTTCTTCAATCCACTTTCCCCTCCCTCAGTTGGTTTCTTAATTCACTTCGTATTTTCTTGTAGTTGTACTGTTTACTAACTGCTCTGGTGCTTTGCCCTTCTTCATTCATCCCCAATATAGATTCGTCCTAACATTACTGTAACACACAAACACCGGTGGTCAAACCTTCATTCTCTAAAACCCACACGATAAAATATACTAACAGTTATGCACATAACTCCACTATGCTTAACCGCGAGTTAGTGTCTAACATAATTTCTTAATTAACAATTCGCTATTCATAACGCTTACACTATCTACAGTCAAACTACTTTTCGTCTGCACCTTAAGAAAAACCTCCTCTCTATCCTCCCCTCTAAACGTAAGACGCGTAAATCAACGGAGAATTAAACGGAGTCCTAGGAACAAAATAACGATACTCTAGGAATCGGTGGACCTAGAAATAGCTTAACGTAAATAACGTACAAGAAGCAAAAACAAACAATAGGTAATGAAAACCAAGATGATAAAAATTAACGCGATGTTCAGCAAAACAAAACAAACGAACTACGAGGATATCGTAATGGCCCGTTGGAACGAATAGTCCGATTATTCGGCTTAATGTACATGATCTCACGTGAGCATCGGGGCATGTCGAGCGGGAGGATCGCAGGTTTAGTGCGCTGCAGTGTGTGGATGATTAAAGCATCTTGTTCTGTGCTCATGAGATTATAGTATGGTAATTCCTGAATTTTTGCTTTACTTTGTGCGTAACCACGCCACTGCATCATGAAGGCACTTTTTGTTCGGGTTCCTTCGAAATGTATCCACTTCTTTCTCCTTATAGCATTAAACATTTAACATAGATTTAATGATGTAACAACAATCTCGTGCGATGAGTGTGCAACAATACACTACGCACTACGCAAACAAGAAACCATGTTTCCTGCTCCTCCTCCAGACCAGCTAACGTTTAACGAATGATGGTTCAAATTGAAAATGCCTTTTTCGTGACATTCTAAGAACGATGCGGACTGGTGTCTGTACTACTACCGCGGCTGCAATGGCCACTGGCGGAGCTACTGCTGCCTGGCACAAGACTGTTCGTCGAGATCGCCTTAATTACCTCTTCTTGTAGTGAACTGGGAGGATCCGATAGGACATCGGTTGTGGTGGAAAGTTGACGCAGTTTATTGGAAACGGCTAGTGAATGGAACATACACGTTGGACATTAGATTTAAAATGTGCTGATTAACATCGCAACAAAAGGCATCGCTACTTACCGGGCCTCAGTTCGACCAGTGAACAGTGCTGATCAACCCACAGCTGGCTAGTCCGACACATCTCATCCATGCTGGCAACTGACACCGTCTGGTTATAAGAATTCATCAGGGGCTCAAAAATGAGACCAAACTATGGAAAACAGGGCAGCAGGAAATCGAGCTGTTAATAAATACTCTGAACAAGAATGTTCCATCCTTTACAAAACTTACAATCCAAAACTTCCAGTTTTCCAGTGTCCGCTGGCGAACGTACTGTTGATAAAGCTCCTTCACGCGGCCAGTGCGCTGCCGTGAAACCGGGGCCCCACTAGCAGGCAGTGCAGTCTGTAGATTACTGTTTACGAGAGGAAATGAATGTACAATCGATAAGCGTGTCCCATGCTTCCTTCCAGACTCTTTTTCTCTTCCTATTCTACCTTAACGAATTGTTCAGCTGCTCGATCTCTTTGCGTAGTGCGTCCATCTGATCATTCGCGGAAGTTCGTTCCGTTCGGAGCTGCTTGATGTAGTCCGCCCCCTTCTGTAACATGGCCGCTTTGCTTAGCTTAGCGTTCGGGTTCTGTTGCAGCTGTGGTATCAGCGAGTGTAACGTGTCGAACCCGTTCTTAATATTGTAGCGTCGTTTCTGTTCCGCATGAATGTGCCCCGTGCGCCGTTGGTTATCGTTCCGGGCGAATTTGCTGGCGACTCCACCGGAACTGGAGGTGCTAGGGCCGCCTGCAGCGCTATTACTACAACCAACACCAGTTGGAGAAAGTGGTCCGTCCGTATCGTGTGCTGACTCCGGGGAAAGACTCTGCTGCGAGAGCGACATACCGGCCGAAGAGGCAAAGCTCAGTACCGATGAAATGTTCGGATTTTGGGGACGCATTGCTCCTACGGATGTTCCTGGACCAGAATTGCTGGATAACTGAGAGTGTTGGTGTTGGTGGTGGTGCTGCTGCTGCTCATGGTGAGAAAGCTGTGGGTTTTGAGTCGGTTGTAGCTGTTGGTGCAGTTGTTGTAATTGATGGTGCGAGGACGAGGGCGATAGGCTACTTCCTCCAATTGGCGCTGCCTGGAAGTGGTTCGATTGGTGCTGCTGTTGGTGCTGGGATTGTATTAATGTACTTATGGCACTTGATGATGTACTGTGAGACTGTTTACTCAGTAAGGTACTAGCGTCTGAAAGAATTAAGAAAAGCAGTTTTATTTATAGTGTACGGATCGTGAAATACTAGGAATGACATTAGTAACCGTAAAGGCGATACTTACTGTTAGTAGTTAGAAGTTGTGCGAGGAGCGCACTATTGGTAACGTTCAGCATCGGTTCACTGGTAGTGGTGTGAAGCGTTGTTTGCGCAACATGATGCGATAAGTTCGATCCACCCGCAGATGCAGCAATGTTACCACCAGCAGAACCCATCCCTAAACCTCCAGTGACGTTCGCACCTGCCTGTTGCTTCATGATCATCGAATGGCTACGTGAGCGCATTTTGGAGCTATTAGGTTTTTGGGACTGATACCGGGGCATTGCAAAGTTCTCCATCTCCTTCGGTGGCAATTGGAAGGTAGCATTGATCGGGAGGCTGTTGGAGCGAATCATCTCTTTGGTCGGATGCGGCGGATGACGCTTGCTATGCTGTTGCTGTTGCTGCTGACCAGGGGCCGAGGATGGGGAAACCAACGAGTGTTGGTGCTGGGTTTGCTGTAGCTGCTGCTGTTGCTGTAACTGCAAGTCTTGCAGTTGCTGTTGTGATTGTTCTAGCGAGTGTGAGATGCCAACGGTTGCACCACTACCACTGAGCCCACTGCCCAGTGCACTGGTCGGTTGCAGCACTGTACCGTGGGGTGGCGAAGAGTGCCGTGCCATTGCCCTTGCACCGCTTCCATATGATCCACCGGCAACACCGACCGTTTGTGATGGAATTTTGTACGGTTGGGGCTGATGGCCGTGGTACGACTTGTAGCTGCTACCGGACTGCGATGCGTGAAGACTTCCCGGTGGCGAGTGCTGTGATGATGCCAGCATCTGGTTGTAGTTCGGTGCCGTCGGCATGGATGTTGACCGAGGTTGTGGAAGAGAACCCTTCGTTTGAGCCATAACTGGCACCGGAAGCGATTGGCTGTGCGTGAGCAATTTGGAGTTCATTGCCTGCAACAGTGCTGTCTGCTGAGTGCTACTGTTGCTACTGCTGATGCTACTGCAGCTGCCACCTCCTCCATTGCTACCACTGCTGGCGGTTGGGCTTGACCCACTTGGGCCACTGGAAAGGTTCACCGGATTTGCTGGTGATGCATTCTGCAGCACGGAATGGTTGTAGAGAAGATGCATGCCTGATGGTTGTTGCACGCTAGTGCTAACGCCGGTAGTCATATGTGACATTGACCCTCCGGATGATGGATAGCCAGCAGCGGTGTTATACGCGGCATTATGAACGCCACTGTTTGTACCTGACCCTGGTTGTCCCAGATTCGGCTGAGATACCATGTTGTAGGCCATCGTTTGGTGAGGAGTTGGTGGGTACTTGGAGTCGTAGTTGTGCTTTGCGTAAGCGCGGGAAAATTTTGACTTGCCGCCGCGTGATATCTCGTCACGTGGATCACCGCCACTGGAGTTACTCACCGGTAGCGATCCTGCCGTTATGTGCTGCGCGTTAGCTAGCGTTTGCTGCCCACCCGAGGAGGACGACCCGAGCGTCGAGAGGTAGCTATCGAGTGCGCTGCTAATCTGCTGAGCCGTTGGAAACCCTACCACTGAGGAGGTCGCGGAACTCGACGAATTGGTATTACTCGAGGTATGTAACGCTTGGGCAAATATTTTGGCCGAGTATTGAATTGCGGCAGGTTGTTGCGAGGGTTGTTGCTGATGCTGTTGGTTAAGGTTGCCACCGAGACCGACAGAAGTACTTGCGCCCAATGGTATCGGTGGTCCTACGGTTTGTGCGTTCACAGCAGAGGAATTTTCCTCCGTCACCTCCTGTATAGTGGCACCGGTGTTAGTCAGCAGATTTGATCCTGAAAATACCACAGCCAATAACATGAAAGTGAAGCGAGTTGAGCAGAAAAAACCCACAACAGGTCGGTGCTACTACTTACCAAGCGGATAGTTGTAATCAATCGCTTTCAACAGATCGTCCGTTGCTTCTTCCGGTACGGGTGCCAATCGTGGGAAGTTAAGAAAATCCAAATCCAGTTCCATCAAATCGTCCAGGTTTGGTTGCAGGGGGCCCAAGCTGGGTTGAATAAAATCTGCCCGTCCGGCACCCCTTGCTGTGGGACAAATGTTTTGCGGGAATAAGCAACCAATAATCTTGAATCTTACTTGGGAGGACCTATACGAATACGAACCTATCTCTCGGGAATCGGGAAAAGGATACTGGCCTAGCGTTGAGAAAAGTGTATCCGTGGGCATATTATCGGTGATCATAAACAGATCGTTGCTGATTGGTGACCATTCCAGGAAGTCTAATTCGCTAGTCTACAAAGAGAAAAATGATATATAGAATAACTCTCAGCGTTGGTTCCGATTATTCAACGCAAGTCTTCGTTCTCAATATATGTATTTTATCGGTAATAAAAAATATTTTCACCTGGCAAAAACACAAACTAGTCGTTACAATTAACATGCACTCTATTTTCGAGTCACCACTACCACCGATAATGATAAATTACAACAACTATCAGCTAACAAATTATGCACGATTTGTTTTCCTTAGGTCGGTGGTGATACTGTCACTGCACACGTGTCAAAGAGCGATCCGGAAAGATTTTCGTTACCAATCAGTTAAGGGCTCTAGAGATACTCAACACTAACTACCCTGGCAGCCGATAGTGGTTCAGTCACGCATTTACCACAACGTTTCATCAATGGAGTGCTTACGGAGGCTTCTACGGCTGATGCACTTTCTCGGTATTCTGTCCATCACCTATAATAGCAGAAAAGGGATCTACGAATCTTATCGTCACAGTAAATTACAGTTTGCAGTTCTGTTAAGTAGTGCAATGTTGGGAGCAAGTTACGTAATTTACCGTAGTCCGATAGAATCCATACTGTATCGACCGGCTCAGCTAATGTTCGATTTTACCATTTACATCGTTAACTGTCTGGCGTTCTGTGCCATTTGCTTAGTCTTCCCGTTGGCTATCTATCGGGGACGGCAGCATTTGGCAGACGCTTTGAATGCATTGCTCCAGAATGACTTGCTCCTTCGACAAGCATCTGGTAAAGTGTTGGAGTATAAACACCCGAAGAGCTTCGAAATGTTTGTACTTTGGAACAGCACTGTGTTTACCGTTCTTTTGGCGTTAGCTTTTATGATCCTATACAAGCAGAACGAGGGGTTTCTGCAATTTTACGTCGGCGTGTGTATTTACCTGTTCGTTGGAATAGCGCTTGATTGGACATTTGGTTTGTGTGGCCTCATCATACTGATCGGAGTTGCACAGTTGACAGCGGCTACAGATCATCCGCAACACGACAAAGAGTGTCTCCAGAATATGGATCAGCACTTTGGTCGGTTTTGCATATTATACGAACGCATAGTTAATGTCGTTCGGCCAAGGTTGAGTGCCTATTCAGGTCTGTTGGTTACTTTCTATTGTCCCTTGCTAGTTTTCCAGTGTGCGGTGAAAACACTTGATTCACTGTTTCCGGCTAGTGACTTAGTAAATCTAAATGATCGTATGCTATTTGCGTTCGGGATATTGTGGTTAGTCAATGATATTAAAAAGTTCGTTGTATTTCTGATTATAAGTGAGATCCTGAAACAAAAGGTAAGCTATTTGTTACAATTATTGTTTTCTATTGGAGAAGTTGATAAACGTTACAAGAATCATACGCGCATTAATAATCACTCGTAATGAAGATTAATTGCTGGTGATTCGTTGATATGACGTGACTAATATCGATTAAGAACGCTTAACATGATGGACAGCATTAATTAAAAAAGTAAGAACATAAACTGAAATCCAGGGAATCAACAGTATAATTCAATACATCAATACATTATAGTTTGTTTCTCCGCGGAACTAAGCTTCAAGTTAGCCGTTGGGCTGTAATCGTCCTTAGTTAGTTCTATCTGCATGTATATATTAAATCAATATGGCTAATATGTTCCAAAGCATACGAATACTTTTCTGGAGTTTGCGTGCTATCGGACTACTATCCGTAGAACATGGTATTGTACGTTGTGTATCAAGTTTCCGGGCAAGCAATCATGCACGAAGAAATTACGCCATCTGGTTCCCTTTAACACTTGCTGTTTGTGTATATCTCCTGTACGACTGCATGTACAACTACGAGATATTGGATGAGATCGGATCCAAAATTTTGTGGATGTCTGTATACGTCGTGTATGAACTCACGCTCATCGGAATATTCATAGTTCTCACGTGGCAAACGCACTGTAGGCGGAAGAGCTTGGCAACGCTCCTCAACATACTGGCTGAGAACGAACAGGAACTGTACACATTTACTGGTCGCCCGACGTCATATCGTAATGTGCAAATTCTCGCAATGATCGTGTTTGTGAATGGTGCGATTTCACACCTAGTTTTTCATTTCTACTACATTACTAAGTACCACAAGGAAAACAATTTCATAGCCATTCATTTCGTGAACTGCTGCTATCTTTATATCGATTTAGCGATGGAGTATCTTCTGGGATTTTGCAGCTGTCTGCTGTTGATTCAACAGAACCAACTGAGTCGGCTGACTACACTTACGCAGAAATCGGATATTAATTCAGATAAACGCTGTTGTCGAAGACTATGGTACGTGTACTGCCGCCTTTATAATCGATTTGTACAAGACATGAGTGGCAACCTTACTATTTACTTTGGACCAATTATTCCCCCCTTTTGTGCCTATGTGTGCCTTGAAGTTGCCGCAATTGTGTTGGATGCATCTGGAAACGAACATTTTACGAATATGATAGAAATAATAGTTAGCCTTATGTGGTCCCTAGGAGATTTGAAGAAGCTGATAGTGCTCTTCGTACTCAGTGAACGATCAAATAAAATGGTAAGCAAAACACTCTTTCTGTGTAATCCTAATGAAAATCCCAATGAAAACGTCACCAAAACAGACAATAACAATGTCCACTAATATAAGAGGACAATATTTGCAAAACATTATGTAAAATCATGTTAAAAGAGGATGGTACTATTTGGAGGGAATAGGGATCATTTGAAGTGATATTGGATGGAATAGAGCAACCGACACTGCAATGTTGATTTTTCATCAGCAATTGCTTAAATAGGATAAAATATTCCCCAATCGATGGACACCTTTATTAATCAAAACAAGAATACCAACTCATTTTACTTAGATATTAATTGATAAATTAATAATTAATTACTCGGCTAGATATTTGCGTTTCTATTCGGCCGACGTTTAGTATGCGTTCTTAATTCATTCTATCTGTAGTATACAGCTAACCGCAGAATCAACATGGTTAACATGTTTCAAAGCATACGAATCCTTTTCTGGTGTTTGCATGCAATCGGACTACTATCCGTCGAACATGGTATTGTGCGTGGTGTATCAAGGTTCCGGCCAAGCGATCATGCGCGAAGAAAGTTTGGCATCTTGTTCCCCCTAATGCTTGTCGTTTGTGGGTATATCTTGTATGACAACATTTACAACTACGAGATATCGGATGAAACCGGATCCAAAATTCTGTGGATGTATGTATACGTTGTGTATGAACTCACGCTCATCGGAATATTCTTAGTTCTCACATGGCAAACGCATTGGAAGCGGAAGAGCTTGGCAACGCTCCTCAACATACTGGTTGAGAACGAACAGGAATTGTATACATTTACTGGTCGCCGGACGTCATATCGTAATGTGCAAATTCTCGCAATGATCGTGTTTGTGAATAGTGTGATCTCACATACAGTTTTTCATCTCTACTACATCACCACATACCAGAAGGAGACACATTTCATAGCAATTCATTTCGTGAACTGCTGCTTTCTTTACAACGACTTAGCGATGGAGTATCTTCTGGGATTTTGCAGTTGTCTGCTGTTGATTCAACAGAACCAACTGAGACGATTGATTAGCCTTACACTGAAATTTGACAATAGTCTAGATGACATCTGTTACCATAGGCTATGGCAGTTGTACTGTCGTCTTTACGATCGATACGTTCACGATGTGAGCGACAACCTAACTAATTATTTTGGGCCTATTATTCCTCCTTTTTGTACCTATGTGTGTTTTGAAGTTGCCACAAATGTGTTGGGAGTATGCGAACAAAAACATTCCATGAGTTTGCTGCAAAAAATAGTTAGTTTACTGTGGCCGCTGGTAGATCTGAAGAAGCTGATAATGCTGTTCGTACTCAGTGGGCGATCAAATAAAAGGGTAAGACTAATCATCTGTGAGTGTGTATTAACTTATATTTTACCATAGATTAGCATCAGCGTACTATCACCATGACACATTGGCATTGTAGATTCGTGAAACAAAAAAGTCAATGATTAAATGGTATCATTTGTATCGTACATTTGATTTTTTCTAGATGAATTGTAGTACGTAGCGAGAGGTGTTGCTATCCGGAGGAGAGCAACCGACACTGTGATGGTCCAATGATAACAGCAATTGATTAAATTCGATACAAAATACACCAATTGATGGACACCTTTCCTAATCAAAACAAGAATACAAACTCGCCTTTCCTCAATCAATGATTAATTTCACTAATAGAGATTTGCGTTTCAATTCGGCCGATGCTTAGTAATCATCCTTAGTTCTTTCTATCTGTAGTACAGAGCTAACCGCAGGATCAACATGGTTCACATGTTTCAAAGCATACGAATCCTTTTCTGGTGTTTGCATGCTATCGGACTACTATCCGTCGAACATGGTATTGTGCGTGGTGTATCAAGGTTCCGGCCAAGCGATCATGCGCGAAGAAAGTTTGGCATCTTGTTCCCCCTAACGCTTGTCGTTTGTGGGTATCTTCTTTACGACTGTATTTTCAACTGCGAGTTATCGATTGCGATCGGAATTAAAATTTTGTGGATGTCTATATCCATCGTGTATGAACTCATACTCGTCGTAATATTCTTAGTTCTCACATGGCAAACGCACAGGAAACGAAAAAGCTTGACGGCGCTCCTCAACATACTGGCTGAGACCGAACAGGAACTGTGCACATTTACTGGCCGCTCTACATCCTATCGTAATGTGAAAATTCTCACAACGATCGTTCTCGTGAATGGTATGCTCGCGCACATAGCTGCTCATCTGTACTTCATCACCAAGTACTACAAAACTAATAATTTCATAGCCATTCATTTAGTGAACTGCTGCTTTCTCTACATCGATTTAGCGATGGAATATCTTCTGGGATTTTGCAGCTGTTTACTTTTGATTCAACAGAATCAACTAAGTCGACTGATTAAACTTATACTGAAATCCAACATTAGTTCAAATGAACACTGTTATCAAGGATTATGGCAGTTGTACTGCCGTCTTTATAATCGATTCGTGTACGATATGCGTGGCAACCTAACTATTTACTTTGGACCAATTATTCCCCCCATTTGTGCATATGTGTGTTTTGAAGTTGCCGCAATTGTGTTGGAAGCATTCGGATTCGACCATACCACGAATGGGATGCAAATAACAGTTAATCTTATGTGGCCCCTAGGAGATTTGAAGAAGCTGATAGTGCTCTTCGTACTCAGTGAACGATCAAATAAACTGGTAAGCAAAACACTCTTTCTGTATAATCCTAATGAAAATCCCAATGAAAACGATATCATAACAGACAACAGGCTAATATATGAGGATAATATTTGCAAAACATTATGTAAAACCATGATAAAAGAGGATGGTATTATTTGGAGGAAACAAGCATCATTTGAAATGGTATTGTCCGGCATCTTCTAGTGAACTGTTTCTATGTGAACTTTCATTTGCAATGCGCAATGCGTAGTGAGAGGTGCTGCCTTAGGGAGGAGAGCAACCGATACTGCGATGATCCAATGATAACAGCAATTAATTAAATACGATAAAACATACACCAATTGATGGAAGGTGTCCATCAAAAACATGCACCATGCTAATCAAAACAAGAATATAAAGTCGCCTTTCCTCGATAAATAATTAATTTCACTAAGAGAGTTCTGCGTTTCAATTCGGCCGATATTTAGTAATCGTCCTTAGTTTTTTCTATCTGCAGTATAGAGCTAACCGCAGGATCAACATGGTTCACATGTTTCAAAGCATACGAATCCTTTTCTGGTTTTTGCATGCTATCGGACTACTATCCGTCGAACATGGTATTGTGCGTGGTGTATCAAGGTTCCGGCCAAGCGATCATGCGCGAAGAAAGTTTTGCATCTTGTTCCCCCTAACGCTTGTCGTTTGTGGGTATCTTCTTTACGACCGCATTTTCAAATTCTCGTCATGGACGAGAATCAGTATTTTGTGGATGTCTGTATACGTCGTATATGAAGTTACACTCATCGAAATATTCTTAGTTCTCACATGGCAAACGCATTGGAAGCGGAAGAGCTTGGCAACGCTCCTCAACATACTGGTTGAGAACGAACAGGAATTGTATACATTTACTGGACGCCGGACGTCGTATCGTAATGTGAAAATTCTCGCAATGATCGTGCTTGTAAATGGTGTGCTCTCGTATGTAGCTTTTCACCTATGTTACATCTCCGCGTACCACGAAACGAATCGTTTCTTTGAAGTTCAGTTCATAACCTGCTGCTTTCTGTATTGCAACCTAGCGATGGAGTGTCTGCTTGGGTTTTGTAGTTGCCTGTTGTTGATCCAACAAAATCAAATGGGACGACTGATGGAGCTCACTAAAGATGCAGCGACTTATGGGTATGGTCTTCGTGCATTACAATTCGAAAGCAGTACTTGTCACGGTCTATGGAAGCTCTTCTTTCGGCTATACAATCGATTCGTCTACGATGTGGTAGTAAACCTCAATAGCTACTTTGGCCTACTGGTTCCGGGATTCTGCGCTTACGTGTGCTTCGCAAGTGCCGCAGCTATGCTACAGTTCGGTGGTAGCGCACATATGACTATCTGGCAAATTGTGACTGCTTTTCTATGGTCTCTAGGAGATCTGAAGAAGTTGGTGATACTTTCCATGCTGAGTGCACGGTCAAATAAAATGGTAAGTAAGTAATTACATGCTAAAACAACACACCTATCGCATAAACCCCTGCCTTCCACAAACCACATGAGCCAAAGATGGGAAAAGGTCATAGCGTAAGGTGATCGACAAGGGTTATAGTAAACGTGAATAATTGATAACGGATTGATAATCAATTATGATAATGAGTTTCTGAAGTTAGAGGATCCGTCATCAGCGCTTGTGCTAGGACAGTGATCACCGAAATGCCGAACAATGTACAGTGCTACTGGTGGCTTCTTCAGATTTGTGCCGCGTTGTACATCATTCCCTGTAGCTACAATGTTCACCAGAACATCTTTCAAATCTCCTATTGGAACCGATTTGCTTTATTGCAGGCGTGCTTGCTTTTCTTGGGTTGCATGTGGGTTGATTGGATTACGGTGGGCAGTGTACTTGATACCACATCGCCCGTAGTACTTGGCTTGGTTTGCATTGATGTTTGTGCTTACTCTATGCTGGTGTTTTGCTTAGCGTTCAACAGTTTGCATCACCGGAAGCGGTTCATACATCTGCTCAACGGATTGTTTGTGCAACAGGAGTGTACTCTTGACTGGATGATGGCGAATAATGCCAACAATAGAAACAAACAAGGCAGCTATCTCCATATTCTCGTCGGATTGGCGCTGTTATACACCTTCTTCAGTATTGTCACATTCCCTGTAACGCAGTATCGCAAACTGAATGCAGTGATTTTGGTACGTGTTTCGGTCCTGTTTTTGACGATGGATTTGTATCGAGCCTGTACCGGTATCATTCGGATGCGCATGCAGCAGTTGCAGACTATGATGTCGAGGGGATATAGTAGCAACAACACAGAGCAGGATAGGGAACGGAAATTGTCGACATTTTTCGATCGCTTTCAGCACTACTATCAGCAGATCGCACTGTTGAACCAGTGTTTTTCGGTCCCGTTGTTAAACATCTTTATGCTTCTGCTAGTGGAGCTAACGTTTACTAGTTACGAATACTATCAAATGACTGACAATGTCACATATGATCCAGAAGCCGGTCTATTCGTTTTCCTTATGCGACAAATGATGCAACTAGTGTTCGCCGCCATAGTGGTGACATTTGGTATCGCAGGACATTCGACCAAAGTTCAGGTATGGTAGTAACCGGCTGTTCTGCATAAAACATTCCCTGTTATCGCTCTATTATGTTAGTCTTTGCAACCATGATCATGATAACACGTTCAACATTGACGCAACTGTAATTATGAGTTAATCCATTGAACATTGGCGCTCGTACACGCACACGTCAGTTAGTCCAACACAGAATGGCGCCGATGGTACAACGCTACCGTCGTCTGCTAACGATAAGTGCGTGGATATACCTAGTACCGTGTAGTTACTGTCCCGTTAGAAAATCCTTTCTCATATCCTATCGGAACGCGTTCGCTTTGTTGTTAGCCAGTGTATTCTTCCTTTCGTACATGACCATTGACTTTTGGTTTGTAAAGGAATTTTTCCGACGATCGACACCGGTTATGATGGGTTTGGTGTGCTTGGATACGGCTTCCTTCGCTGTGTTGATACCGTGTCTCGCTATGAACGGTTTCTTTCATCGCAAACGATTCATCCGCTTGTTTAATGCACTTTTTGCTCGGGATGAGTGGATGCTTGACTGGGCTAGCAAGGGCGTAGCAGCGAACCCTATCAACCATAGCCGGTTTCTACTGGCGGTGATAATTATCTTCTCGACTTACTATGTAGCGCCTTCGATGCCAACAGCTGTACGCTTTCAAAATCTATTTATATTATTGCGATTCTGTGTTCAGTTTGGCATGGTGGAAGTTTATTGTGCCAGCGTCAACATTATCAGGCTTCGCATGAAACAATTGATGATAGTGTTTCCAATGAGTGCGACCAAAACTTTGGTCCAGGATTCAGGTGACAGAATTTCCGATCGGAAGCTTGCTATTTTCTTCGATCGTTACCGACATTATCAACAGCAGATTGTGCACATAAACAAATGCTTTTCTATACCGCTGTTGAATGGGATACTAATCATTGTGGTTGAGCTTTGCTTCACATGTTTCGATGTTTTCGTTGGAACTGACCTCGCTGATTTAGGATTGATGAATTTCACTATCCGGCAGATTATTGAGTTAGTTTTCGTGTTTATGATAGTGCGAATTGCAACTGTTAGTCACTCTGCAGTAGAACAGGTAATTGCAACAACGTTGCATGATCATCATTCATAGATCCATATAACATACATGGCACACACTAGATGTTACACCATTAGCGAAAGGGTCATTTGTACGACAAGAATCTATCTGCTGCCACTAGTTAAGGCTTATAACAATAATGCATGTTTCACAGCCATTTAGTTGAAATGCTCCGGAATACGTAAATACTAGTCATTCCGTTGCCAATGAATACGGTTTCGGTTGGCGTTATCGATGCAACAGTCGTTCGTTTTGTTTGACGCGACGCGAAGTCAACCATGCAGTGCTTATACCGCCATGTTGCATGGCTAGGAAAACTCAACATCGTCTCGGTCAGATACGATTCCACCACCGGTGCTTTTGCTGCTGCTGGTTATGGTGCATTTAGGTTTGCCGTTCTACTGATTAGTTCTCTGCTTGGTGCCATTTATGTCTTCTGTCGATATTCAAAAGATTTTATAACCTATTTCGACCAACGTGCATTCTATTTGTACGTCTTTATCATCGTCAAGCTGACGTTTGTCACCATTTGCGTAGTGCTACCATTGCCAGTATATTGGCGCCGGGGGGAGTTAGTAGCCGGTCTCAATGTACTTCTTCGTAATGAGACGCTTCTCTGCGTGGTGCTGCCGCCAACAGTAAAACGACACTCCTACCAATTTGTGAACAAGTGTTGTCAGGTTGTATTTTGGACTAGTATAGGATTGGCTTTGCTGTTCTTTGTTGGCTATCTGAAAACCTCCTGGGTGTTGAGTGATGAACCATTGCTGTCCTATCTGTCCGCCGTTTTCCACATTTTGGTGAGTTTGTACATAGATTGTACACTAAGTTTGTGCTGCCTGATCATACTGATCGTGCTGGAGCAGTTGTCGTGTTTAGAACAGCGTTTGCTGACAATTGCACAGTGGACGGTTGAGACCATGTGCGCGAAGGAATCTCTTCTTAGTACATTTTGTCAGCTTTATGATGCCATAACTGGCATTGTCTTGCCATCATTGAGCAGCTATTTCGGGCCAATACTGACACTGCTATGTCCGATGGTAGTTTGGCATTGTTCGATACGATTGATGAACCTGCTCGAGCTATTGGAAGACGGGCACCTATCTACGAATGGGTTTGATGATATGCTCATTAGTACTATGGGTTTAATATGGATGGTTAATGACATCAAGAAGTTGGTAGTAGTGTTGATGCTGAGTGAATTTCTACACCGAAAGGTAAGTTGGACTAGTTCAACGAGTAATAGCAGAACATAATCGTGTGTTGCTTTTGATGACCATTAGTCAACAATTTCATTTAAGAGTAATTAATTAAAGGACATTAATCAATTAATGGAAGAGCTCTGTCTTGGTTATGCATCGGCATCATCATAGTCGACAGTAGCGACAGTACCGTTTTTGGCGATTATCGCTAGTTGGTTGACAATCATAAGCGAGGGTTTGAAGTTTTTTGAAGAAATGTGCTGTTGGTGCCAACGAGTTTTTACTGGTTTTTGAATATTTTCTTTTAAATTTAGGAGTAAATTGTTTAACATTGTAGCTCGTTTAGGAATGTTCATATGATTGGTGTTTCGAATAGATACAATATATCGGCCAGAACGAAGAACTTGCGGGCATACTCTAAAAGATGGAAATGTGCTGTAAGCCTGTTGCGTGGCCAGTAATTTCCTGTCCGTAGATCAGAATTGATCCAATATAATTCATTAGTACTTATTGATGACAGGTATCGGTTATAAGAAAACACTGTGTATTGTGTATTGCTGACCATTGTAACTCATGCTGTTGATTAGCAATTGACGGTGCGCTTATTTTCGTTGTAATCTTATGACGAATTGATTATGATTAGTAATTTATATGTTCGATGTGTTGAATGTCCTTCAATAATGCAGGCTTTTCTTGATAAACATTGCGAGATCACATGGAAGCGTTTGTAGACCAACGATAAGTAAATTTTTGGTGGTGCGATAGTTTGTTCATTGCTGCTGTTAGTTCAAGCTGCTATTGATCGTCATGTCCGCACACGTGCAACGTCATTGGATTTTGTTCAGACTGCTGGCATCGATTCATTATGTACCGTGTTGGTATGACTCGTGCGGAAACTATTTCGTTATCAGACGCTCTAACCTGGCGGCGCTAGTCGTGGGATTGTTAGTGTCGGGATGCTACTATTATCATGATTTCTTCTGGCAAAAGCACTTCCTATCCGCGATGGCACCGTTCACGTTGGGAGTAACTGTCATCGAGCTGTTCACCTTCTCAACGATTCCGCTCGTTATGCTGTTAAACGGACTCATCCAGCGTCAGCGGATGACACAGCTGTTCAATGTACTGTTCGGTGACGATTTGCTACTGGATTCGTATGATACGGATGATAGAACGGGCTGTAGTTATTATTGTAGTTTGCTGAAATTGTTGTTTGCCGCGATGGTCGTTTCCGTTGGGTCTACCGGCTTACACTATTCTACTTTCACGCACACCGTATTCATATTCAGCATTCTGGTGCGCTGTTTCGGTATGCTGTCGTACCTGTTCATTTATCATTTGTGCGTCACCAGGATACAGATACGGATGGGACAGTTACACAATCTCTTGCGCCAGCAGGAACAACATATCGAGGTGCATCTTGATTACTTTTTCACTCGTTTCGAACTTTACAGTGGCCAGATTGAACAAATCAATCGTTGCCTATTCCCTCCGATCATGCTCATATTTGTGCTCGTACTAGTCGAACTAAGTTACACTGCCTATGAATGGTTCTATCTGATTACGCTGGGTCATCCAGACGTCGAAAACTTTGATACAAAGACAGAATGGTTAAACTCACAGTTTTGGCAAGCACTCTACGTCAACATGTTAGTGCTGGTTGTACCTTGCTGTGACAGCACCTGGACGGAGGTAAGATCGATCGATGATTGACTAACTGTTGTATTGCAGGTGCTGCTACGCGTACATGAATATTCAATGCAGTAACAAAGGCTTCCTTGTTATCCTTGCTTGATGTCACATTACCATGTATGTAGCGTCGAAATTCGGAAATTTTGGGTTATAGTGATTCAAGGGCCAGTGTCACCATCAGTCGTAGAATTAACTATCTATCGGTACGGAAGTGCTATTCGCACTCATCATCAGCATCGTGTTACCCTCTTGCTGACTAACAATGTCAAGTTTCTTCCAGCGTCACTCTCGCCTGTTTTCGATAGCGTCAGTGATGTACTTCATTCCGTGTAGCTATAATTCACAGACTAGTCGTTTCGAAGCGCAAAAGAAGAATTTGCTGTTCTTCGCATTCAGTATTCTTATAGCAGTGCCGTTTTGGTTAATGGACATTCAGATCATGGATAAGCTCTACATTCACACGATGAGTCCCGTCCTTGCCACAGTGGCTATTTTGGAATTGTCGATTTACATATCGCTAGCTATATGCTCGATATTGAACGTATTCGTGAACCGTAGACGCATAACGAAGCTTATCAATGTTCTCTTCCGATTTGATTGGCTGCTAGACGATAGCGATGGATTCCTCGACGATCATTACAATGACAATCTGCGATTTGTGGGGGTTGCTTCTCTTGCCCTCGTGCTATTCTGCTACAAAGTTTCAGTAATGTCTAACAGCGTTGCCAACTTTATACTGGCTATGCTCATATTTCTACGCTTCCTATGTACCTGTCTAATGGTCTTTGTCCATCGACTATGTGTCAGAGCCATTGCCTGGCGCATGAAGCAACTGCAGGAGTTGTATTGCAGTAGTGTGGTGCAGCTGGACCGACTGCTGTTTTACTTTCTAAAGCGTTTCGACCGATACTATGCCCAATTGGCGAACGTTGATCGTTGCTTTTCGTTGCCAATCTTGCTTGTGTTTCCGCTAGTGATGGTAGAGCTAGTGTATTTATTGTACGAATTTTATTTGCTTTTTATGCCTAATGACGCAATCAGTATGATGGATAGGCCTGCAAATATAATTAACTGGATAATGTATCAAGTGTGGCAAATGCAATATGCCCTTCTTAGTTACTTGACTATTTCGGCATGTCGAGATGCTTCCATACAGGTAATCTACCCTATCGACATGGATAAAAACATGAACCAATGTCCTGCTGTCGGTTTGTAAGAATAATGTAACTTGACACAGGTTTACACATTGTACAAGAAAAAACGTGATATTCCAGTGCTATTGGCAAGAGTTTCTAAGATTGATACTATTGATCAATTCGCAAACAGGTAGAAGAAACGGCTCGCTGTACGCGCTATTTCGATGACTATCGCCTGCAGAATACACGAGCAGCAAAGCAGGTCCAAAAGTTCCTTCTGAAGAATTTGCATCAAAAAAAGAAATTCTCCGCCTGCGGATTCTTCGACATTGACAACACAGTGATCTACATGGTGGGTATTACGAAGTAATTCTTCATTCTCAAACTATATCCTACATACTCTTCCAATTACGTTTTTTTGGGCAGGTTTTCAGCTCGATCGTCACGTACTTAGTTATACTAATTCAGTTCAAGCAACTGGAGAACGACCTTACGCAACCTGGGGCCTACAATGGAACAGCAAATGGTACAACTGTAGCTCCTTAGAACCACATCGTTCAGCACCAGGATACGATTAACCATGAAACTAGTATTCTTAATATTATTCGTAAATTTCATGGAAGCATGTCTTATTTTTTGGAAAATAAATGTTGCTTTTGATGTCAAACTACTGGTTGCCAAAAATCTATTGTGGAATAAATCGTTAATTGTGTGTTCAGAATGCCAAAGTTTTTTTTTCGTTTGACCGTTATTAGCCTACCAGAGCCGATGAACTTTCATTTCATACGTATGGTACCATGGCATCGGCTGTATGCCGCATGCTGTTGCAGACCAATTAATTTGCTTTCGGTTGTCAGCTGTTGATGGTTAAGGATATCAAATATTCATATGGACACACGAGCGTTAGAGCGTTGACATAAGCCTGGAACTCTAGCCGTCAGCAAACAATTTCAATTAACGCAATTAAGTATGGCTTCTCGTAAAAGGCGTTGTCGCACATCTCGTCCCATTCAGTTTGAGCCTTGTGAATCCTTACAACGGTCGAAAAGCGAGCAAACGGTCCCAACGACAGGATGTCTAGTTACTACCAACGTCACAGCCGGTTTTTCCAGTTTTGTTCATTCGTATATCTGGTTCCTTGTAGCTACAACCCGCGAACGGATCGGTTTGAGGAGACACTCAGCAACAGGATTCGGTTTGCCATCTTTATCGCTCAGGCAATACCGTTCTGGTTTTACGATCTCAAACTTACGACCAGCATGTACCTGGAAACCATTACACCCATCATGGTGACAGTCGGTACCATCGAGATCATCGTATACGTGTCGATCATCGGCTGCACCCTGCTTAACGCATACTGTAAACGGCACCATATTGCAAAACTAATGAACGTGTTGTTTCGGAGCGATTGGTTGTTGGATCAGTACGATACGATCGAACGTCGGTACGATCAGAACCAAACCATAACGCTCGTCTTACTGGGCCTGATCATCTTTTCGTGTGTAAATCTTTACTTCATCCGGGAAACCCTTGTTTGGACGCTAACCTTGAACATGACGGTGAAAATGTTTGGCGTATCCCTGCTCACTTTGGAGTACCGTATCTTCGTGAGTGCGATCGCGATGCGAATGGAACAACTGAAGCAGCTGCTCGAGGTACACCGTAACGGTCATCTGCGAGACTTTATTTCTCGCTACGACTTATATGCCGACCAAATTCGCCTGGTCGATCGGTGTTTCTCGTTTCCAATTACGGTGGTGCTACTATTGGTGCTGCTGGAGCTAGTGTATCTAGTATTCGATTGTTACACCATTCTGGAGGGAAGAGGTTTTCAGGTGGGTGTAGATAAATCCTACTCCCAATGGCTGATGCGGCAGACCTGGCAAATGATTTACGCGGGAGTGCTTCTGCTGATAGCTAATGCTTGCCAACGTGCGAAAAAGAAGGTAAGCTACGACCGGTTCAGTCTAAGGTACTCCCCGCTAATCGCTTTGTTGGACAGGCTGATGAGACAGCTCTCTGCACGAAGCGTTTGGACGACTATCGGCTAACGCAGACGGGCACGACAAAGCAACTGCGACACTTTCTGCTTCATACTCTTGAACGCAATACGAGTTTCTCGGCATGTGGCTTTTTCGACATCGACTACCGTATGCTGCAGATGGTGTGTTAATTTAGCCACTCGATTAGAGGAGTTTGAATGATTCTTAACCGCTTTCCAGTTTTCCAGTTCGATCGTCACTTACATGGTAATACTAATACAGTTCCAGCAGATGGATACCAACTCTCAATGAAGAGCACCGCGATAAGACGGATCAGGAGGAATCACGCAAAGCTAAAACAAAATGTAAAGTCTACCCCACAAATTGCATATTTTTTTTTACATCAAAACATCACTATATAAATAAAACCTGTTCAGTAACGTTAGGGATTCCAGGAAAAAGAATGATAAATCTCTTAGAAATGGAGCATGGTAAGCATGATAATCTTCTGTCTTATCCATGAAAAATGAAACAATTAATCGTATTTTCATCGTATCACCATTCAAGGTCAAGGTATTCCAGGCACCCCAAACACCAGAAACCTGTTATCATTGCGTAGCGTGATGTAACAATTTGCGCGTACAAAATCGTACGCAGGCGAAACCCAAGGCCACGCCTCAGCGGGAACAGTACGCAACACATCACCCGATATAGTTCGCCGTTCAGGCGGGAAACGTGCCCAAGATTGGTGATCGTTTATGAATGGTGAAGGGTCGGAAACCAGTGACGAGGTACGGGAGACAAAGAGATAAGATTTTTGCCAATGTGCGTACGGTATCGAGGAGAGGCGGTTCGACACATAGGCACACGTCGAATTTTGCCTTTCTGCCAACTCAGCCCATAATTGTTAACCGAAACGAAAGCAAACTGAGTTATTGAAATAAGATAAACTTGATGATTGCCCTCAACCGGGGGCTCGTACTTACCGTATCGACAATGTTCGTTGCGCCTAATGCTTTATTAACGTTAAATCTTCGCCATTTCTTGTACTCCGCTTTGATTACGTTACACTTCCGCTTCCAGTACTTGCCTTCAAGTAGAATGGCCTAGCAATGACAAGAGGTAGAGAGAAGGAGAATATTTATTTGTATCCAAATGCGATAAATTAAATTGATCGCAGGAGATCGTACGGCTTACCTGCGGAGTATTATGTACGTCTACGTCTAGAGGGGATGCAAACTGACAGACTAGAGTTTTCCGTTTCATGATAACTGTAATTCAAAGCAAATGGAATAATATTTGTATCAGTTAGTGGGGAAAGGATGGTGAAGTCATTTTATAGAATTCAAATCCGTTACTCGAATTCGAGTCACAAATATACTGGGATTCCCCAGTTAAAAGTGCGGTAGGTTAGAATGCCTCCAACCCCAATAAATCCAAACGGACGTAATATTTACCAAACGGAAGCGTCTCTTCTGGCTCTTCTTGTATCGGGTGCGTCGGAGGACGCAAAATTCAGGAATTCGTTTGCCCATCTTCAGAACCATGTGTGAAGCTAACTCGAACCGAGCCAGCAGAAGCTGTCTATTGTCAGAAATACCTCCCCACGGGAGGTGACTCAATACTTTCTCGACAAACTCGTCACGCCAAAGTCCAGTGCAAACGCTTGGTCAGCGGCTGTAGTCACTAGCAGATCGTCTAACTCAGCACCAACAACCCAGCGTCACCACGCACCCCTCCAGCGACACTGGTGATGAGTTGGCTTTTTCACAATGCAATCTGTGGCGTTAGGATACAGAAACTAGCAAAACCCAAACCGAACTCTCAACTCCACGATCGCCGATAGCGATGCTGCTAGCTTTCACGCATCCACACCACCACCACCTGTGGCTAGCTAGTAGCTTATTTGCCAAAAATCACCGAAAACAACGAACAACCCACACAAGAAGGAACAAACACGCTAATGGCAGCCGAGATTTTGGTCGAACGCAAACTGAACTGAACGTATGGTCCCGTGTGAGCAGCGGAAAGGTCTGGATGACTGACTGACTGAATCGCTACTACTACTGCGCCTAGGACGAAGAAGTCTTTGTGGCAGCACGGTGGGTTCACGGTCAGGTCCAGCGATCCAGTGGAACAGAAACGAAGGGGAGTGCTTTTGATAACAAAGATTGCTCTACTATTGCTCGTAGCGGCATCCACCACCAACTCGCTCCCGACACTGGCACCTCCAATCGGACGTTCATCTATCATGGAAAATCCTCGTCTTACCCCTGGCACCCTCCATCATTCATTCCCGCTTGCTAACGGACACTCTAGCAACGCTACAAGGTGTACAGTACCGCTCCCACGAACTGGTGGTTGCCGTGCCCGCTACAACAATGTCGCTCGCCTGGTACAGAGGTTCATACCACCACCACAATCACTCCGATTCCTCCGGTCGCTGTGACTGTCGTTGATTATTTGGTCACTTCTTATCAGTGGGTATGAGAGCCTCTCTACTGGGAGTATATTGGGCTCGGCCAGACAGTTGTTCTGGCGTTTGGCGAGAAAGTTCCCGAGGAAGCGCATAGGAAGGTTCTTGCACTTCCCGGACTGCGGCTGTGTTTTGCAGATGGAAACATTCGAGGGAAAACATTTCAAGACTATTTCAGGAACACCGCACTAAAGTAAAGGCAGCTCAGCTTGCAGAAGCTTCTTATCAACCAGGTAAATAAACGACGATCCCCAGACCACATTCGTCGGACATACAGTCTCAAGAAACGTAACATCATGCCGGGTTCCTACTGATAAGGGCAAACAGTATGAACCCCTTCCTCCCATACTAAGGAAGCAGTAGGACTTTCCAGTGGACCAATTGAGCGGGATTAAGAAATCAGCACGATTGTGGTGTCACGCGATGTATTTCACATGCAGTTGTCGCCTCATCGCGTAACAGCTACGAGTTCTACTGTTAATCAAACTGTATTCGCCGATGGTGACATACCATCGCAGGGAAGGTAATCGACTTTTAGCTTATTATTATGTATTACCAATACGGCTAGACACGGGATCTAAGTTCTACCACAATCGGGGGACTCCTACCGTGGCCACTCAGTTGATCTTAGAACTATGGAACATAAAGGACAAGGCAAGACTTACATTGCATGTGCCAGCAGCGCCAGATAACATTGTTGAGCCGGATCTTTTCCTTCCAGCGCAAACGGATGCCTTTGAACGGGTTCCATTTCGGAGACGTCAGTTTTTGTCTGAAAGGAAAGAGACAGAGAGAGATAGGGGGAGAGAGAGAGAGGTTTTAAGCAGCTGTTATCACTTTGCGACGAAAAGGTTGATCGCGCAAGAACCCACGTTCGCTGGTAATTCAAACATTAATTCGAGTAAGACTAGTAGAGTACGTTTGGATCCCTAATTTTCGCTTTGTTTCGGATAGTTGCTTCAGGACTAATCAGGGTTACAATTTTAAGTCATGTAAGCATAGTAGATATGTGATTGGATGAGTGTAAAGTGAACTGGTAACAAGACACGTTCTTGCATGATATATGAGGGGTCTTCCATTCGGCTAGACTGTGTAAAATGATTGGACAAACACACCAGGTGAGGCGCGTCTCCGACTCAATGAAGCCGGCTATTTCACCATATTACGATAAAAAGCAGCAAATAGAAAGGCAGACCGCCTAGTGCTTGTCGTCGGCGTTAATGATAAGGAGATGTTAAATGGAGCCCCCACCCGTCACCAAAAACAGACGAAAAAATTGGCCAGCATTATGACGAAATGCCACCCCGTCAGCTAGCCAGTAAAGCGTCGCCAGACGCACACGCGGCTTGTTCCCATCGGGTACACGCGACGCACCAAACCAATTAGCAACAGCGGCCGAGCGCGGGGTTTGGCGGGTTGTGTTGCGAGGCTCCATCCTTCTGTAAAAATACTGCGCATAGCAATAACAACTTTATCGTCTATGCACACCCTATCCGATGACCAGAGTTCCGATGTTTTTTGGCGGCGTGGTATGCAATACATTTGGCAAACACAATCGACGAGTTAATATTACTGCGTTAGCTTGTCGAGCCGATTATGGAACCATGATTGTGACACGCCTTGATTCCATGACTACTTACTCAGCCTTTGGGTTTGTAGTCCATCGCACACTCAAAGGACGACGGCGGGCTTATATAGTGGGGAGCTTTATCGGTAAGATAGGGATATAGAAACGAGCAACCTGAGCTTGAGGATACTCTTGCAGAGTACGCCTAGATTTATGCCGGCGATGCTTTTAAATTTCAAAGTAAGTTTCTACTAAAACGATCAAAGAGTTTGTAGAACAATATGAACAAATATTTGTTGTAAAGATAACGCTGGCCCCGTTTTTTTTGTGATAACAAAAATCAAATCATTAGGGTAAAAAATATGTGGAATGAAAGTTTTGATTATTCTTAATACCATTATAAAAAATATAGAATTAGTTTCGTGAAAAGAGCACAAGGATCTTTTTTCACATTATTTTGAACAAATGAAATGGTTCGCACGAGCGGAAAAAAGAACAACAGATTTCCAGTTTCACAATAACCACCACACAAACTTATGTAATACCCCCTTAAGGGCGAGCCGTATGTTTCACAGAATTACCTTATGCTCATAAAAAATCACAGTAGCAAGCATAATCAAATCTTAATGGTTCCGTAAACAGTGCACAAATGGGCTTGTTTGGGGCGAATATATTAAAAAAAGGATTAGTTTCGAAGGCCACTTTGATCACAGAGTCACGCGCATCACACGCGCATGATAAAACGTGATTGCCAATTTGTACCTTCCATGATCAGCACATCCATCAATGATAAACTTCCAGTCGCAGCGGAGCACGAGATGTTGTTGACGAGACGACGCAGTGGACGCAGTGGTCGAAACCATCACGATCGTCTCATCGTTAAGCCAAGCCCACAACATCGCAGAGGACAGGCCCCCCGGATCGAACAGCGAACGCAGTAACACCATCTCCTTCTCTATAACCCCCTTTTGGGGGTGTGTGCTTTAAAGTGGCTGCATCCGTCCACCGTCAGATGCACAACACAACTCAAGCACAGCCCCGCGCACGACGAGTTGTAGCTGTTTTAAAGTGTATTGGTTACCTTCTCGGTCAGTGCATGGTGCACTTGGCACGGAACGAAACAGTAACCACCCTTCCTTCTCCCGCTAGTGCACATCTTTGTTTGTGGAGTGGATGGCGTCGTTGTGGTGGTGGCTTTTTCAGGCAATTCACCTTAGTCTCCTACCATTGGTTCAGTCTCTTACCATCGGAGCACCGCGTTTGCCAAAACAAACAGCGTCACACCCGTGACTCTCGACCTGGTGATCGTTTAGGCGCCGTACGCGGCGACCGCGCGCACGCCCTGCCCTACCGGCTACGTCGCTTCCATCGGAAGACTTCGGTACGAGGCGGAAGCATCGTACGGTGCACTAGATCGTGTCATGGCGCGAAACTACTCCCGCTAGAGCCGCTCGATTCAGTGATTAGCTGCGTAGTAATTCCTTCTACTATGACGCATTTTCTCCAGCCAACGGTACTGCAATGGCGTTTGAATGATTGGCGCATTCACACAACTCGACGTACTGAGTAGCGAGCGTTCTGTCTGAAGAATGCGGCCGTCATGGTAGTATTTGCATTTTTATCTTTATGGAGAATTCACTGTTGTTTATAGTGGTTTGGCATTTCGTATGAGGAATCTCATCAGTTTTAGATAACTGTTCTCAAAATAAAGTATAAGCGTGAAGCGAAAGATTTAGCGCGAAAATATATTTACTCAAAGATTATTTGAACAACATAGTCATGATAAGTTTATGGTGTAAGTAAAGAGTTTAATATCTGTGACAAAATGTATCTGAAATGTATTTTAGCCAGAATAGGCCAAACAGAGTAAGAATACCAGGCTATAAGGCGAGATAGACAATTGTATGATAAAATACTTGTTTCATCATACGCCTAGGAAATAGCACAATAAACAAAGTAAATTCTCTCAAACTGGCACACGATCGCCCGGACAAAAGCGGTGCAAGTGAGATTCGCCTTCATTCGCGGGCATCAGCTGTTGTTTGTTAGTGCGATCTACAGCGGGATCGAACCGATCCGAACTGGTTATGAAAAGCGGCGAAGAAAAAAAAAATCTCCGAATTCAAGTCTACACACCAAACAAATCGCACGTATGATGGCCACGAACGCACCGGAAACGGGACCGGAGAGGAGTGTTGGACAGATGCTAAAAATATCAGAACCATTACGACCCACACCATCGGCGGCGTGATCGTATGTGCGATATTTTTGTCTGACATGGCAAAAATATCTGCAAAATTATCCGACGCCACTATGCCAGTAGAGGTAGATTGACAGGTCAATGTGGCTATCGGAAAGTAGTAATAGCGTGATGCAGATGGGGCCTCTGGGTGGCAGGAGCAAAATATGATTATGACATCATCAAGATCGAGACAACGCTGTACCGAGTCTGTACACGACCATTTCGGCTGGTAACAGTACTACTGACACCACCAAGTATCAAGCACTTGCCTAGGCGTCTTCTCTTGCACACTTCAGAACGTGAGCTAGCGGAAAGTACTGAGCAGAGGAGTGGTCACGCAGATTCCGCTCTCACTCTTGACTCTAAAAATATATCCAAACCCGCTGGGAGGCGTTTGCTCACGCGAATGCGTCCGTATTTTGCGCGCCAAATGCAATACACATAGTGGACTGGAGGTGTGCTGACCGACGAAGAGGCTGATCATTGTAGGGCGCTACGACGCATTTTAGCGTCCACTGATCGCCAATCGCCGATCATTGCAAGGGAATCGAGGGGTTTACCGCGTGGAACGACACAACAGAAACATTCCCAGAACTACCGGGGATGGTGTAGCGGAATGAATGGTTGTTATGCACGCTGGCAGCTTGGTCCCAAAACAGACAAACAACGCTGCTAGCGTCCATCGGCTCCAATTCCGGCTTCCAGTGTTCGCGAAATAAACCAAGCGATTGCCCGACGATTGCTGCAAGAACTGATACGCGATGATCGCTCATTTGCGATCGATCGCGACGCGGACTTTCGACTGCAACCGAGCCCTAACAACAAACGTCTCCGGGTCAGGATTATATACGATTGCCATGGATCCGAGGAGAGCGAATCGAGGAGAGCGAAGGTTGCCTCGGTTTCGTCGGCTTGATAAGCCAAATGGGTGGGAATGCTTTTGTCCAGGGCCAAAGCGATGAAAAAAAAAACCATTATGAGCAGCAACATACCCTCATCGATGATGCAATGGCACGCACCAGCTGTGTGATAGAGCGTCTGGGTTACTTCGTTGGTCTGGGTTCCATCACCCGCCGGACCTCGAAACAGCTGAGCCGTCTAGCACTGGCTGGCAGCAGCCAAAGACAGAGGGCTCCCGTGTTGTGTTATAATAAGCTCGTAGCTTTCTGGAGGATGGTCTACAAGAGGTACATCACAGGCCGCTCACGAATCCAGGAGCAGCCATTCTAGCACAAGAGAAAGAGGGTAGTGGTTTGTCTGGAGGACGGAGGAAAAGGTTATCGGTGCGAGACACTAACGACTGTGTCTGTATGTTACTAATGCGATGTGCTGTTTGTGGCTCCTTCGTGTTGTTCTCTTATCAGCAAGCGCGACGTGTTTGGTTTGAACTTGGGACAAGACCGCTTAGAACACCGCTATCTTTTACCTTAACGGAAGATCTCGGGTAGTGGATGGAATATTACATCTTCTGCCCATTCAGCGTACATTTAATTGAGCCTTTGGTGAGTCGTTAGCTAGAAATGGGTGTCTCGGTTCGATGACGATCGCGGTCTTTAAGTTGAAGGTCAATCTATGAAGCGAATGTCTCTAAAGCGTGCTCTATTTCGCAGTTTCCGGGAACGCAACATTGGCTTGTCCTACAGGACGACCTCTGAACGTCGTTTCCCTCCGAACGCGCACCGTTCCTCAATCATCGACAATCGCAAACAAACGATTGAAAGATGATTAGAAATGATTTGCACAAGATTCGCGCGCTGCGAAGTGCAACACATGTCTGAGCATCACATGTGGCTTGAAACGCGCCCGGACGCAGTGCGACACCGACGTCGTCCCGGCCTGTAATGCTTGCAACCGTGGGCGACGCTGGCGGGCATTATCAACGAGTTTAGCGCGCGTTATCAGTGTGTGCGCGCGCTCGCTGTGGTGCTCTTTGTTTTGGGCTCGCCAGCTCGTTGAAGATTCGTTTGCCCGATTAGCCCCCGCTCTGCTGCGATGCGTACCGTTCGTTGGCCGCGGACACATTGCTCACCGGCTTACCGCTGGACGGGGTTGTAACAGATCACCACGTTTTGTGGCTCGGTTCTGTTGCCCTCTACCTCAAACGAGCGTCCGCGCCCTGATAAGAGCGAAGAAGGGAGTGTTGTCCGGCGCCGGCAGAGTCATCATCACCAATCGAGGTTCGTCGATTGTTGGGCGGGTGGTGTATTATCAGCCTTTGCCTTGCGGACGGTACATGCGTGCGAGTCGTATTGTAGGGGCCCCTCTTGCGAGAAATTGGAGGGAACATTCCGGAAGGTCAATTGCCGGATGGAACACTTACGTGTAGGTAACGTTGAGCGTGTTGAACACCGTCGACAGATCCGTATCAATCTCCACCTGTGAGACGGTTGATCGCGAACTAAGATGCAGCGGCCGCGGCACATACCGGGCGAGTTGGTTAGACTCGCGTGGTAAAGCGGTGGCATTGGTGCTACTGCACGCACCGGTACTGTCCGATCCGAGCGGAACCAGTGCTCTGATATTCGCAGGCCTATCCTCGGACACGATACCGCCTGTTGCAGATGGCAGGAGTACGGCATCTGACGAGATTAGACTCGGTTTCACATCTTCCGCATCGATCTGCATGCCCAGATCATCGTCGTCATCTTCGGCACCTTCGGTTTCAAAGTGTGACACCATAAACTGGCCGGAGTGAATAGTCTCACCGCACCGCTTCCGTTCTTCCGCACCGGTACCATCACGATCCATCTTTGTCGTTGGTCCTGGTGTCATCGTGGTATACTGATTTGGGTTTCTTCTCCTGACTGACCGAAGGAGAGGCTGATGCTGCGGGTAATCTAGATGTACGGTTGGCCACAGTCGGGTCTGTCCCTTCACAATTCCCGTGGTTAGGTTCGAAAACAATTCATCAACACGTAGGTCACACACGATCGATCGATCGGCCACTACACTTTACGGCTGAAAATTGGCTGCCGCTCTTGGACGACACCACACTACTGCTTCAGCTCTATCACAGATGATTAATCACGGGCACAAACGCCACAAAGCTTGCTGCGAACGACACGCACGAATTGGAGCACAGACAAACACTAGCGGCTACTAATGCACCCCCAAAATGCAGGTAATGTACCAGAAGGACTTTCTCCTACCGACCATCGTCGTGAGCTCTGGGAGCGACGGGAAACTGAAAACACTATCGCGTGGCCGCGGTCTGGCCGAATTAAAACAAACAAGCTCTTGAGACTCGAGAGCCCGAACGCACAATCATCATCGTCCACACCTTCTCACCCCCGCTCTAGTGACGACGTTGGCCAGCGTTCTGCTGTTGCTGATGCTGGTTGTCTCGTTATCTGCGGGAGTGTTTCGTTTTGGGGCTGCTGCACGCCGCGAGAGAGCACAAATGTTTCCGGAACTATGATGAGGGGGTAATCAGTTGCTAATGCGAGGACTGAGGCACAGTTTGAACCTTCGATTAAGTTCCCAAATCACTCGATAAACTTTTCTGCTGAAACCGTCTGCGATACACCTGCATCACGATCGGGCACACACGCGCACACACGTGCACACACCTAATAGCTCTTCCTCGTCGTGCCACG
Organism: Anopheles darlingi; assembly: GCF_943734745.1. NCBI lineage: Eukaryota > Metazoa > Arthropoda > Insecta > Diptera > Culicidae > Anopheles > Anopheles darlingi. The sequence continues at coordinate 77,639,749 of NC_064874.1, read as the reverse complement.
ATCCGTGCGTGCGGAAGCCAGGAGACGGGGAAACGATCGGTACGGCAACAGGACGAGCGTGGGGAACTCCACCAGGACACTCCACATTCCGTGCGCGCTGCGGATGTCGCGGAATTTCACGAATAATCCTCCATAACCTTCTCTCGAGTTCTCGCGGTCGCCAAGGCGCACACACACGGATTTTCCCACGCCCGCACAAACGCACGCAGACACAAACAGCGCAGCACTGCCCACTCAGCAAATGCCTGTGCAGCAACAACATTCGAGCAGCAAACGTAAACAAATCTACTCGAGCTGCGGAGAAAATCGGATCAGCTGTTCCAAGCCGGGAGGAAAATCTCCAAAAAAGGATTTCCGGATAATATTCGGGGCATTTTTATTGTTTTTCGTACCCCATGTCTATGAAAGCTTCCACGGGAAGTGTCGATGTGTTTACAAAACGTCTTGCAAGACGACAAGCAGTCGTTCAACGAAGATAAATTACAAAAAGGACAAAACTTGTACAATAATCACATAGCGTAACAAATAACTTTCCATGCCGTTGGTTAACACGTCAATCCTCGGTAATAATCGCAGCAGGGACAGAAGGCGTTAAGCTGTACGAACTCCTCGTCGACGATCGGTTCGGTGAAAAACTGAAGGCTGCTATCGCAGTGATCTGTGTGTTGGGCTAGGGTATCGCCGATCAGCTTGGCAAACTCGTCCGTCGTTGGTTGGTCGTATCGGAGTCTTACGCCACAATCGCACGATAGTGATTTGCAGGACTCATCTAGCTGAAGCACCCGGCGCTCGCAAATCGGACAGAACACGGAATCGGTTTCGTACGCTTCGATAAGATAGTTTTCCGATTGCTCCGCGAACAGCCACTGGTCGGCGTCCTGCATTAGTTCCTGATAGATCAGCTCCTGCAGCGCGATATCCTGCTCCAGCTCCGACAGCTGCTCGCGGACGATCGACTCGACGAATGCCTTTTCCTCCTTGGCGATGTTACGTTTCCGCAGAAACTGGTCACTACGTGCTTCCTTGATGCGGATGCGGCATTTCTAGAAATGAATGGTCGATGGTGAATCAGCGGCGTGCTGAGGTTACATTTTCCGGACTCCCGGAAATCCGCGGGGATTTTTACCTCTCGCATCAGGTCGACGAGTTTCGGGGATCCGTATTTGTAGCGCCGCGCCGCGTCCTTCGATCGCACTTTCTGCGCCACGCTCGTCCCGTGCGAGGAAGGTCCTGGGGCCATAATCTCCATGGTGGTACACTATTTTTGAGATAAAAGATATTGGAAAAACGATTTGGAAATACCCACGCAGCTACTTTGGCGCCTTTTTTATTTTTATTTTTACAAAAACGCTCAACCCGCGGAATTTATGCGTAAAACCATAAGCCGTGGCCACACGGGGCGAAAACTCTAGCGCAAACGAAAAAATTAATGCCAAAACGGTTTCGCTTAACCCTTACACGCTGTCAAACTTTTATACGTCCGCGGACTTTTTCGCTGAACCCTTGACGCTATCGAACGCTTTATTTACGAAAATGTAGGTTCTTTTCGTATTGTTTTTGCATTTTTAATATAAATATAACAGCAACAGCAACAATATCGTTAAAAACTGCAAAATTTATTCGGAAATCAACTTCAGCGGCCAAAACACAGATGAAAACAATACGTTTGACATTTCGGCATAAATTTTCGGGTTTTTACCCCTGCCACACGAAGCGAAAACATTTTGGCATTAATGTGCAAATTTGCGCGCAAATTTTCGCCCCGTGTGGCCACGGCTATATATGCTTAACCTTTAACCCTTGGGGTGTTTACTTTGTCACACGAAACGTAAACTTTTAGCATTAGCCGTGGCCACACGGGGCGAAAATTTGCGCGCAAATTTGCACATTAATGCCAAAATGTTTTCGCTTCGTGTGGCAGGGGTAAAAACCCGAAAATTTATGCCGAAATGTCAAACGTATTGTTTTCATCTGTGTTTTGGCCGCTGAAGTTGATTTCCGAATAAATTTTGCAGTTTTTAACGATTTTGTTGCTGTTGCTGTTATAGCCTGCCACAAACCGCAAGCGGCGCGTGCGGCACGTTTCGCCGGGTACGAATAGAATGTATGGGATTGTACTGGGCAACACATACCGCACGCGGACGGCGCGTACGGATCCTTGCGGACCTTGCGGCCAAATGCAAAAGTTTGCATTTTGACGCGGCGAAACGCGGCGAACCGCGGCGAAGTCCGGTGAATTTGATTTGGCAGTTGGATGTAAACAAAATGAGTGTTTGCATTGTGATCATGGAATCATGTTATTGATAATAATATGTATAGTATAATATGATAATTAATAGAAATTTAATATTTTGTTTTCGTTAACAATTCGTGTTTTCGTAAACATTGTTTGGTTTATATCGATAGGTTCAACGCTAAAACGGCCGTGCCGCGCCGCACGCACCGCATCCGGTATGTGTTGCCGCTTCATCCGCGGCGAACCGTTCCGTCCGCGCCGCAAGCTCCGCTTGCGGTTTGTGGCAGGCTTATATTTATATTAAAAATGCAAAAACAATACGAAAAGAACCTACATTTTCGTAAATAAAGCGTTCGATAGCGTCAAGGGTTCAGCGAAAAAGTCCGCGGACGTATAAAAGTTTGACAGCGTGTAAGGGTTAAGCGAAACCGTTTTGGCATTAATTTTTTCGTTTGCGCTAGAGTTTTCGCCCCGTGTGGCCACGGCTATTAATTTTTACTTTTACGCTACAGTTATCGCTTCGTCTGGCCACGGCTGATGAGCTCAACTATTGTTCGAATTCGAAAAATTCGAAAACAAATTTTCAAAATCCTCTCCTAAAACCGTTAGAGTTTTCGTTTGGAAAATTTTATTCTTTTTTTAAGTTTTTTTTTATTGTTCCAACCTGGAGGAAAACTGAAAAATTGGGAAAATTTACAAACCCTAGAAACATAGCTCAGAAAAAATATCGTCCCACCAAGCTTTGCACGATGCGCACTAATCTAATTAAAGTTGCTTCGCACCTGTTTGTCGCCCCAGGTTCGTCGCAAAATTACATTTTCCCAATGATTCAAACCCACACTTGCTATCTGACTCCGTGAGCTATTAGTTTACCTGTTGACCGCGTTGGTATGCTCGATATTAGACAATGGATCCGTTTTGGTTTTGGGCAAACAATACGTGCTAGATTGATGAGTGAGAATTTCGCGAACCGGATGTGCTAAGATAGGAGACGGCGATTATGTGTTTAAAAAGTGTATATAGGAATGGTGTCTTCCACCTTACGAAAATGTTCAAAGGCATCAGTGAATTGGATAAAAAGAGTTCCTACTAAAAATACTGAGCGATTTCTTGTGTTCGATTAGGAGAAAGTATAAAAAATGCTGTTTATTGAACCGTTAAGTTGAGGGTTTCATACTAATTAAGTGCTGTGCCACGCAAGCGTTTTGTTTTTTAAAGAAAATGGCATTTTCAGTTACATCGTTACGCGAGGCTCACGCGCCGGTCAGCTTATGGCAGCGTGTTGTGTAAATTAAAAAAAAGAAAGGAAAACAGATGGATTGCAAAACAACGTCCAGTTGCATTCGCGTGTCGGCAAAAAGTGAGGATCGCCGCCGCTCTGCTCCCATCTGTCTCGACAAAGGGCAAACGTTAGTTATTTTTAGTTCCTCCCCAGGCCCGGCCGGGCCGGGCCAGGTCAGGCCATGCTATGGCCCATAGAGCACCAAATCGTTAGATAGCACGCTGGAACCCTTAACATACGCAGTGGCGATCGCGCTGAATGGCGTCATTTTCCCGTGCACTTGTGAACCACAATCGGGGCCACGTGACGTCAGGCTGGCTGACGGTGCACTGCGATTGGATTGTGGCGCGCGCGAAGAGAAAATCTCGGTATTTCAATCTCCACTACAATTCGTTTCCCCGCGGAATTCCAGCCGCGGAAGGATGTGCTATAAATAGCGATTCTCCCAGACCTCCTCCCTGGGACCGATACTGTTGATGCATCAGAATGCATCAACGATTTTCCTCTTTTGTCTTTCCCCATCGTCCACCCACTCGCTGAGAATTGGTTGGCTGTGCACCAAGCTCTCTGTGGGCCAATCGTGTTTATCCGGGGTCCGGGGATCCTACAAAGGGATGAGGACAGGGTTACAGATGTTTCTCGTTCCGTTTGGAGTACATTCGACCGATTTCCACCTACATTCACATGGAACGACCCCTCCTGGAGTGTCCAGTGTTGAACATTATCAGAGTGCAAACAGGCCGTGCAAGGCTTTGGCCTTGTTACCGTATCCATTTCCTTCACCGCCGGGGCCATGCTCACGTTAAATACTTAATCAACACCGTAAACAACTGCTATGCTGCGAGGTTTTCCATGGTACCGTCGCTGCTACTGCTGGAAAATCTGCTTTCGCTCTCGCTAGGTAGGAGAGCAGGGATTTACGATACAAACCGATGGCCGATTCGTGACCGGTAGCCGCTCGATGCTTGATTTCCTCGTTCTCTATACTTTCACACCGGGATCTACCGGAGAGGGCACAGTAGAGTAGAGAGAAAGGACACACGGACGCGGTTGTGTTTTTCTGGGCCACTTTGCATTGCCTCGCACTCACATGCACATCCATTTAGGTCGGAAAGCTTTATTGCTCTCGCTTGTAATCTGCGAGTGAATCGGTCCGAACGGTGTTGGTTTGGAGAAACCCGATTCTCTTCGATTGGCCATCGCACCGGGGTGGTTTTGCCTGTAAATTTATGCTAATCTAATTCCCGAATTCCCCAAACCCCCTGTTCGACGATTGGAACCTGTTGGATGTGTTACTGAGGCGTGCACCATTTGAGCTGGCTGAATTCGTCTTTTCGCGAAGCATTTTCAGTTGGCACACGCTGGTCGCTGGAAAGCGTAGTATCGCTATCGAAGTGGGACCATTTTTGCTGTACAGCAAAGAGGCCGCTTGTTACCGCGGTGTTATCCAGTGAGAAACAGCAGAAAGGCCGCACATTGCATTGATTTGAGTAGAATAGCCATATGCCTCTTGTGATTTTAAAGACTCCCGTGCTCATGCTAGTCATTGATACTACCTATGAATCGGTCAATTGAGATCGTTGGCACAGATAGGATCTAAATTTCAGGAACATCGATGATGAGATACCGATGAATCAGTCTACTCCCAAGAACTCCATCCGGTCAAGAGTGAGAGATCAATTTTATTGACTCGCGGGACAGTTCCGCCAACCGAGTGTTTACCGCTTCCAAAGCACACGTCTCATGCTTGCTAAAAGTGTTGAAATTCCACCGAAACGACCCTCCATTTCCGGACCGATGGAGATGACAGCGAGAGTGTCAATTGACGTGCGGTGAAGATTATGGATTCAAAATGTGCGAGACGCGCGATTTGAGCGATGCGTCCATTATGGTGAGTGCTCATGAACAGCAGATCATCCCAAAAAAGGGGTACGGTGGAGCGGGGGAATAGTTCACATATTTGGTTTCGTTTCATGTTTAATGCGTAAACAATCTGCCCCGGCCCTGGTGGGGTGCTTCGTCACACGTGGAGCGTGTTGTCTTACCTCGCTAACACACCGCTCGTAGTTCGTCAGATTTCATTTCTCACTCGTCCTGTGGTTCGATCACTGTCCAAACTGCCAGACACACTTTTTTATGGCTCTGTCCTCTCTCCACTGCGCTCCCACCCTTTGCACCGTAATAGCGTAAATAATTTGAAAACTCGATATACCTCTCCGACAACGATGCTGCTGCTTAGCACGCTGACTGCCAGATACTATGATTAATGTGTGGTACATACCGACAATCATCGGTTGTTTAGTACACCTTGCCCACCGATCTGGGGTTGCTTCACTTGATCTACCTTCTCTGTTGGCCAGTCCGTGACTCCGGGGTGTAAATCACTGGGGTGCTTGTGAACGCAAAACACTCGCCCATAATTGACCGCCCGTGCCCGGCATGTCTGTCTCGAATTAGTCCCAAAAGTATAATGCAAACAAACATGAAGCCGGGCCGGGACCGCTTCAATCTGCGCTGTCGTCGAGCTGAGCATCGGAGCACCGAAGAAACACACATTTTTCCGTGAACGCAAACGTTTCGTTGCTTCTTTTACCCGCGACGCTCTGCCCCGATCATGCAGGGCCGGAGTCTGCAAATGATCAGTTTGTTCGCGGCTCGTCAACTTCTCTCACGACGGGGTTTTGTATCACCGAAAGGACGCGCGTTGCGAGTGTCTCTTTGGTGTTTATCCAGCGCATAGCGCATAGGTCATCCGGGGTGTGTCACGGGGTGTAAGGTCGTAGTATTGGCCAAAGTGGATAGAATTACCACGTCTTTCGTCTTCGATGGACCGAGGTTGGTTTATTTTTAAGTAAATTAGACACACCGTCTGACACGAAATCAATGTTGACAATGATGATAGCCGAGAATGCGTGAATCATTATACGAACGAAAAAATCCGAACGATCGCGCCAGTTATGATCGCTCGTTTCATCGACCGTTTTCCCGATCTTCCAGATTTTCCACGATGAAGCCAGCTCGGCTACGGGATGCGCAACCGTGAACGCGCAGGTTTAACGGTGGCCGCGACGCGAGTGTAATCCAACCGCCCGCCGACCGTGCACGCTCGCATAATGGCTTGAGCAGGATGGCGCAGTCATCATCATCGGTTCGGTACGATGAAATCTCGGCAGTTCGCGCTGTGTGCTGATCGTGAGTGAGCGTGCGTGATTTGCCAAATTCTGATTCGTGCGCGGTTCCCGTGCCGTGGCATAGTCCCGCGATCAGTCGTGATCGTTCAGTGAGTCGTGAACGAAGCGCATACATCGCGGTGCGTGCGATCCCTGCGAACCGGGGCGGGGATAGAGTGTCGTGTTTTGGGAGTGATTATGCTGGCCTATCGGTTCCGTGAAGGTTCCAAACAGTATTAACAGTGCTATCCCAAGTTGGTTAGAATGCCAGTGAAACGAAGATCGCAAGAGTGAGGAGTGAAAACGTGGAAAATCAGCATCAGCAGCACCATGGTGTGCGAGTGGAGTGAGGATGCATCGCATCGAGGGTTGCCCGTCTTCAGGTCGGATGGGGTCAGCAAGCTGCACCATTTGGCGGTGGCGTGTTTAACGGTGAACGCGCTCATGTTTGCCAGCTGCCTGGCCGTCCTCGCGTACATCGTTTGGTGGAAGCGGGCGGAGAAAAGGTGATTAGGAGGCGAGAAGGTCTCGCGGTGGCCTACAAATGCGGCTGTTTATTGTTGCTCCGGGAGTCTGCGTGTTCGCTGTGCGTGTGCGACGCTCGAGCGCGCGCGTGTGTGTTAGGGAATGGCCGTAACCGAGTAACACCACCGTGGCCAGTAGCTGTAAACAATCGGGAAATTCCGGGTGGTTGCAAATCGTTCGGTATGCCAGTGGTGTCGGTTTCGCTTGAAGATTGGAGTGGCCAGGATTGTTGCAGGAACCTTTGGTACCCTTCTTGAAGGCCGATTCGGATGGCTGTGTGTTGTAGAAGTGATTCCAAATTAATGACCAACCCTTTGGCGGCTTCCGGTTTGATCAGGTCGGCATATATGGCGAGGGGATCGTTTAATTATTTGAAAAGCGACCGAACCGTGTTGGTCGGCCGTATCGGAAAGAAGAAAGAAGTTCTTCGCCAATGATCGCTGATAGGATATGCTTCCCAGGACGTACCACATTGTTGCGTCGCGTTAGAATGTTGTGTTGCTTTTTCAAAACAGACCATAAACCGGACTCCATTGAGCGCAACGTGTGCAAGGATGGTTCCAATCAACAACATCACCAAACACACATTCACTAACACACACACATACACACGCAAGCGCACACTCTTTCATTTCTCTCTCGTTAGTTGTTAGTGTTGGGTTCCAATGAATAGGGCTCATGATGGAGCGTGTATTGACCGCATAGAAAATGTGGACGGACGAAACAGTAGCGAGTGTGGAAATCTCCTTCGTCAATGCTTAGTTCTGCCTGAGGTTCTGATTTGTTTCAAAACCACAATCGGGATTTATTGAATTGATAACTTACTTTCTACGTACTGAGGACTTACAGGAAGATGCTCAATGAAGCAGTTCGCTTTCTAGGAAGAAACAATCACAAGAGTAGGAGGATAAACATCCAGAAGATAAAATCAGAAGCCTTCTCTAGATTCAAGAGATTTCTACTTGTACAACGCTAGCAGTACTTTAGTAGTAGTTCGTATTCATCGGTATATACGCCTCCCGGTGGTTGCCGAATGGGGTGTGCATTGGCGTCGTGCCTACTAATCCCGTTTGCGCACTGTCTCTTCTACTCGAAGCAAACGGCAGGCATCGTAATCGAAGTGCATCTCATGAGGCTTGACTCACGAGAACTCGAACCCTAGCTAATATGGCGTGGCGATTGGTGCAAATGGGCAACTTACTGGTTCGCTTTCCACTCCTCCTTCTCCTCCTCTTCCTCCTCCTCCTCCTCCTCGCAGGCGTCATAATCTGCTGGCGTTGCATAATTTGCGGTCAATCGTACTGCTGGTTGCGGTGGTCGTTGGCATCGGCGAAATTGGCCACCAGTGGCTGACCGTTGCTCGGTTGGGCCAGGTACTGGTTGCCTGCCCAACGGACTACCCGGAAGCGGTGCACTCTCCTCAATCGGAAGCGGTTCCGTTGACGATCGACAGGAGGACGCCACCAATGGCAGTGGCTACGGAGATGCTGCCGACGGAGGTGCATCGTTCTGCTGAGCTGGCCAATGGACCGTTGCCTGCTGGTGCCTCAGTTGTCAGGGATGCGGTTCTGCTCGGTCTGGTGGCCGTTTGCGTTGGGCTGGTGGCACAAGCGACCCTGGCCATGCTGGTGCGAACCATCGAGCGACGAGATAAATGCGGTAAGTGGTATAGGCCAATTGGTCTTTGCATAGTTGCACTAGCAGTTGCTACTACTGCTGACAACGATCATCATCATCATCATCATCATCAGTGTCGCTAGTAGGATTGCACTGTCGCTCGTTACTGCCACGAATTTGAAGTGAAACAGTTCATGGTTTATGAACTACATATTCAGTTCCCGTACGATTGCCTGTCTATGCTAGCCCTCCTGCTTACACTTCTAGGTAAAACATTGCATAAGAATTTTATGCCCAAGAAGATACGTTACGTTAGTAATTATTAAATCGGAGTAATCTGATATAATTGATTTGTTTTAAATTTTCCTAATGTCCAAATCACAACATAATTTTATGGATTTTCACTAGATTTAGACATAACGACACTGGTGTATAGTCTCTAACACACATCTATAATACTCAATAAACATCCTGAGGCGCTTAATTTGCCCAGTTTTGCTTGCTTCAGCCACTTCATGCTTATGATACCTACCACGGCTTCATCTATCCGCCTCCAGATCGCTTTGTTTGCATTAGCGCAACCGTACCTAACCATACGCAGAATGTGCCGAGAGTAGTTTACCGGACTGTAAGCCATCGATTACCAAGCATAACAATCCTAGGTCAATGACCACACATGACGATCGGTCCCCGGCACAACAGCTGGGAACACACAAAACGGAACCGAGCGCAAACCATAAATTGACGCTATAAACCAGATCCACAGCCCGTTGCTCATCGGAACACGGTTGTGATAGCTTTATTGTGCCGGGACAAGGGACCTTTCTCGCTCTCGCTCGCTCTCTCTCTCTCTCGAAGCAGGAGCGCTAAATCCCATGAGCTGACACCTAGGGTTCACGGGCTCTAACTGTGACGGCTATTGGGCCCCGCGTCTCTACGCAGCCGGAACAGGCATCCGGGCGGTCGGTGGTGAAGCAAGTGGCCGTACTCGACTCCTCTGTTGACTACAGTAATAAGTTATTTACATCACCAAATAAATTTTCAATCTGAAGCAGGTCCATAAATTATGCACCAAAAGGACACTCTACTACCAACACCACCACTAACCTCCACCAACCACGACACACGGCGGTGGCCTACGTGTCGCTCTCGTTGTGCTCTCATAACCTTAAACGTCGCCATTGGGTCAACGCAATTCTGTTTCAAGTGTTGAGCCGAGGCGCTGGGTGCAGCTGCTTGGTGGAACTTGGTCGCCTTGGTCGGCTTGATATCATATTCCGCCCCGTACGAGACCAGCGGTCGCTGCTGGACTTTTCCCAAACACCCAAAACCCAGTGTCCTTGCCGCCTTGCGTTAGTGTGTATGTATGAATGTAGTGGCACTGTATGATACGCATTCTCTAGCATCGCGATGTCGGCGAGAAAATGGAGAGTAGTTTTTGGCCTCCAGCGTCCAGCGTCCAATGGAGCTTCTTCGCAGTTGTTGAATGTTGTGTTTTATTTTCGCTCGAGATGTCCTTTGCTTCGCTAACGCTTCTGTGTGGCGCAATTTTGCCGCTAGCGCCCCTTCTAACGTGTGGCGTTGGTCTGCGCCACTCCCGCTCCCCTTCCCGCGCTATCATAGATAAACGCACTGAACGGCGACAACGTCCACTACGACATCGTCGACGTCGACGACGACGACGACGGATGACTATTCTGAGAGACACTGACACGGGTGGTGGTGGGGGGGTCGCTCCACTTGGTGCCTTTTTATTTATTATCCCTGCAGGACTATTATGTATGGCCGTGGTGGCCGAAGGCGCCCAGTCGATAGTGCGATGGTGCAAATTTAAATATATCACCGACGGTGTCACCAGCGAGAGCAGCGCCACCGCGGGAGATGCCACCATCTTTGAATCGCCGGAAGTGTGCCTAACGCTGGCCGGCGCCCTGGCAACCACCGCGCTCGCCATCGTCGACGCATCTACGTGGTACCTCGAGGTAAGCTGGTCCTTTTCCCCCACGGTTTTCCTTCCTTCCGCTGTCCGTTTCTCACCCTCTCAGCATGTTCCGGAGTCTGCTTGGCGTCATAAAATCGGTAGCAGCACCTCCCGCCGCTCGGACTGATGACGACAACGACAACAACGGCGACGACGATTCCTTCCTGTTTTTATGCGCGACATCGCACATCGGCCATACCAGCACACACACACACACACACACGCATAGGTTCAGCGGCAGACATGGCAGACCCGGAGGGTTTCGTTGGTTTGAGGCCCATTTTGGTTGGAGTTTTTGTTGGGCACGCGTGTCGGTTGGTTTGTGGTCGCGGCAACTTCCCACGTTGCGGCAACAATGATAGATTCGACCGGCGCTGCTTACGCACGCTGTAATGGGTGCGTCAGAATGGACGAGATTTTAGCTCATATTTGAGGAGGTTCGGATCCGGAGGCGTTGGTTGCTGGCTGGAGGGTTTTTTGTCTGTCAAAGCCTGTGGTTTGCCATTCCATTTACATATGCTGGGATTTGTTTTTTTTTAGGCTTTGAGGTAGACCATCGCGCGGTGAAAGCGTTGTCTATTTGGTTTGAAGTTCACTCAAGGTTGCGTTTAAGTCTAGATCAAGCTGAAATGTACTGTATGGGGATAACACATTGTATGCTTTATCAAGGATACGTTGGATAAGCCTTACAGTTTCTTTGATTTAGCATAATGCAAATCGGAAATTAAACGCCTCCCGTTGATGATCGCTATCCAATATCTCGCGTCTAAATGATTCGACAATTAATCTATACAGTACCGTTGTTTTTGCCACAGATCGTTCTTTTGCATTGATAGCGTCCGTTCACAGTCTATCACAGCGCCTAGCATTAGTCGAACCGTAACGGTCCATCAACATGGGCGTAAAAACGGGAGGTGGTGATACGATTAAATGGCTCGCCGCACCAGACTGCGGTAGCTTACAGCCAACCACCAAACAGCTTATTGGCCCCCGTGTATGCTTAGGGATTATCCATGCAGATCGATTTAATCGGCCATAAAAATGTGAGTCAATTCACAGTTCCTAGAAAAGCTGGACATCAAAATGCATGTATCGATTGCACCACGAACAGCATTGCCACCTCAGTGTAGTGCAACACAACACTTACTTATTTACAAATAAACCGAACCAAGGGAAAATAAAAACCTTAAACACCACTTTATACACCCACGGGAGGTGGATGAGGTGACCACCGGTAACGCTTGTGTGTAATTAACGGCAAACAATTATGATGACACCGTAATTCAATTTGCTCACAAGCCTTACCGGTGTGCTTCATTACAAAGTCAGTTCAGCGTGGACAGTCGGAATACACTGTACACTCTGGCCGCTTTGACCTCTCTCTATCTCTATGTGTGTGTGTGTGTCTCTCTCTCTCTCTTCTGAGCTACCTGAGTGAGACCAGTGATTTGTGTGCCGCTGACAGGACATCATAAAGCGAACCGAGTGTAGTATCTACACTGTTTATCCCGGATTATCGTTCCGTCCAGTGCCCGTGGATGGTAGGGTATGGGCCAGCAATTAGCATACATTTAGCATAATTTGTTTTTATAGTAAAAATGCTACCCCTCCCTGCCGGTTGACTGGTCGTTGGTCGTTGGTGAACTTCAAAAAGACCTCGCTGTGCACTGGCCACGAAAAAAAAAGCGAGATGAAGAGCAGCATCAGCAACAGCAGGGAATGTCATTAATTTTATGGAATTTATATCGTCCTGACAGCCGTTCCTTCGTTCGGCAGATGATGCGTGAAGGTCAGCGGGGGGAAAGCGGGGTACCGTTTTTTGTTGTTGTTGCTGTTGTTGTTGTTGCTGCTGTCCCTGCTCTGATGTTGAGCCTCGGGGACAACACGAGCTTTGAGTGACACAGTAGGATGTCTGGCGTAACTGTGTGTGTGTGTGTCTGTGTGTGCCTGTGCATTTGTCATGACAGTTTGTCGTTTCACGTTCACCATCCAATCCGTCCAGTGCGCCGGCAGGACCCCCGCCAGTATAAAATAAACACGAAAAATGCATAACATTTTCGATGCATCGGTGCACTCGACGTCCGTTTTGCTCCGGTGGCTCGGTCACGTGTACGTGACTGAGACACTCAGGAACGCGCTGATGTTGCTGCTGCTGTAGCTGTGGTTGGAGATTCGATGGAAAGATACCATCTCGACGGGCTAGTTTGCGATCGAGAGTCATCTCACCGAGCGCCACTCTATGGTCACTTTTGTAATGGTTAGGTCATGCTGGCGCTGCTGGTTCTAATCCAGCGAACGGGAGGTTTAAGAGGTCCTCGGTCGTTCGGAACATTGTAACGCATTCCATCCCAATGTATCGTCATCGTCCTGGTCCATTGGGAGAGTTTAAACTTCAAGGCAGGCTCCGGGGTTCCGGGACCGGATTGGCGTGTGAGTCCGCTTTGGGAGTCAAATTTAGTTCATAATTATAATTAGATTGGCGTACATAAAAACTTGTACCGTTCTGGGCTGCCGTTCTCCAGATGCCCGCTGCGGGCACGACGGGAAGCAAAACGATCGAAACGAAGGACAGTGTGTCGGTTCCTGTTCTGCTTTCCCTCTACCTTTCCCGCTCTCTCGCTCTCACACATACATGGGTCAGCTGAAGTGGAAATAGTTTACACAATGTAGTACGATTAGTTGGTGTAGTAATTTTCGGCGCTGGGATTAAGTGAATTACCGAGTCTGGCTGGCCATGCCCATGCCCTTTGGGCTGCTGGGTTTGGATCGGTGTTCGGTGCCAACGAATGTGAAAGTTTTCAAACCGACGGCGAGCGCATTCTGCGGTGAGCATTGGCATGCGCACTGCAAATGGAATGACATTTCAAATGTATCGAGCGATTTTGTGGAAATAGTTGAGCCCTACATTCGGTTTCGTTTCATTTCAGCTACCAAGGGTATGGTTTATGCAATGGAACTTCACCTCGTTGCGGGACGGATAGACGCTTGGAGGGAAGCAATAAAGTAGCGTTTAGATTGGTCCGACCTTTCTTAAGCTGCCCTGTTGGTTCTTGCCACCGACACTTTTCAGAGGTTTTTCCCCGAGAAGTTTAACCGAAAGTTTCTACTCTGGCATGTCCAGCAAGTAAAAAGGATTGCTGTAGATGACATCAATTGTGGAGACTGACAGTATACCTGGAAAGTGTTCAGCGGCTGCCATTGAGGTGTGTCAACGTGATGAAAATTCGCTCGTCTATTGCGTGCGACGTATTAAGGGGGGGCTTCGGTTATTGCTGGTCAAAAAAGGGCTTATTTTTGACGATTTATTGTGCTGGAACCATTCAACTTTATTTTTTCAAAAGAATGTCATATTAAACTACAACTTTTCAAGAACATTTGGTTTTATTTTGGGGAAGATTTGAACTACGTTCATGGCATCCAATCGAGAAAGGCAATTTTGCAAAAATGTACTTTTTGCGGTGCCCATCGTAGCTACGTGCTGGGTCATCTGAAACATACAAATGGGTATTTTTTTGTTAGATTATAAGTTTATCCAGGTAGCCCCGTTGAGTTTTTGTTAAATTTCCTATTTTTCGATTTTTGAGAGATTTTTAAAGTTGAAAAAGTGTTACTTTTTTCGATGTTGCCTCAAAAAACGAGTTTTATATAATTAAAAGAATTATCAAAAAAAAAGTATCAACAATTTTTATAAAAACTCGACGGGGCTACCTGGCAAATAGTGTACAGATTATGTGTTTAAAATTTCAAATCGATCGGTCCAGTCGTTTTTATGCTACGATGGGCACCGACTTTGAAAACGTAGGTTTTGGGAAACGCAATTCAAAAATGCGAGATGCAGTGAGCCTTGTATGAAACTCTGTTTTTCAAAAATCCATATCTTTGTCAGTTTTGCTTCGATTGATCCCAAAACTTTACACAATACTCTTGCAAGGATAAACACTCGTAAAAAATTATAAAATGCGAAGAATTAAAATAAAATACCGAAGCCCCCCCTTAAGTCGTAAGTTTTGAGTATTCGTTGAAGGTTTTAATACACATTCAAGCAATAATTTAGCTGTGTTCGTGAGTTTTCATCAACAATTCAATTATCGAACTGGACCATCCGCTTATTCCGGTTGCTGCCAACCCTTGGCAAGTCTTTGGGGATGATTTGAAAAACGTTTTGATGTATCTTTGTGGAAGATACATTAACATTTGTGATGAACTGCAAAGTCATTGTCATACTCGATCAGTTCACGGTGGCTGGGTAACCGAAAATGATCGCTCATCAGCAGCGGTGCCCAACCATCACCATTTCTAACGAGCCCCGGAGTGACTACGATGGACGGTTAAACCATATCGAATGGGTTGGATCAAATCCTCTAACCCCCGTGCTCGAGCATGCAGCATGCGTGGACCAGGCAAAACACAAACAATGTGGCATGTAAACGGTGTATGCTTTGCGGTTTCGGCTTGGATTTTGTAACAAAATCGATCCACCCAAGCCGCAACCTGCACCGCGTTGACATTTCACGGCCATCGGGTCCATCAGCAAGCGAGCAGGGCATGGGGGTGGCGATGCAATGAGGCGAGCATGCGTTACAGGGTTGAAGACCAACGCCGTCACATAATGGTTGTGGCTGGTGGTGTGGTGGGCAACCGGGCGGTTCAACGGAAACGGTCGTGGTTTGTGGTCGAAATCGATCGGTATTCGTAGCGGGGAGGTAGCATAAATCAATGGGTTTTCCACTAATACACACACACACACACACACACACACACACACACACACACACACACACACACACACACACACACACACACACACACACACACACACACACACACACACACACACACACACACACACACACACACACACACACACACACACACACACACACACACACACACACACACACACACACACACACACACACACACACACACACACACACACACACACACACACACACACACACACACACACACACACACACACACACACACACACACACACACACACACACACACACACACACACACACACACACACACACACACACACACACACACACACACACACACACACACACACACACACACACACACACACACACACACACACACACACACACACACACACACACACACACACACACACACACACACACACACACACACACACACACACACACACACACACACACAGACACACACACACACACACACACACACACACACACACACACACACACACACACACACACACACACACACACACACACACACACACACACACACACACACACACACACACACACACACACACACACACACACACACACACACACACACACACACACACACACACACACACACACACACACACACACACACACACACACACACACACACACACACACACACACACACACACACACACACACACACACACACACACACACACACACACACACACACACACACACACACACACACACACACACACACACACACACACACACACACACACACACACACACACACACACACACACACACACACACACACACACACACACACACACACACGCACGCATACAAAACACTAGCGCGACAGTGGGGGGAAAGAAAAAAAGGGCGCATCGCGCGAGGTGTTGACAAATGTCTGCTGCCAGCGAATGTCGACGGGCATCGTACAGGTGTGGTGCATTGTTGCCGGATACGGGGTGTTTATGATAGGCGGGTGGGGTGCCTGTTCGTGGGAGGCTTCACGTGTGTTTTCCACCCTGCATTTCGAGGCGAAGGGTGCTATGTTGCGTGTGGAATTGTTTTCACTGCTGAGGGAGCTGTTGCTGCTGCTGTCACCCAATGCATGAGTGGCCGCTTGTTGGATGACACGTGCATAAACAGCGACCGGGTCGAGCATTATTTAGCGTTTAATCGGCCGATACGATGCGATAAGCTCACAAGGGTTTTCTCGGATACAGCAGGCAGGCCATGACCCTTTAGTGGGAGAAGGATGGGGTGGTTGCATGATATTATCGGTGTTATCTTGTGGTAAGCTATGCGATACTGTCGGGGGAAATCCCGAGCATTCATTAGCGTTTGGCCAGGATTTATGCTGGTGGTGGTATTTGGTAAACAATATGTAAGCTGATGCTGTTTTTTTTAATGGAATCATATAAACTAGTTTTTCGGTTTATTGATGAAGAAATATGTGAAGAAACAGTGTTTTGTATATGGTCTTCCAAAAAATGCCTTTGTTGAGATGTTCCTCAAAATTTCTATCTGTTTGTTTTATTGAGAGTATCCTTTTTGTGAAAAGGTGTTATTTTTATGAAAACGAAAACTTGGACAGTTTTTGATATTACTCCATCCAACAGCTTTACAGTTTGCAAACAATGAATGCCACAAATGCTATTTACAAATAAAACAAGTCAAAAATAGTGAAAAAGCAATATTTGTAGCGATATGAAAAGTAAAATCCTACCTGCATTAAGTTAGATCAATAGTATTCCAGATTAAATCACAAGTAATCCGCAAGTAGTCCACTTGTTATTCCATAAACATATTGGAACGTTCCTTTAGCACAGGTGTAAAGAGGTGAAAAGGATTTATTCTAAAAGTTCTTTCACGTTTTGCACTCTTCAAATTGATGCGGTATTTATTAATCATTGAAATCAGTTATTACCGGTAGCTCCTGGGGTTACGCCGGTCCGTTTACTCCGTGTGCGTGCTCTGGGTTGAGAAAGCTAGAACGACCGAGACGCGCGAGCCAGTCCACTTCATCTAGCGACCGACGACAAAAGCATTTTTGCTAACCATCCACAAGTTGAGCTCTTAGATTCCTTGTGGGCTCCTTCCCGGCCGATCCCATGAATAAATTATTGCCGCAATGTGATTTGATCGAGTGTCAAACGGGGTGACGCTCGGAATGGAGACCGGCCCGGTCCTTCACCCTCTCCTTACCCGTTTCAGGCAGAATCGATTTCACACCGAAACCGAGAGCGGGAAAAAGGTTAAAAAATGAATCGAAATAAACGCGCCTCGGTGCCGAAAGGTGAGCTCAAGATGTCAAAGCGTGTCACTTTCGGTTGCCCCTTAAAAAGGAAAGTGTTAGCGAGAGCGAGGGTGAATTTAAATGAGCCAGCAAAACGCGCCCTTGCGGGACCGCAAAGGACCGAACGCTTTGCCGTCGGATCGGTTTGGGTTCGCTGATTGATAGTGCGGCATAAGCGGAGAATTATGGAGAATATTAGGTTTTCGTATTTGTTACCCATCCACCCCTCCGCCGGGCAGTAGCTTTTATGAGGTTCGTGAAAAACAATACACTCCCTCTCCTTGCCCGTTCCAGCAACGTGCATCGTCGATTTGTCGCTGCAATGAATCATGTAACGGTGTTTTCTCGTTCTCTCTCTCTCTCTTTCTCTCTCTCTATCTCTCTCTGTCGGATTGCTTCTGTGCTTCGTTCCACAGAAAGCAAAACCAATTTTAATGGATAAGCGTGAGAGAGAGAATGAGTGAGTGAGAGTGAAATAGTGCGAGGGTACAACAAAAGGAAAAAAAAATGATGGCAGCAAAAAGGCAGCAGCGAAATGCTACAGCGAAATGGTGAACCCGATGACGGCTTCACTCAACGACACCCAGTCTGATCCTGATCGATCCAGCGGACCGTTAAAAGGGATCCTATTAATCATGTTATCGATTTTGGCTTTAATAACTTTATTTTGGGATTCTTTTTGCTGGGCTTTTTTTCTCTCTTCTTTTTCTTCCATCTTCTCTTTTCATATTTTCAGTTAGGTCGCCCGACGGATTCCCATCCCCCTTTGCATGTTCCGGTTCCTACGATCCCCGTGATCCTTGGTTCTTGGTTCTTTTTTTTTCTGCGTGCTTTAAGAAAACCCTCCACCGGCCAACATTCACCGAGTTGCTTTTCGTTTTTTTTATTCTTTCATGCATCTGTCAACTCTCCCGCCTTCGCCAACTCCCCGGTCACAGAGAAACTCGGGGCGCCGGCACGTTTCCTCGATAATGTCGAACGAGCGCAAGCTCGGCTACAAGACGCCCCATTCGCCGTTTCTGTCGAAAATCACTTTCCACTGGATCGTGCCGCTGCTGTGGCGTGGCTACCGGGAACCGCTCGAGCTCGAGAGTTTGGGCGCGCTGCACGAGAAGGACACGAGCCGCTATCACTACGATCAGTTTCTGTTCATTTATCAAAGCTACAAGGTAAGGCAACCGGAGCGTGCGCTTAGAGGATTGGGTTCGCTTTGATGGAGCGGTTACTTTGAAAATAGTTTTCCACCGATGTAAGCCCCCCCCCCCCCCCGCCCCGATGTTCCTGTTCCTGGTTGCTTCTGCTTTTTTTTCGTGTCCTACCGAGTGCTTATGTGTTCCTGGAATTTGAATCTCTTTAGAATTACAACCCCGGGCACCGTTACCACTATCGGGACGGGACTATCTTTGGTGAATGTATCCGATTCCCTCCATGGGGCAGCGCCTGCTTAGGTGTTGCTTATGGGACATAAATCAAATATTGTGCGTATACCGCTCATCGAAGCAATCCTCCTTATACGTTCCGCACAAACTGAACGTTTCCTGGGCTGGGCAACCGGTCCGAGGTCTTGTGACCGTTATCTTGCTACTTTGTCAAGCCATTCTTCGCCCATTTACTACTGTGCTAAGCTGGGTCTAACCCTCGGCCAGCGAATTCTTGATCAAACGGAGAGTAAGAGAAGGAGAACGGAAGAAAGAAAGAGAGCGAAAGAGAGCGAAAAACAGGCGCAAAGCAAGCAGCATAACTTTCCGCACTCCCGTTCTTAGCGTTAGTGGGTTTGTCGTCGCTGTAACTATTAAATAATGGCATGATTAATTATGCCACAAGCCATAGTTCGGTCACAGTTTTGCCGAGAAAGTTGCAAACACCTTGTCACCGAAGTGCTTCCCACAGGTTTTTCTTCCCCATCCCCAAACACCGTGTTTCGAAGAAGAGTTTTCTCCATAATTTTGCTTAATTTTCTTCTGATAGTCGTCCACGGTCGTGGCTGGCGTAGTCATTGCGCACATGTTTTGTGCCAGCACAATGTGACGATAAGTTTGTAGGTGGGCAACAGTAACTTCCAGTAAATGGCATTGCGTTGTTGCAAACTAAGTTAGGTCGACAAAAACCCGTCAATTGCTGCATTTAACAAGGGAGAGAGAATCAACACAAAGAGGATAGCAATTTTAAAAATAAACATAAGAAAAACATCGACATCGACAATGACAGAATTATGAAATTAACCGAGTAGTCTAATGACCAGATTATCCTTCTGAGACAAAGGGAGAGAGGCTGCCAGAGAAGCACCTGGCACCTGGGGGGGTGCGTATTGCAAGCCGTCTGATATCAGCGAGCATATCTGGTCCATCTTCGACACGACGGTCCGCCAGCACGGTGAAGCACATTAACCCCACCGTTTGCCACTGAAACCGCTGTACGGGATAATCGTGTATGCGTGCAAGCGTGCGTGCGTGCGTCAGGGCGCACAACCCTTTTCACTTTCGGTGACAATTCACCGTCGACCCACGCAGCACACTGCCAGGTTGTCGCGTCTCGGGCAAATTTGTGGCAAATTAGGAATGGCGTCAAAGCCGGCCGGTTGACGGTTTTGCTTTATTTCCTTGCTCTTTTTTTTGGCCTCCCGTGGAAAGGGAAGATCCATGTCAAAGCCCGCAAGACGCGCTCCGGGAGGGGCGGTTGTATCCTTCATTGAAATGGGACGAGGAGAGAACAAAAAGGGGATTACACGGACTGATAATTAATTCACTTCAGCACCTTGGCTAGGAGCTGGAAAAATTAATGTCAAGCCGACACCGTCACCGGTAAGAGAGGACCTGCTTGTGTATATGCGCTCACCCCTTTCATCCACCCACCCCCGCTCCACACTTCCTCTGGGGAACACTTTGCTGGCGAGTAAAATAGATTTTTAACAGAGAGGTTGCGGCTTCGTTAATGCTGTTCCGGGGCCCCGAGAATAGTGCAGGATGATGTAGTCCCGTACTTCCCCATCTGTCCACGACCACCGCGGGATGGCCACCTCGCTCCCCCTCCCCCGTTGCTGGTCATGATGAAAACATGGATTTTTAAACCAACCACTGAGTCCTTGCGTGTGGAATAGAGAAGGAAGGGTGCATGCCGAGGGGGTGGGAGAAGGAGGGAGGTGGTTGACTGGGCTAGCTGATAAGCGGCTTCGTGGCTCCCATGCAAATCAACGGACCTTCGAGGGTTTGCTTTTTTATTTTTTTATTTTTAAGGACGAGGCCTCAAAAGGGTGCACATGAATGGAAAGGTTTGTGGTGTGGTGCTATGCTATCTTTGTTTTCTTATCGTACCACAAACATGAGCCACCCCCCGGGAGGGCTGGGAAAAGGCCAACGCCTTTTCTGCGGAACCGCTCGCTCCGGGATCCAATTACTCTTCTTCGTTGTGCCGCTTGACGGAAAGAAGTTTCCTCTCTCATTTCTCTCTCTCTCTCTCTCTCTCTCTCTCTCTCTTTCTGTCGTGCTTACTCTTGCCCCGTTACCTTTTGTCCTCCGAAGAATTGCGCTGGTAGGCTTTTTGCCACCGGCATCATCCTATTCGCGCATCCATCCGCTCTCAACTGGATGCCATTCGTTCGTCTCGCCACACCCCGTCTCACTTGGACCTTACTTTTCATTGCAAATTTTCACCAAGACATAAATCAAAGCAATTTTTTTTGGCCCACACAAACACCATCCGGTGTCGGTTGGAGGTTTTTGGTATATCGGATTGTAAACGGCCTGCTTGGCGCCTGCTCGTAGGCTTTCTCGTAGGGTGATCTTGCGCTTGCGGAGGTCGCTTACGATCGCACCGTGGGCTTGATTTAGTGCACCGTTTTCACTCTTCACACTCGCTCGCTGGTGAAGCAGTGGTTCGTCGTGGTTGATGGGCTTCGCTTCTTGCCTTCATTTGCACCGGCCGGAACCGTGGTTTGCGTTCCGTGGCGGGCAGCATGTTATCTGCCAACACGTGGGTGCTAAATGGTTGCGGTAATTTCTGTTTTTTTTGTTATCAAAATAAACGGAAAACTGCGAAACGTTTCATTCCAGCATTCGTTTGCTTCTTATCGAAAAGGGCTGTTAAATGAGCGATGGGTTACGTTATACGCATGTACCTCATTAAAAAGTCCCGTGTAATTTCATAAAACATGTTTTGATTAACACAAATTCTCTTTTTTCGCGCGCAAATCTTTTAAAATCGTGAAGAACCAAGCGCCTCCATCGGTTTTGAAAATTATCATGCGTCTTTATTCGAATGATCGACACCGATGGAGGCGCATGGCCCTTCATGATTTCAAAAGAATTGCGCCTTGAGCAAACCTTGTTTTAAGAGAAGACTTTGTGTTTATTACAACATTTTTTGTTAGGTTATGCATAGCTGGATGCTCCTACGTCCTCTAGCGTGCTTTTAGTGAGGTACGTGCATGGACTGTAGCCCGTCCTAGACACATTGAAGGGATACTTCAACTATCCAGGGACACTGGGTACCCCGGAGGTAGTCTCTCTATCATTCTTACTGTCTGTTCCTTTCTCTTTTCCTCATCCTGTTGTGTTGTTAAAAAATTCAAACGAAACACCTACATTAATCGTCATTTTTGTTCCCTTTGTCATCATGGCGACATCAACAACGCGACCGCGAAGAGCACCCGTGCCTCGCTGTGGCGCTGCTACGTGCGCAACGGATGGCGTATGTTTCTGGTGGGCGGACTACTGAAGCTGGCCGGTGACCTGTGCGCACTCGTGGGCCCCCTTTGCATTTCCAATATTGTCGATTACATAGCGACCACGACACAGACAGAACCGCACAGCAATCCGGGCAGCAGCGGCAGTGCGGTCGCTGCTGGGCTGGTTGCCGCCGTGTCAGCATCCTTAATTTTGGGCAATGATACGACGGCAGCGACCTCGCTGACGGCTGAAGGTGCCGTCGACAAATCGAATCAATCACCCAATGGCATGGCAGATAGCGCAGCCGGAACCGGAGTACTTGGTCAACCATCACCGCAAGCACCACCACCACTACCGCCACCAGTGGCCGCCCTGTTAACGTCAAGCTGGTCGTCGTTCTTCGCGAACGGCTGGATCGTATGCGTTCTGGTGCTGATCGCGTCGTTAGCCCAGGGTACCCTTTCGCAGGCCAGCACCCACCTGATGGACGGTGAAGGCATCCGGTTGAAAAATGCACTCCAGGGGCTGGTGTACCGGAAGACGCTGCTGCTCAGTACGAGCTGTTTCCACGCGGCAACCCCACACCACCAGACCAGAGGTGAACCACAGCGAGACCCACCGAACGAGGGACCCCCGCACTGGGACCGTACGAATCGCAGGCGGTCAAAGGTAAGCGACGAGGCTGAGCTGGCTCCTGCCGATGCTACGGCGGCGGATGTACAGAAACATGGTACGGCACGGTACGCAAACAGCATCGGCGAAGTACCGCCATCGCGCGGTGCGTCGACCAATGTCAATCGAGCTCACGATGACCGACCGGAAATTGTCGGAACCACAGCGACCCGCGACGGTACCGGAAATGGAGCGAGATCGGGACGCACGACAGCAGGACGGGACGGAGACGATGCGCCCAGGAGTAGAAGCGGTGAACAAATGGGTAGCATAACTGACAGTGGCACCATTACCAACCTAATGTCGGACGATGCGTTCAACGTGATGTCGTTCGTGAAGATGGTCCACTACGTATGGGCCATTCCGCTGAAGGTAAGCATACTTTTAGGGGGGGTGGGGGGTTGGAGCAGGATGCGACACTGGGGTGCATTTGCGCGCGCGCTTGCGTTTTAGATTTTGTACGCAAAACAAAGGATGGGGAGGGGAGGGAGGGGTATCTGGCAAAAGCATGTTTGTTTTGTTTGCAACTTTGATGCAGGCACACCGTATCGGCACTTCAATCGTTCGTTGACGTGCTGGTTGTGTATTTTACAACGTAGCATGATTTTGTCATATCTTTCTGTAATGCTCGCAACAGTGCACCATTATTGCGCGACAGGAGAATATTGCGCTAGAATATTGCTTTAGTATGAAAATACATCGGTAATCGTCAGTTATATAGTTATTGGGAATTTATAGTTTTGGGAATATTAGTTTTTTCGTTCTAGAATAAGTCATGATCCAGAGAAATGTTGTCACACTAGGCAAATTTGCAGGAGGCAAATCTAGCATGATTTCCGAGATGATTTTTTTTTTAAAGCTATACATGTTCCAAACTTCCATTTATCATTGCATTGATAAATGGTTTGTGAAATATTATTTGTACCACATAACTAAAATGTATACTTCACTACCTTTAAAGATTTTTAAACTGCCTTTCAAATGATGAAACATTCAACTTGCGTGCCTTCAGCAAATGAAACTCCCTGCATAGATGGATGCTTCATTTTTGCTGAAGTGCTCGATAAACGCCCAATTCGCTTCTTCGGAGCCAATAAAGAGTTGCTCCCAAATTCCTCCCGTAATTCTCTTCCTCGTCCTCTCTGTTCTTCGACTGGTGGTGGCAGGTGGCGCAGCTGTGATAACAGTACCGTCATCGAACGCTGAAACCCATCCCATAGCCAAAAAAAAAAAAACATCGGCCGCCGGTGATTATATTCAATTATTCTGATTGCGTTGCACTTTGTGCCGATCACTTTCCGTGTGGCGTGTGTTTGTGTTTGCGCGGTTACGGTGCATCGGAGGTCAAAAGTTGGTCGTGGTTGCTTCACACCGAGCTTCACGATTTTTCGAGAAATTTTCCAAACAAGCGCGAGTTGGGCCAGTAAGTTTTATCGGTGCTTTTAAGTTTTTCAACGCGATAATTGCTTCCATAGAAAATGATAACTTTTGCTGTTGAGGCAGCAAACCGTGCCAAGAGGATCAAGATGACCCTCGGCGGTGCTGGTGTAAATTGGCAAACTAATAAAGCATTAGCACGGGAAAAGCTGACGGTCTAACAAATTAGGAAACTATAGTTTACTACAGTCTTTTTGAGCTTGGGAGTGAAACATGGATCATTAGGAGTTTGCGTTCGAAACCATCGTAGCAATCAAAATCTTTATGCTCGAGTCGGTTTGAAAGTTGGTTTGGAATGAATCTTCAACGATTCGAGAACATTAAAACACTTTACTGTGGCTTAAAAAGGTCCTGCCTCTGTGGCCATACGTGATCGTGACCGTTTATCGAGTTCTACGATGGCAAATTGTATCACGACTCGTACGCCCTTTCTATGAACAGATGAATCAAATTAACAGTGAAAGACAAACAAGGTACATAGGTCAGAGCGTCTGGTTTTTGTGGAGCTGGTCCTCTGACCTGTGCTGGAGCAAGTTTTCCAATAAACGATTCACTATGGCCGAGGCATGACAGGGTAGCAGTTACGCATCGTAATGACCATTATGTACCCATTAACATTCGAGAGCGTTTCACGTAGCCCAGATTTGATGCAGGGCTGACCTGGTTACCTGTTTTACTGGCATCGTGAGGTAATTTCCGGTATCGCTTTCAATATACATCTGAGCGCAAAGTGTCACTAACGATGATGATGATGATGATGATGATGATGGGATTGGCCTAATTATATTTATTTTAAAAGGGACCAATAATGGTCGATTTGAGGAACAACTCTGAAAGAATGGTAGTGTGAGGTATTTTAATGAGGATGGTACACCCATTCCCAATGATGAATTCCAGCAAACTTTCCGTCCATGCACCACTTTAAATAGGTCCGGAACGTGAAGAATAGAGCTTTACAGCGGCTTACTACGGATTGCAGTGGAATGGCGTCCGAAACGGATGTTTCATTCATGATCTAGCATATTAAGTACAACCTGCATCGGCACCCAAAACGGCGCAGGGCATCTTTAATGAGGTCATCTCGAAAAGAGAGCTCAAAGATACTTCCCTGACCGACAATTTCTTCGGGAGTCTTTCACCCGCGGTAAAATATTCCCCCACATTCTCTCATCTTTTCTTCACCATTCTCGCAGTCTCTGAAGTCATTAGTACGCGGGCTGGTGGAGTGTCTTGGCCCATAATAGCCCCCTTTCCGGGAACCTTCTCTAGCGTAGCGAACACTCGTGGGAAGCTACTAGAGCTGCGAACTGGCCAGCGAGTAGCAAAAAGTGTGATAATTTGAAATTACAAATTAGTTGGCGACATTAGCCAACCGGTATAGCGCGCTACCTCGCTCTACCTCGCTAAGGCAGAAAAAGGTAAAGTGACAAACGGGAGCCAAAATGGGAGGAGGCTTCCGAGAAGTGACATCAACGTCGGTCATCTCTGGCGTGCGCTCGTGATGGGGGGGGGGGGGGGGGGGGGGAAGGGATGCAAAATGCTCTTGCCGTACCAGGCCAAGGCCATCATCATCTTGGCCCGCTGATTGGGGCTAGGACGAAAAACGCTAAGTACTTAATCCCGGTTATGGTTGCGGGTTCTCCATTGTGCTGTTTGTTCTTGTTTCGAGTGTTTCGAGCGAGCGCTCTCTGGTGACCTAGACGCAGTAGCTATTACCGCCGAGGGTAGGAGCGTTTCGAGAGGGAAGGTTGACTACCGCATTGTTCCGGTACAGGGCGGTCCACCCGGAAGTACAGGGAAGAGAACTATTTCTACAAACAAGCAGGTGAACAGGTGCCAGAGGACGGGTTCATTAATTTGATCGAAGAAGATGATAATGCAGTAATAGAGAGACTAGACTCCTTCGCTACTTATACTGTTTTCGCTGGCGCGTTTGCGGACGTTCCTGCTTTTTGCTCGTCAGTAATGAACCGAGCATCATTTTCAATTCATTACTTCGCGATATGACGGCGAAAGACTAGCCGCCATCAACGATTCCGCGGTGGAAAGCCATGATTTATGTTCACCTTCTTACTCACTCACAGGATCACTCTGGCAAGAAAGGAACGAAATCCTTTTTCCTTTAATATTTAATTACTGTCTGTCTCTTCCTCTGGGTTTCAGATCGGTGTCGTGATGTACCTGCTGTACCGGCAGCTCGGGATTAGCACAGTAATTGGATCGGTCGTTTGCATCGTCACGATGACACCGCTGCAGCTACTGATCGGCAAGCTAATGGCGGCCAACTCGAAGAAAGCTTCCGTAAGTACACGTCTCTGGAGTGCAGGTGTTAGGAGACGTGCGTGTGCTACGAGACTTTGTCTAACGGGAACGCATTAATTATGGTTTCCAGTCAATCGAGACAAAATTCATGATGGAAATGGAAAACGTTTTGAATGTCGTTACAGCTTGTAAAGAATATTTTTGTTCAAACACTTCACTATTATAACAAACTAGACTACTAGATAGCCTCTTCCACAGTTTAGTGCATTGCGCTAACTAAAAGCAAACCATAGGTAGCATAGCTTTTACAGGAAATTCTCATTCCTAAATGACCTGTCCAACGTATCCGAGGTAGAAATCTATTAACATCAACACGGCAAGGTAGCCGTCTGCTGATGGTGAAGTTCTATTGAATAGTTTTTCCTGTACCGTACCATCGACTTTATAATCGGGCTCACTCACCGTCTGTCTGTCTTTCTCTTTCTCTCGCTCTCTCTCGCTACCTGTACCTGTCACCGGCCACTCCTGTCACCCGCTCCCCGGCAAAGCAGGAATGCACCGACGAGCGGCTGCGACGCATCAACGAGGTGCTGCTGGGGATCAAATTAATTAAACTGAACGCATGGGAGGGTGTGTTCAAAGATAAAATATCCGTCGCCCGCCAGCAGGAGCTACGCCATCTCGACCTGGACTCGATCTACTGGACGCTAATGAGTAAGTTTTCCAGCGACGCTGCCCTGTCCGGTTCTTTGGGTTCACTTTGGGACGTTGTTCTGGACGTTTTTCGGGGTCGGTCGGTTGTGCTTTATCAGCGATCTGCCCGATAGGTATGTGTCCACTGCGGGGCCACCTATAATGAAGGATGGCGGCATCAGATCCCACGCTGAGCTGCGCTCGTTCCCATCCTTTTTAGCTTTTCGACCAACGGTTTAATGCTTCGTCGTATGTCTGGTCTGTCCTGGTCAGGGCCTTTTTAAGGGTTCGAGGTGGCCCTTCGGTGAATTGGGATACTGGTACACCGGGCACCGGTTCACCGGTTCGGTGCGGTGTGCGCCATGGAATTTCGGTTCATTTCATTCGCTGCTGATTAGGATCCTTTCGTTTGCTTTCAATTTGAACCGGCATACCTTTAGAGGCGGGATTCATTAAACTGCTCGAGGTGTGGCGTTGTGCTCTTAACCTTGAGTTCAGTTCATGAGATGATGGTGTTACCGCAGACTACCCAGCAGTAAGAGTACAGAGTAAGAGTTGCACAATAGAAACTGGCTTTTTATTTATCAATATAACCACTGTCTGGGATGCTGACGTTTGAAATGGCCCAATGCCTAACCACAGCCTACTGACAGCATAGTTGCGGATTACCTTGGCTACGGTTTCCTTGGTTGCAAACGGTACCGTTCCTTCGTCAGCAGAACCTGCCAACTCGTTACAACGGATGTATTGTACTCAAAGAATTCTAAAGAAATTGTAAACGATTTAGCAACAATGTAACCATCCAGGATGCCTCTTGGCAGACTCGGTGCGATGAGTATTGGGTGTTGCTGTACGTTAGAGTAATCTACCGATAACTGGTGATGATGGGTGGACCTGACACTGTTATCACTTGAGATTGATTGCTAATTTGTATCATTCTATACGCACTCACTCACACACTCATTCCAGTGCTGCTGACACACGTTTCCTCGGTTCTGATCACGATCGTAACGATTGCCGTGTTTCTGGGGCTCGAGAACAATCCGATCGAGCTGACCGCCGGTCGGCTGTTCGCTTCGTTAGCCCTCTTCAACCAGCTCACCGTCCCGCTGTTTATCTTCCCCATCACCATCCCGGTGACACTGTCGGCCATCGTAAGCACGAGTCGACTGGAAGCTTTCCTGAGCCAGCCGGAAGTCGAGCGGGGCTCACTCGAGGGCATCCGGACGATGGCACGCATCCTGAGCCGCAGCAATGCCTCGCTGGATATGTATGAATCCGGCGATGAAGAGGAACCGCCAGAAGATGGAGTGACCACTACCGAGGCGGATCCATTACGTGGCCAAGAGCGGGAAGAAAGGACAGCCGCTAGACCACAGCCGGAGCCGCAAACCGTGGTGCACGATTGCACCACAGTGACTCGAGAGGAAAGCATAAAATCGCTCGGCAATGATCAGGTTGATCCGTCGGATAACCGGACCGGCGAAGGGCGATCGAGCTTGGAGCGCACCAAACTACCACCCTCCAGTCAGCACTCGTCGATCAGTTCCTCGACATCGCGCTCCATACGTTCCGGGATCGGGCGTAACGATGACGAGGAGGCAACGTTGACGGTGAGCGAGCGAAAAACGGTGCGACTGCCAAGACCGGCCGCCAAGTACCAAAAGACGGCGGTCAACCCTCGTGTGAAGCTCAAGAAGAACAGCCAGCTATCGGTGAGCGCACGGTTGGAGAAGTGTCGCCAGAAGCAGAAACATCTGGCCCGGGAGATGCGCTTCGGTGTGCCGGATGATGCGGCGGTTTACCTGCAGGATGCACGGTTCCGCTGGAACGGCGCAAGACAGGATGAGGCGGCAGCGGAGGCGGATGCGGCGAATGCAGTCCATCCACCGGATGGTACCTTGCACATCGAGCAGTTAACCATCCCGAAAGGTGAGTAGCAAGTGGTGTGGTGCGCAATCGAGCAAGATTAACAGCCAGCTCTTTCCGTTTCCTCTTCTCCAACCTTCGCCTTCCACCATCAGGCAAACTGACCATGATCGTGGGGCGTAGCGGGAGCGGCAAATCGTCCCTGCTGGCGGCTCTTCTCAAGGAAATAAATCATCTTTCCGGCGAGCTGCTCTGGAACAAGTAAGTAACCAATGAAGAGAGTGAGAGAGAGAGAAAGAGAAATAGAGAGGCCGGTTTCTTTTCGCCTACGGGCTTTGGGGGGGAGGGGGGGGGGGTCCAGCCTGTGGCCGGTGGAAAACTTTTGCTTCGAACCGAGAGTCGTTCAACCGTTTGACAATCGGACTGATTAGGAGCGGTTCGTTGCCTTCGAGATTAGGCGCCCACATGACCGGCAACCAGGGGCAACCGCCGTTGCCGTTGGAAACTCATTCAAATGGAAAACGGCACCAGGAGGGATACGGATCATCCTCATCCCACCCTCCCCCCCCCCCCCCCCCCCGGCCGGGCCGGTTACATGGTGCATGGTGGTGGCGAGCTTTGACCAAAAAGTTTCCATCGTCTCGAAACAAAAACTCCAAGTCCGTGCCCAAGAATTGGAAACTGTCGTAAAGGGACCGAGAAGAACGGCACACCCAACGGTATTTAGGATCTCGAACGTTCGCCCTTTTGTTAATTATATTTCCAGGGATTCTATTTCGGGAACGAATTGATTGAATATGATACCGGATCGCTGATCGATGCCCGGCGGCCACTTGCTGTGCAATACCATTTCAGATTAGCCGCCAGGGGGAAGGTTTTTACATTAAAACTCAATTACACTGAACCACCCAGAACCGCGCATCTCAGAAGTGGGGCTTTTAATATTAGTACCTTGCTCTCTATTTCCCGGATGGAGGGGGGATCTTTTGGCAGGATGAGCACGGTTCGAACACGATGACCGTTGATGGTCAAAATTGTAGCAACATGTCAATCACTTACGGTGGGAGGCTGGCCTAGGCCGACGCACCATGACATCAAACTGCTTAAGCGAATGATTAATGGGATGCCTTCCGGGCCGCAATGTTGTCGGTCCTTCTTTTTTCGCTTCGAGAGAGCAGTCGTTGATCGATGGCATCAATGGTTTTGGCGCTCAAGAGAAGGCTTTCGAAGTGATTAGCTCTAAAGCATGATGATCAGCTATTGACAACAGTTAGGGGGTAGATTTTGGCCCGCTTTAGATAGCATTTCAGCGCTTGTTCACGACTCGTAGCTCGATGAGTTGCGACAATAATCTCCGTGCTCTTGGTGAGAGTCTAAGAGTAATGATATACAGGGATTAAACCAATTAGTGCTTCTTGCTTGTCTTGAAATAGTTGCCATTTTTATGAATGCTTAGAAATTACTTTGATTTTGAAGCACAAAACTTGATGTGGCATCATTAGTTACTTCACAAATAAGCTACTATACATTTCAATCGAATGAACGGCTCCTGACATTTTTAAAGGTCGCCCAATAAATCTGTTTTGATTCATTCGTGTGATCGATACTGGTCGAAGGAGAACCGGTCCGTGCAGAACGTAATTTCTATAACCGTGCCTCATGCTCGCGTTGGCAAACTAGTGCCCATCAAAGCAATCATCATTCGCACCATCGCAGCCTAATAATCCACTTTCACAGAAAATTTTATCTCTCTTCCGCCGTTATCGGTATAAACTCGCTGCTCGGTCGAATTAGGCTAGATTCCCCGCTTATTTTTTGTTCATTTTTTGTTGTACGACTTACTCTCCCTTTTCATGTCAGAATGTTCGTTGCGATGAGGATATGGGAATAAAAGTTAAACTAATAAATTCATAGGAAGAATCAATTCCACCGTTTGGCCAGAGGTCCGACCCCCTGTACCGGACCGTACCGAAAAAAGCCGAAACGATGGTTGTAGGTAAACATAAATAACGATTGCATTCCCCCTCGTCGCATGGCCACCACCAAATTTTATGTTCTCGAGTGGGATGGATGGTCCGGTGCTTGCCGGTGCTTATTTGACGACCATTTATGGCGATTTATTGGAGCATCCTGTCATCGTGCAGAGGTATGCAGGGATGCTGTTTTTTTTTCCGCGCTGCTGTTCTCGTTCTCGTGGTATGGTTGAAATGCGGGAATATTTGAGCGTGAACCATAGATTTCAAGAATTTTTGTGCACCTTTTTCGGTCTCTTTACGGTTACGTTTCGGATGACGTTTGTTTCTGTGGCATCGTTTTTGGAGCAGAGGATATTGGGAGTCCGGGAATTGTGGTGTGCGGTATGTAAAGCGGGAAATGCATCGAAAAGTGTAGCACTTGCGTTTCCTGTAATAGAGTTATGTACTAGAGAATGACTTTTTCACTCTATTATCTGTTATGAATCCACACTTGACATGCACATTATCTTTTACGGATAATTATGACAACATTTATGAGACTCGGTGATGCATAATCGTTCGAATAAATACGATTGAGTTACTTTCTTCCTGTGTAGTACTATGTGCGAGAAGCAGAATCCAATGAAATCTCAATGTTTTGAAGAAAAGGAATACATGAACGATGATTCAAATTTGCATCGGAATCGGTAACAGCAAGGTTTAAGTAGAGTAGTGAAAGCATCCATGACAATCTTTTTCCATCACACCTGACTGAACAAACAATCTGTATATCCTTTTAATGAAATTCTTTGTACAAAAATCGAAGAACTTCCGTTTTCCGTTCGATTGATCGGCGGAAAGAAAAGCTTCCGGGAAACACTATGCAACCAGGATGCTGCGCGACTGCATATGCTGTCTCGTGACCGTACGTGACCGTACGTGACCCGCGCAGTCTTTACTCTAAACAATGAACCCTTACCCC
This sequence comes from Anopheles darlingi, assembly GCF_943734745.1. Taxonomy (NCBI): domain Eukaryota; kingdom Metazoa; phylum Arthropoda; class Insecta; order Diptera; family Culicidae; genus Anopheles; species Anopheles darlingi. The sequence goes on along the minus strand of NC_064874.1, from coordinate 77,607,360 downwards.
GGGGTATCAGGGTAACAGGACACACACACATATGTGCTGTCACTTGCTGAAAATGAAATAAAAAAAAACTCATCGAAGCTGCTTCGCGAAACACGAGCGGAATGACCAGCAGGAGAAGCGCCGGAGTTATTTCCACACGGTTCAGTTATTATAAACAAAGCCATTGGAGTGCGGGTTTGGAAACGGCGGCTGAAACAGACGGGACGATGCCGCGAGTGTGGCAAATGAAACATATGAAGAGAAAGGAAGCGCGGAGGAGTACGATACAGTACAAACAATCAGTGTTTTGACGGTTTGAGGAACGGGAATGAGGCAGAACGCGGAAGCAGTGCCACTGCAACTGCAACTGATGCTGGGATGGTGTGCCACCGAAACACTGTACAGCCCGAGGCCACGAAAACGGTCGTTAATCGAATCTGCTCTCGAGAGTGCCACGTTCACTCGATAGCTCGCGACATTTCGAGCGCCGTGCGGATTGCTGGCGTGTGGGAAGTCGGGGGACATGGCGGATCGGCTACCGAAGAAGCATCGTTCTGACGATTGACTCGTGGGTGTTCCAACTAGTTGTCCGATTTCTCTCCCTGCGGGCTAGCGAAATTGTTTGTGAAACTTTATTCGATTTTTCTTTCTTTCTTCTCTATCTACCGGGTTGCGCGGTCGGTCGCACTGGCCTTCGGATAGTTGGTTGAATCACGATTCTGCACTCACACGGTGTGGCGAATGGATGTATTCTTTTTGGCAGGATGTGCAGGGGACTCAATTCGCGGAAGTGATTCGCTGCCAGCATAAATCCGGTTCTAGCTCGTGTATCGGTTGTCAAACAGCTGGATACGTTGTATCAGGGGTTGGCGTGAAAACGAATTACTGGAGTGACTCTTCATGGATGCACATTTTTTATTTCAATTTCATGTGTTGGTTGGCTGATACTACAAGACAAGACAAAGGTGTAGATGAAGATCTAATGCTAATTTCAATTGAAATGAATAATATTTGCCTACGACTTGGACTGCTCCAACACTGGTTGCTACTTTTCAATGAAATTCAATCGACTTTGTTGCTAACTGCCTTGCGGTGCAAGGCTTGCTGCGTGAGAAGCAACTCGACAACAAGTCGACCGCCTACTGGGGAGTAGCCATCCAACAGCGCCTCCGATTTACGATCACTTTGTGCACTAGCAGTCTATTGATTACAGCTCTCGTTTATCGTTCCTTCCTACCGATTGTGACTGCTCGTGCAGATACTCGACGATTGCGTACGTGCCGCAAAAGGCCTGGCTGCAGAATGCCACCATCCGGGAGAATGTC
>NC_064874.1:77586056-77596056 GCF_943734745.1 Anopheles darlingi | reverse complement strand
GCATCCAAGGAGCACCGTACCATGGCCCATTGTCTGGTGTCCGATACCGTCAGCCGCGTTATGGCACGTCCGGACAGGGATGAGAGTGTGCGACCTACGGATACATGTAAGTTACAGCGGGGAACATCGACGAACGCAATGACCAGTGATTTCGGGATTTACAATCGAGCAAAGTTTATCGGATTGTTTGGAAGAATTTTGCAAAGCTCTTCCGGGAGGAGCTTCTGGAAGTTTCTGGGAAGGGATATCCTTCTGTTGGAGATGCGGGCGAAAGGAATTCCGTTCCCCGACTTATCCCACGATAATCCCTACGGAACAGAAAATCACATTAAACGCTGGTAATTTAGTCTCTCGAGGTGCTGGAATTGAACTATTCATCTAGACTTGTAACTACTTGCTTCGGGGCCATTCCCCAGCATCCGGCAAGGAGTGTTCCAAGTGGGACACTTGCTTATGCTCGATCCATTATGCAGCTTTTTTACATATTTAGCTCTACCGGGCAACTCAGAACAACACGCGAGCTTCCGTTCCGGTCTCCGGCGCCAGAAGGTACACTCCAGTGTCGCTGGTAGCTAGCACGTCCTGCCGGTTACGGTAGAACGGTGAACGGTGGTGTAGAATGTAGACTCCACAGCTCTCTAGCTCTCTCTTCCTTCTCTTTCTTCCCATCGATTCCGACAGATAAAAGCGTCCCGATATCGTGGCCACTGCGGGGCGACATCGTCTACGAGGGCGTAACGTTACGCTACGAAAATCAAAAGGAGAACGTAATCACAAATTTGAGTTTAACCATCCCGGCGGGCCAACGGGTAAGTGAAAACACGCGCCCGAGACCAAACCAGCGAGCTGCTCTCGGATCGGCAGTCCCCCGGTCACTGCCGGCATCTACGGTCCCATCCGGTTCCGGGATCCGGACCCACCCGTTCTAGAGTCTTCCGGTTTCGGAACCATCAACAACGGTGTACAATTAATTATTTAAATGACTACTTTTACATCGTTCCGGCGATGAAGGAAGAAGCCAACGGTTTCTCCGATAGCGGCCACCCAATGGCTAGTGCCAACTAATGGAGCAAACCGTGTCCATTCCGTGCAACGGTGGACGATGTCTACGATGTCGTCCATTTTGTTCGTTCTCCTTTCTCGCTCGTCACTGCTTTACTCTCCGACCTTACCAATGGGGGAGGGAGGCGGGGGTCATTCGGGATTCGGTTTTCTCAGTAAAGCATTCGCAAACAAGTGGACCGGAAAGCAACGGAGCCGCAGGCTAGCGAGGGCGGGCTAGCGAGCATTGTGGTGATGCAAAGCAGAGAAAAATCGTAAATCAGCAGCTTCGGTTGTTGCTTGGATCCGTACGTCGCGTACTCGTGGCCTGCTCTGCCAATCGAAATGTGATGCTGCGCTTGTCGGTGCCGAGTGAGCGTTCAGTGAGCTGGCCCAGGGATCGACGGTCGATATTGATGTTTCGAAATTAGTTTTGTTCGACAGCCACACAACGTGGTCAGGAGGGGGGAGCAGTGCAGTGCATGAAGCTGCAGCCTCCAGGACCTCGAGGCGAGACAAATCATGAAATTAAAAACTACTTTTCACCCCTCGGAATGTCACTAACGAGCGAGCGAGCGAGCGAGGGAAGTGAGCCATTCGTTCATGCCACCGCAACTGACCGACCGAATGCCGAATGCCAATGGATTGTTTTGTGATGTTCGTTTGATGTTTCACCATTCTGTTTCCTTCCTTACCGCCCGGCCCGATCACCATCAAGCTGGGAATTTGCGGACGAACCGGAAGTGGCAAATCGTCGCTAGCGTTGGCCCTGTTCGGTGCGCTCGAGGTGACGGCCGGTCGCATCCTGATCGATGACGTCGATATCGTTGGGCTGCACACGGACGAGCTGCGGTCGCGCCTGTCAATCATCCCGCAGGAGGTGATGCTGTTTGGTGGGAGCGTCCGCGAGAATCTCGACCCACGGGGTCACTTCTCGGATCTGGAGCTGTGGAACTGCCTGGAGCTAGCGCAGCTGAAGAGCATCGTGAAGCTGCTACCGAACGGTTTGGGTGAGCGCATTCTCCTTCGTATTTATTGGATTCGCGGCAACTCTTAGCTCTAGGGCAGCATCGTTTCGAACTGGTGCTAAAGGAAGGCCACACGGGAGGCACTGGCAATAAGGTTTTCCATGAATTCCAAGTAGCGCCAAGGGCAAAGGATGCGCCCGAAGAATCGTAATGGCCGCCTCGCTGATAAATACGCTACACGGCAAGCGGGGCAATCCAACGGCAATTAATTCCATTCCTTGTTTTTGCATGCAACGCTCGGATCACTTCGACACACAGATACCAACATCTCCGAGGAGAAGCACTACTTCAGCAGTGGCCAGCGGCAACTGTTCTGCCTGGCCCGGGCAATACTGCGCGGTTCCGTGTGCCTGGTGCTGGATGAGGCCACCTCTTCGCTTGACACCGACACCGAGCAGCTGGTGCTGAGGGCGGCCAAGAAGGCGTTCAAGGGGCGCACCGTCATCACGATAGCGGTAAGCAAGCCGACTAGCGTGAGCAGAACTTGGGACTTTAATTGCAATTAATGTTTCACTTCTCTCTCCCTCTCCTTCTTTCTCTTTCTATCTCTCTCTCTCTCCTTCGATCGATTGATAGCATCGGTTGCATTCGCTGTTCGACCACGATCGGGTGCTGGTGCTCGAGCAGGGTCGCATCGTGGAGGATGGGTGTCCCCGGGTGCTAGCTGCCACCGTGGGCAGCAAGTTCGGTGCTATGCTGCAGATGGTGTCCAACACGCCCGACGACCGCGCCCATCAACACTCGATAAAGGAGGCCGATGATGGGTGATGATGGCTGAGCTACGGTTTCCCCGTTCGATGACCGGCACTAGCGAGTGGCCAGCTGAGAGGCAACTCGATACGATGAGCACGGAATGAAATAGAAATCACACCGGACCGGTGTTCCAATGCTCTTGACCTACATTTGTTTTGCAAATGAACTCCGAACGGCTTGCCTGTGACCGCAGGTGACTGAAAGGAATCTTTAAAGAAGACACGAAGAACGCTACGAATCCAGCACCTGTTCCGGCAAACTTTCGTTTCGATCTCTTGATGCGGTTGGACCGTTTCACACACGCAGCACATGAATAGCGTGATAGTCGAAAAACTTGGAATCGATTGCGAAATGATGAAAAGTTTTCCACTTTCCTCATCGCATTGTGATCGCACACCAGCACCAACTTCGGCTCGGTCCACCGGTTCCGGGTCCGGGTCCGGGTGCAATGCAATCCGTGCATACGGTTAACGATGCACATGGGATAAAATATTCAATCCAAGTACTTCCAAAAACCATATGAGCCCACAGCAAACTCTTCCACAGGGTCGTTCCAGGGCAGACCCCCCCCCCCGGAAGTCCGTACGCCCATGAACACCCCGGATCCTTCTTCCTTATCCTTTATCCTTCACATGGAGACTCCCGTTGATGGGACCGGATTTTTCCGGCACAGATTACCGGCCACTGTCGGTGGGTGCAACCGAACACTCCCCTCACTGTGGATGGTGTGGCTCTGTCTTAGCTGGCTGGCTGGTTGGTTGGTCATGAATTATGAACCATGCATGAACCGACAGTGAATCGTGTGGCCTTCCCTTTTCCTGTTTTTTTTTTTGTTGGGTCGTACTCGCCGGAAGTAGTTGAGCTCGGAATACGTTTTAGTACCGCCCAGAAGTTTGAGTGGAAATTTGTTGGTTTTAATAATGGATTATGCCGCCCTGTAGGTTTTGAATTAATTTGCCAACGTGTTAAGCCGGGCGTGTTATGATGGTTGATGGTTCAGGAAGCGTGGCGGCGAGTGAATTTTACAGTCATTTCGAGTAGTTTGGATACAAAGTTCGCCACGAATGTGGCGATTGATGTGTTTGTCGACGAAGCAGCCAGGAAAGAGCTACAATGTAAGAACGCTTCATCGTTCTGTTTCTGTGTTTTATTCTGTAGAATGATACTTTCTTTAAATTCTTCATCGCCCGGTCGTGACAGTAATGCGGTATAACTGTCGTTTCCACCGATACCAACGGCCGGACCAAATCTTGAGGAGAGAATAATTCCGGGGAACTGCTTTGCGGCAGAAAGCGTCTTTCTTCGCAGCCTAATTCGATCTCGGTCCGTGCTCCGGTCATGCAAATGCGCGACGGTAGAGGCGGAAAAGAGCAAAGTACCGACGATGGTTGTGTGGCTTTTGTCTTAACGCCCTGGTGGGTCCCGTATCTCGGTCGCTACCACAGTGGCGTAAGCTGCCGTAGGTTTCATAATCATATTTATGCATGGTAATGACACCATTTCCATGCTCCGCATGGACCTGTCCTTCTCAGGGTCTCGTGCGTTTGCTGCAGTCATGCCATCGGTCTGCCAGCCTGCCGAGTACCGGTAATGCAGACACTACCCGCATCCGAATGCTTCGACGACCTTGCTGCGGCGCAGGTCGGACTGCAAATGATAGTGCGATGCGCGCTACCGCGACATTCCGGACGCGGTCACTGCTGTCCTCCTTCCCTTTTAGAGTTCAAAATGGCTACAACATGGTATCGTGGTGACGGCGAGGACATCGAGAACTGCTCGTACCCTGTGCTCATATAATTTCCGGTGTCCTCCTTTAAAGCGCACTCGTGCCGTGCCGTCTGGAAGGGATGCGCATAAAATATGCGGCTCATAACCAGGCTGCCTAGACTAGGCCAGGGGCATAATAGTTCTTTGGGCCGCCTTGCAGTGGGGCTAGAATGCTGAAAAAAGTAAGGTAAGGAGCAGGATTGAAAGAATCTCCAATTTTTGTTTTCTAAACGATGGTTTCCTTGAAGTTTTTCTTGATTATAGAAACTGCTGGGTAATGGAATTGATAAAAAAAAAAACATGAACAAACCACCTGACGCCTCTCCCAACGCCCACTCTCTAATGCATTTGTAGGATTTCCGGGATGACGGAAAGCATGTGATCGACTCGTGAAATGTAGCACTTTGTCCGCCTTCCGGCGGTAATGTTAATGTTCCAACTTCCGACGCACGGTTACTCTACTAATGGTTTCTCTGTGCAGCATCACTGCAAAAGCCATGAATCCCGTGAATCGTTAAGTGCATCTTGACGTTTATAGGGCTCTATAGAGATCTATAGAAACTTGCAGCCTTTGTATCGACTGTTGAATAAAAAAAAAAGAAAATCTTTCCTCCACTGTTCCTGAAATGCACACCGCTGCTTCATTAATCGAAAATGTAACACAACCCCCATAAACAGATTCCAGACTTCCCTTTCCACTGGTTAGGGATCTTAATTCACTCGCAAACTAACATACCAGAGCCGTATCCCGTGTGTGGAATCATCACACTGCTTCGGCATCGACGTTCTTCGGTCCTTTTCGCACTGAAAACCCATAACGCCCGACCGAGGTGCTGCGGTTGCCAAAGAGAACCGCTATCATCATTATGATTACGTTTATGGTTCGGTAGAACACGGTAGCCCGTACGCGGAGACATGATGTGATGTGCGTAAGCATGATTGCCCGGCTCCTCCGGCAGTGCTCCGGTGCCATCCGATGAGGGACGAAAACTGGCACGACTTTTATGCACATCCCGCAGTCACAAATAATGATGACGCGGTTGTGCGGTCGAGTGTGCTCGTGGTTGGGTCTTCCTATCCCCGCACTGTGGCGTCTCGCAAACAAGCAGCCGCCCGATCTCGTTCGCTTCTACCTTACCAGGAGCGCCACGACGGGCGCACACGAGGGGCGTATCATATTAGGTCATCTTTTATAAATTGCATTCTGATTTACGACCGACAGACAGTTGGCGACAGTTAAGGCAGATGGAATCTGGGGGAGCGGAGGGTCGAGAAATGGGGGGGGGGGGGGGGGGGGGGAATAAAAAAGGAAAGAGAGTCTTTGAGTTGGGTGTTGTTGGAGCGATGGATATGAAAGAATGCGGCAATAGGCAACGGCAATCATTATGTAGTTGCTGCAGCCAGCATCCGGGGGAGCATGATGGGGAGGATAAAGTGAATGAAAGAAACGTTATATTCTGCAGCTCTGGTACAAGCGTGAGATGAAGCTTTGAGCGGAAATGTCAGAATTTGGAAGCAGAAACTGGTATCGACGAGAGAAGGAAGCCGATAACAAACTCGATTGCAGGAAGTTCTCAATATTATTGACGAAGTTGGTAAGCAACGCATAGTTCCAGACGAGTTTGTTTGTTACTGTTTCCACTTTAATGATTTTTATGGTGATGCCCGGAACCTCCCCTCCCTCCCTTTCTTTAGTGCGGACCTTACGAATTGTAACTTCAAGCGTAAGCGAATTCCGATTTAACGCGATGAGCTGCAATCACTTCATAAAACTTCATCCCGGGGATTCTACGGATAATCAACAAGCACGGTCATGATAGCAAGCGAAAGTAGCACCCACAACAGCAGCAGCAGCAGCAGCAGGTGCTAGCATTTCAAATTCCATCGTTTAGATGTACACGTGCCAGGCACGATACATCGTTCGTTCGTTATCTGTACCATCAGCAATCCCTATCCGCAATCGCGCCTTCGACTCGTATCAAAATGTGTCAAATCGCTCCGGGCATATCGTTTTCGTTTGTTCCCTACCCTTGCACCCTTGCATCCTTGCTCTGTTTATTGCTGTCCCGCAAATCCGAATCCAAATAGAGCAAACAAAGGTAGCATAATGCGCGATTTGCCGGCTGATAAGGGCGCCCATTCGCTATCGTGATAGCGATGGGTCGCCCCCCTCACCGAGTGGTGTGAGATTGTCTTGGGCTGCGATAAGCAACAGTGTACGCTACTGGTTGGTATGCCTGGCACTGTAACCTCTGAACCACATAACGTTACGGTGTGGTTTCGTCCGGTGAGTCCGGCGTGAAATGTTAATTGTGCGGATGGATTAGATGCTCTCAAGTTTGCTATCAGGTTGATTCGCGATGATAAGCATGATAATGGAATGACAACGCTAGAACTAACCAGCACCGTTGCTCGAGTGAAAAATGAGCTTATAATGATGACTTTTTGCGATGTTTCGATCAACTCCCTCCCGCTGGAATCCAGTGACCTCATCGGCGTGATACCATTTCCAAGCAACAGATTATCGCTGCACGGACCGAACAGTCCCAGCACTCCTCGTTCCTGTTTGCTGGTTCTCCATAGGCTGTGTCCAATCACTCAATAGAAACCGAAGCACCCTTCGATGATACTTGAAACCATTGCAACCATCACCGCCAGTGATGGGGAAATGATGGAAACGCTTCGCACAATCGATAATCCAGTGTTACACGGTTTCCCGCGAGGGTTGTGCTGATAGTTAGTTCCATCGGTTTATTCCTCCAGGTTGCATCGGTCAACCGCTTTTCCGCAGAGTTGTACAACAGTTGAACCTCCGCGCGGTTACGCGAATGCATGCCATGCACTCGTTGTCGTTTAGATCGGTATCGTTTGTGGTGTGTTGTTTGGTGGTTTGCTGACGACCGGGTGCCATCTAGTGTGCCATCTAGCGTGCGGTGTCTGTGTACTGTGGTTGCTATTGGCCAGATCGGCTGTCGAGGTGATATCGTCTGTGTCAACTACGTGGCGCGCGCGACTTGGCGGCAGAAGGAATTTGATTTTAATTTTCTTAAAACCAAACAATTGTTTACATGCCTTGGTGGCAGGGGTGGTGGTGGTGGTGACCGTGTTATTGCTGCTACTGCTATACCGCAAGCGGTATATGTATCAGCCTCGTACTCGCGACGCTGCTTGCAACACCCTGCCTGCCTCGGTGTGTGCGGTGATAAGAAAGGCTGCTCGGTTCGATACGATTCAGCTCGGTTTTCGATAAGACGCAGCGTCGCGTATACGCTGCGTCGAGGGGAGCGCTGACTTGGTCGGTCTTTCGCTTCGCTTCACTGCTGCATCGATATGAGCATCCAGGTGAGGGGAAGCCTGAGAATGGAAACATGGGTCCGAACTGGGAACTGGAATTGCACCATTGCCGTTCCGTGCTGTGGTTGTGTCGCGTTGCTACCGCCATCATGTAAGATGATACCCGGAGCATCAAAGAGCAGAAGCGCACACGGTGAACAGCGGTGTATGTGTGCGTGTGTGTCAACAGAACAACTGTTGTAGACTACTGGCACAGTTTCCGCCACCTATTGCTCCACCTGCAGCAACGACGCCATGAATGGATACGGGAAGTTTGACTTTAAATCCCTCTTCTTTTCTTGTCCTGGAATCTTTTCTCCTTGGAATACAGGACGGAAATGATCCGGAAAATCCATAGCCAGAAATTGAAAAAATAAAATTATTTATGCTTTTTGGGGGCGCCATCAATAATAACAGAGTAACCCTCTTGCCATAGCATAGACCCGGGATAAATGATACAATGGCTATTCCAGAGTGTCCACTATCGTCCGATAGCGCGGAAGAAGCCAAGGGGTGGTTATGGAATTCTAAGGAAAGTCTCCGGGAATGCCACCTGTGGAAACCAATCAAACGCGAGAAGCTCGGCGGCAGAGACATTGATAAACAGAAATATCTTACGCATGGCCGCGCAGCAGCGCAACCAGGAGAAGGTGCCAACGTCTCCACTGTACGTTTCCCACACGAACACATCGCCAATCGTGGGAGGGGAGCAAAGAATGAAAACACTTGTCCCGGTCCCACTGATTGTGGTGGTCAGGGAGTGGCCGACGGCGAGGGAGCAGGGAGGAAGATGGGTTGTGCACCCCCTCTCCATTCACCCCGGCGTCAAGTGGAGGGGTGGAATGCCTTGGACACATATCTTTGCGGGGGCTACTATCAACGTGTTCGTAAGAAATTGGTTTCTAATCATCAGCTTCGCGCCATCCCAGCTGTCTTAGCGCGCCGTGCGGTGGTCAGTACGTGCTGAACGGTGGCAAGATACGGTTCGGTTCTGTTCAGTTCGGTTCACCTGGCCGGTAGTCGCCGTTGAAGAGGGAGCGTTTCTCGAGAGCGCAGTCGATAGCACGTCAGCGATAACTGGGGCATCGGTTGTGTATGTCGGACTCCAATCGTCGCGGATTCTTGGATTAAATGAGTGTCTTTATCCCCCTTTGACCTTACGTGGCGGCGTGGCGTGGCATAACGGTGGGAACAGGTCGTGCCGTGTGTTTGTGTATCTGAAGGACGTCCCGTTCGTCGATGACGTTGAAGGTGCGACCACCGGAAAGTTGGAAAGTGAAAAACAGATCAAAGCAAGTGTCTGGATCTAGTCGGCGAACAAAGAATCCGATTGTGTGCACCGGTGTTGCGTGGCCGTGAACGGTAGTCTGGGTGTTCGTTTGGAGAGTGACAGATGGGCTGCAGCGGCGTAGTAGTCATTCTTTTCGATGTGTTCAATTAGCTTTCGCCAGTGTTGCTGTACGATACGATCGAAGGTGACCGTACATCTCGTCTACCACACCTTTCGGACGATTAGTACAACGGTCTAGCTAAGCAGCTGCAGTGAGACCAACCGACCGGGGTAATCCAAGATGGCGTGCTTTGCAAAATTCTTCGGTCGAAAGCATGGTTCGTTCAATTTGCCCGTTGCCGGTACAGGCGATGGAGTGGTCGTGGTAAGTCTACGCTGCAAAGCTCAAGTGCCTCTCGTCGCACACTATCAGATATCACCTTCCCCTTCCGGTACTGTCGGGGGAGGAGCATCACCGTTATCACTTCGCTAGTTGCGGTGCTTCCTCAGTTACAAATCGGTACTTCAGCATGACCATCAATAAAGGCAGGTTGGCCGAGACGAGATTAAGTCATTCAGGGGAGCGCAAACATTCCTGAAATCTTTCGTCGGTCGAGCCCCATTCCCTCGACACTCCCCACGTAGAATTGAAAGACGTAGTGCTGTGGAAATGTACGATTGCGGCATTGCGCTCCGCAAGCTTGCTAGACCCAGCGCCGGGAGTGCTGCAGCAAAGGAAATTCCTTGAAAGAATGGATTTCTTTTGATGATCCAGTCACTTTGGATCAGCGTTTGATGTCGGTTCCTG
>NC_064874.1:77548556-77578556 GCF_943734745.1 Anopheles darlingi | reverse complement strand
AGAGTATGGCTGCAAGTTCCTTTGCTTGTTAGCCGGTTCCTGGTAGAGGTCGCGTTTGTAAAAATGATTTCATTAACACTTTACAGGTAGTTTTATTTTCACGCACTGCTTGCCAAGAGTAATTTATAATGAGATTTTTTTTACCACACCAGCATGAGTGCCATAGATCCGAGTCAACTTTATGTTCTCTGCAAAGCTACATAAATTTTATCCGGAATATGCAACCCAACACCTAATTACACAACGAATCAGCCACAATAGTTTACTGTCGGTATGACAGAAGCTTACATTAGCTAATATTTACCTCAAGAATGCCAACTGACGTCAATAAACAAGATGAAAGATGCTGAACAAAAGTAACAAAAGTATCTATTTATCTTTAGTTTCGAAGTTGCCAAGCTTCCAAGAAAGTGTGGATGCAATTTGGTTGATTCCAAGTAAAACAATCGGGAGGACTGTGGCCGCAGATGGGTAACAGAAACCGGTTTGGGTGGCGGTGGAGGGCGTCTGCTGTAAAGACACTTTACATAAGAATCATAATCGAGTTATTCCGTAAGCAGCCGTGGTTCTATGGAGCGGCTGTCTGGTGGGATTGTATTCAAAGTTTTGAAGAAACCCATTTTGCTTCCCGAGAACACACTGACACTGTGTGCTACAGTGCATTGGCCACTTTTCGTTGTTATCCTACCGGGAATGTTCATTTGTCTAGTCTAGAAGTTTATTAAAGGGGTTTCTGGCAAATGGCGTTATCCGATGAGTGGTGTCTGCCAACTCACTGCATTATTTTCATGTAACTGGATCGACAAGCTTTATAAGCTCTGAGCTTACATTGTTGCTAATTTTTGGATAATGTTGTTCTTGAAAAGATTGTCAACCATAAGACTGCACTACGATTCATGATCATTGTCGTCTCTTGGGAGAGACGGTTGGACGGTCTAGCCGTGCATTCAGAGGTATCGAATCGTTCAAGGACATACACTCACGAACGCTACTGTCGGCATTGACTTCCAGCACCGGATACTATGTTTCCGGGGTCAGGTGCCTAGCGATGGTTCGGCCCCTCTTCTTCCCATGTGTATGTCGAAGAAAGAATGTGGATTCGGTGGTTTATTTGACATCCATGGGTTCACCCAGCACGCTACACAGTGGCCTAGTGAGCCAGCGAACCCGGCACACTAGCACAGATACCGGGTTGCTTGAAATGTTTTCAAGTTTTCCGAGGAACCGTGACGAGATCGTCGGATGGTGACGATATGCTGCTGGCGAGTCCTACGGGGCTAGTGCGCCGACGCACTGACGAATTTCCCCATGCACGAGGCAGCAGTCCTGGAGGCTGCAGGATCTCGCGTGCGCTCGGATTGCCCAGAGAAACAGACCGGACTGGTGCGTAGCTGGTGCTTACCGTTGCCGCGTGTGATTGGTAGGGAGTTCCGATGGATGCACGTGTCATGACGTCTGCGGCGGATCATCCTCTCTAGGCCGACCGTTCTTGGAAGAACAAGTGGTTCCATTGGTTTACCGACTAGCGTACTTATCGTCAGCGGCTTATCATTTCGCCTCTGAAAATGCGGTCTCGACGGATTGGCACAGCACATCGTTGGCTTATGAAGCAATGGGATTAATTCCCTATCGGCTCCTATTATTAATCTTAGTTATTTTCCGATATAGCTTCAAATAATGTGTTTCATAATGTTTGATTAAAGGTGTTTTGTGTTTTAAAGTGTGTGTTCTCTTCAACCTTTTTGATAGTTATGTAAGGTTCTGTGTGAAATATATCTTGTTTATAATCTAACATACTACACTTCCCATCACCTAAAACTGATACTCGGCATACCTTAATCCACTTACGATGACTTTACGTCTTCATGCACAGGTAGCTGCAGCGCTGAGCTGATAATCCAAATGAAGTACTTCTTCCGCTGTGTTCGGCTTCTTCGCAGGACCGCGTTTAATGCGGCTATCAGCTACTGCGGACAGCTGCCGCTTGATAACAGCTCCTGTGTTCATCTCAATTCCATGATCGTCCTACATGAACTCGCCAGTGACGCGAATGGCGACACTCGCCAGCATCGTTCACGGTTCGTGATCGCTGTGTCGTACTCACGAAGCAGCTTCGCTTTCGGTCTCCACATCGTCGTCTGGGCTACTGATGCTGCTGCTGCCGCTGCTGCCAACAATCAAAGCAAGCATCTGCTGACCTGCTGGCTGGCAGGTTTCAGTTTCATCTCGTTTGCCATCGGACACGGGTCGATTACGCATTCCGGCGGTACGCGCGAAACGCGAGTGGAACGTGTGAACGTGTGGCATTCAGGACGCGAAAGTGTACGGAATTCGAAACCGGAATATCTCGCGGAAGCTTTCCTGGCCGGGACTCAGCAAACGCCCTGCTGCCCCACGGCAACTGACGGTCGAACGGAGGGGCGTATACGTGCGTGTGTGTGTGTGCGTGTGTGTGTGTGCACTCGCTTTTGTGCGTGAGATCCGCTGGTAGGTTTATTCATTTCTATTGTTCCATTGGGTTCCGTTATTTCCTGTTTCCTCGGGTGGACGCTACGTTTCCCAGCACTCCACGGTACAGTGAAACCGGAACACTGGTGCTCCAGTGAGTGTGTAAGTGTGTTGGCGTTTGTGTAGCGTTGCTGCTAATTGCTAGGACGACACCATTGACGACAGCCATAGCCACGTTAATTACCGAAAAGTTCCGCATTGTCCTTTATTTAGCGCATGGATTAACAGCTGATTTGTTTGGCATCGTCGGTATCGCATTCACAGCTGGGTTGGCTTGAGCGTTGCTTTAAGCCAGCACGTCTTTACTTGGGAGAAAATCTTTAAACGGGCAATGGTATCTTGGATCTGCTAGAGCTGCGAACTGCGTTTCCGGGACGACCCAGCAAAGTAGCAGAAAGTGCCAGCAGTAGTCCAAAAACGCCTGAAAATCTTCAAATAGTGTGCGTGTATGTGTGTGTGAGAGAGAAGGAGCCTCGGCGTCCGGTGTTGGCATTGGGAAAAAGGTTTTCCAAGTGGCCCGTTTTTGGGAACGTGATTGGAAAGCTTCTCGAATGCACACTACGCCATCGTAGTCGTCGTAGTCGAACCAGAGTGAGGGAATGGAATGTAAAGAGAAGTAAGCGAATAAGAAGAGGAAGCGTGGAAAGCCGTGGATTCTGCTTTTTGGCCTCAAACAGCGTGTTGGTGCTGCTGTTGCTGCCCTCGGAAAAGTGGAAATTTAAATTCATCTCAACGCACATTCGGCTCAGCGTACCCCAGCAAGATGCTGTGTCTTCAAGGATGTTCCGTTGCCGGTTGACAGTCGCCGCTGGTGGTGAGCCAGTCTTCCTCTGGCTCGCCCCTTACCGTGTAATTTTGTGTTCGGGTTCGGGTGATGCGTACGTGCGATGGTGTGTGCTGCTGGTGGTGGTGTTTCTCGATGTTTCCTTCGATGAAAAACCTCCGTCAAATTAATGAAAATCAATCTTAGCAGGCTCGTCCGTCCCGGGCATTGTGCGTGCACGACTGAATGGTTGTTTTTTCATTTTCATTTTTGCTTTTTACTTCGTTCGATCTAGCGGTCACGTGCTACGGCTGCGAACGACTGTATAGTGCAACTGTGGGGTGTGGTAACAAGTGCAATCCTAGTGTGGTTCAATCAACCTCCGTCGAAAAGTAAACCTCCAAAGTATAGTGATCAGTGACCAGGAAGTTTGTGTCTGCGGGTGAGTGTGTGTGGCATTGAAACAAAAGTGTTTGTGAAATCAAATAGTAAAAAAAGAAAGGAATCGTTCAATCATCCCCGTTTCTTTGGCGGAGAGAAATCGGCCAACCAAAAAGCGAGCGTGCTGTGAAACCCAGATTTAATGGCTGCGGTCTTTGTGACAGTGACAGAGGGTAGCCGGTAAGCTGGTCCGGAGCCACATCACCACGAGCCGATTTTGAGGAAGCAGCAACGCGAGCCCAAGCCGAGTAAATAATAGATTTTTATGCTAATGAGTTGGAGCTTATGCTTTACTATCTCGTCTCGTAGCCAGCGCCTCGCAAACTGTTTCTGGTGAGGGGGCACATTTCTTTTTAGGGCGTTTGGTGGAAGAGTTCATTCAACGATGGTTGCGCCGGGGGTAATGATGACGGAAGACACTTCGCTCGTCCGTTCGTCCGTTCGTTCGTTCGTTAGGACGCATAGCACTAATTGTGGCAGAGCACTAGACACTGGCAAGAATGGCTGAGAGCGGGTGGTACGATTACCATTACTGTTGGTGTTGCAGTGTTAATTGGATTTAAAGTTGGGTTAGCGACATCGGTAAGCAGCAATATGTACTTCGTGTGATGGGAAGGCGGTGTCGTTACCACCCCACAGCGAAGACACTGGGGCCCGTTAAGCGTAATAAGATGCAATTTATACGCTTCAGCTTTCCAGTTGATTGCTATTTAATTTACTGGATGCCAGCGTTCCCGGGCAGTAGTTGGTCCCTTTAGAAATGAAATTAATATTTCAACGGATATGGAGGCTCCAGGGAAAATGTTCGGTCGTTGCGGTTTGTAATGCATTGTCTGGAGATGACCCTTTTGATTGATGGATGGAGTACATCAACAAATGTTCAGAGCACAAATGTTGAAAGAGGACCTTATGAAACTCGCCTGCAGATAATGTGTGTGCTCTAGCTATCGGAATATCATTAGCAGCAAAATATCTAGTCGACATTAATTTTACTGATTTTCACCGTGATACTCACATACTTGTATCACTTCTGAATGTCCTACAAACGTTCCATTTCACGGTCTCCTATGTGGCCTGAAAGCTCCGCATTTGAACACAAAACGGCACAACAAAAGAAGCCATTTTTTTTTGTTTATCTCGTTGTCATCCCAGCTCTTCGCTCGTTGGATGGTTCGGTTGGGATTTCCCCGGTCCTCGGGTAGAAGCGGGATGCCCGGATTGGCTCGTGTGGCCATGTAAAGACCAGCGGAAAAGTGACATGTCATGTACGTGACAGGAAAATTGCCGGCGCGGAACGCTTCGTTATTTGACAATCCCGTGACAGATAAAAGCCGCCTGTCGGCAAACGAGGGCCAACCATTTAATGTGCGGACCGTTTTCCGGCCCACCAGCCCCTTTTATTTAGCCATCCCCATCCCAGTCCACCCTTACGGACATTACTATATCCTTGGATGTGGAAATCATCGAATCCATTCCATTGGACATTTGCTTAAAGTACCCGATTTCGATTGTGGCGGTCATAATGCTCGAAAGGCCTTGGAGTAGGTCCCAGGACTCACTTTGTAATGTTTTATTTATTGAATGTTTAAATGGCTACGGTATGCCAGCAGAGAAGCTACCATCGCGCGTACTCTAGGGAGCATAAGCCGTTGGCGATCGGCATTGGTTTTTGGTGCGCAATCTGTTCGCCGTACGGTCGTTACAATTATGAACCGTGCCAGTGATGGGCGTGTGCTGTTAGGGTAGAGTAACAGTAATAATAACAGTAATAAAAAAAACACGGTTAATCTTACTTCGACAGCGACATATTTCGCACTTGTCGCATGAAGCGTGGCCAAAACCCGTGGTACGATCGAGCGGAAGAAATAAAACTCCCATAACGGTTTCCACATTCAAAAACCCCGCCTCGTCTCGCGTCGTCTCGATTGCGGTTCGTGAAGGATGCATGGATGATGGCGCAGGCACATGTAACATTTACGATAATTTCGTCCACACGCAACAGCTTTCAATTTTGTCGCGCTCGCCCAATTTAATTCCCATCATTACCTCCAACCGTTGCGCTCGAGCGAAGCCACGGCCATTGAAAACCATCGAAGCCATTTCGGGAGCTCCGTACCAGTAGGACCCCTACCTCCGTGGTACGTTCTTATGTACGCCAGTCCGCAATTCGCATGGCAAGCGCTCACTTCTTCTTGAAATTGGAATGGTGTTTTAATTTTGCGCTCACCCTCCCCATCCAATCAGTCATTCGTCGGCGAAGCTTGGAAAAACCAAATGTACCCTTTTTTATGGGATTAACTACAGGGATTGTATGATAAAGGGGGGATAGGGAGAAAATCTCATCATTGGCGTAATTTGTATATTTATTATGGGGAATAAAGAAGCCTGATTGCTGGACCGCGACGCCAGCAAATTCGTTGTGTGAGGAGCAAGAAACCATGGAACAAATTACTTATGATAAATGGGTTGGAATCGTCTTCTCTTTCTTTCTGTTAATCGATTCTCCCTGGAAATCCTTAAAATGGATACAAAACGCATACAAACACAGCTGGAGAGCGTTATCTGTTCTACTTTGAATGGAAATTCTGGGCTTTTCCAGGAGCTAAGCCCATCCCTGAGCTCCCAAAATCGGTTTCCTTTTGGGGTGTTTCCCGATTTTTCAAACGATGCAGGGTTAGCTGGTAGCATAAACTCTCATTTATGAGTTCCATTAAAACACTCCACCCTCCATCGGGTCTTCCCCTTTTTTATGTGCGAATGACGATGAAACATTTGTTCACTTCCTTTTGGTCCCCCTTTTTTCTTTTGCACTCGAAGGCAAACACATTTCAACTTTACCATAACTTCACCACAGCCACCGCCGCTAGGAAGAGATGAGATGCGGCCCATCCTCTCGAAGTGATGATGAGTTTGCAAAGAAGTAGCAAGAGGGATAGAGAAGCACAGTGCCCGGGATGTTGCGAAACTTAGGGTTGGCCAGCGTACCAGCCATAAAAGGCTACGAACACAAGCTGTCGAAACATTCGCTTCGCGCGGCTCTCCGAGGATCAAAGTTCCATAACGAGTCAATTAAAACGGCTAACGGTTTCGGCGGGTGCGGCGTTCCGTGACGTTCGCAGTGCTTCAAATGACTCTTCGAACTTGAGAGTTCGGGGGCGGGGTTTCCGTTCGCTTTATTTTTGGTTTTGTAAAGGTTGCGGAAGTAAACTGTGAAAATAAGTTGCGCTTGGCGCGGTCACATAGTAATAGTACGCCGTAATGTTGGCAATCGTTCAATTGATCGAAAGCGTTGGAGGAAGGGAAATTCCAAAACTTTGTTGGTCAAGTCTAAACAGCAAATCGCCTTTTATGCTGTAGGAATAGAGCGGAAGAGCCAGCAGAAAGAGAGGTATGTTTGACAAATCTACCGCTTCCTGATGTTCCTGCCAATCAGTAGGCATCATTATTGGCCCTTCGTACCAAGCCGCGAACCGGCAGAGTTTAATTCGTTTTCGAAGATTCGCCAGATGCCTATCACCTCATTGCCATTGCCTGGCGGCCCTGCTACGGGTCAGCTTCGTGTCGGTTTAGCCTGGGAAAGTGCAAAAGTTCAGTCGGGTTTTGGTGTGTGTGTGTGTTAGCCCATCTTTTGGGAATCTGCTTTACGATTCGGTTCTTTATCGATTCGATCATGATGTGCCAACTGTCTTGGGAATCGTGTTGAAACTTCTGAATCAGGACCTTAAGATACTGAGCGGATTGTGGTCGCCCTATGGAGGTGTATCCAATTGCTGAAAGGTTGTTTCCTTTTCCTAGAAACTACACCGTTTTATATCCCATTGAGTGTGAGTGGTGAACCAAATTGCCTATCATTGTGGATCAGAAGTTTTATGAACAGGATTATCTCGAGTCGATGGTCAGTTGTTAACTGCCATCTTGATTGTGGGCATTTAAAATAGAAAAGTAAGGCTTTTCTATCAATGTGACAACCTCCGTTTGGAAAAAGTAGGAAACGTTTTCAAATGTATTTTTTTTAAACAACTTTCTTTTATCATACTTTGTTTGTTTCCGTTCTCTTCAAATAACTTCGAATGAAAAGTATCATTCCATATGTTCGCAATCTTTCGTCATGCCCATAACTAATACGTAATACGTATCACGAGTTCGTTCAAGAGGTGCCAGGGACACCTTCTCAGACCGCAATCGCTTATCGCCACACTCGAAGCGGCAATCGATCGCTCGACGAAGACGAAGGGACTAAAACCCCCGCCAATGGAGCCAATGAAAAGGTGACTAAACTTCGTTCAAGTCACACTTGAGTCGGTAGAATCCTTTCAAGCAAGGTTCCGGAGCTAAGGAAAAGGAGCTAAGAAGTACCGGTAAGCAGTCATGGGTAGCCGAATTCTTTCCTTCTATTCGAACCTTCCTGGCTCGTCTCGGTGGTTGCGGCATTCTGTGGAGGGGTTGTGTGAAGTGACGGAGCGTAAACGAGAAGAACGTGTGAGCCTTTCGTACTAATCTACGTGATGAATGAATGTTCCAGTGATTTCCCGTAGCGAGCGCCCACCGTTTGGAAAGGACGAACCTCAGAAGGGTGCACGCGGAATCTCTGAGAAGGTTTTCCTTTTGGCCTGAAAAGGTGATAGCGGACTGTGAAATCTTTGCCTTACGGTTCCGTAGTTTGCACCTATCCTTCTCCACCTCACCGAAGACTGGCTATTGGCCGGAATCTCGAAAACCCAAGCACCCAAGGTTGCTCCAACAGCTGGAGAGTAAAAGTGTGATTCCCAAAAAATTGGAATTCACGATCTTCTTTCGTCATTCAAGAAACCGACTCCAATGATAGACTAACTTAGGACTGACTGGGGATAGGCTTCAAGAGCTTCGGGTGTGAACGAGCAAAAACTGGATTCCCTTCTTCAACATGGAATGGGGCAACAGTATTCAACGTGGTTGGCGTTCGGCTGAATGGCATTTCCTGGGATTTCTGTGTTACCAAGCCGCATCCTAATTTTCACGCTTTTTCTGTGCGTGTGCGAGGGCCGCGCGTAATCAGATGGTTTTTGCTCACTGATTACGACACAGATTACGTCACCTTTACTTTTCCCGTTTCGGTCGTTCATGCTGCGGCGAAGCGTTTTTTGTACAGCTTCGCACGCATTACTTCCAGTTTGGCTGCGGTTTTCTGAGTGGGTGTTGCTGAGGGGTTTTATAGAAATTTGTAACCAACGGTAACTGCTCGCAAGGGGGAAGCCTTATTTTGTGGTTGCGTGAGGAACAGTTTTGCGTTGAGCTGAAGCTGTGAAAATGATAAATAGAGTTTCGAGCACTCAATTGTAAAACACCGAGCGCATATTGAGTCATTTGGAAAGAGATAATTTGCGATGACGTTGTTATCTGACTCAGCTTTGTAACTGACTGAGCAGTAAAAATCGGTTCGAATTCTTCGACTTATCATTAACAGCTTAAGCTGAAATGATTTTGATTTTTTTCTTTTTGCTACCGACTGCATTGTGACACTGAGCATTTATATTCTTATGCACGAAAGTCATGATTGAATGAAATTGGAATTATTTTCCACGCCAAAGCTATAAAATGCTCAAGTAATGAAAACCGATGGCATCTTGGAACTAAGATGCGAGTGTAATATGCTTTGATCGCTGAGCGGTATCGATACCATTTCGATACCAGAGGCATGATACACTAATGTGAACTAACTGGAAATACATCGAACGATAACGATAGATTGCGGTACAACGCGCAAAGGGAAAATTGAAGAAAAATCCACCCCGCCAGCCGCTAGCTGCTGGCTGAACGGAAGGTTAGCTTCCTCTCGGTCGAAAAGAGCGAGAACTTCAAGAGAAAAGTTTGACCACGGTTTTGCAGTCGTTTGCTTCCTTCCTTCACGAGTTCAAGTCAGAGCGAAGAAAAAAAAATCAATTTTTGCCTCCTTACCTTTTGCCTCCTTACCATTCCTCCTTCGGCTGCTCTTTTGCCCGATAAAAGGGAAAAGTTTATCCATTTTTTTAATGTAAGCATCTCCGGGTCTACTGTTCGGTGGTGCAGACGAAACTTTAGCTGGACTTGATTTTTTTTTCTGCTGCTCCCTCGGTTTCGCGCTACCGGAGTCACTCATCCGCAAAGTCCAGCTTTTGGCCTTCTACTGGACGTTGCCACTGGAAGCCGCTCTCGGGGAACCACCGCCGCTGGTCGAGACCGGGCCACTGCTTTCCGATGAAGCGATTTTCCCTTCTAAACCATTTCGCGCCGCATTGGGGCGAGTATAGGGGGAGGGCGTGCCATCGCAGGACCGCAGAAGGTGGGTTCACGAGTTTCACGAACAGAATTAGGTGGATTACGGCTTTGGATTGGAGTTGACTGATCCTTTTCGACACGAACGAGCTCCTGGCCTCTTCATTCTCTCTCTCTCGCTCTCTGTTTCACTTTGGCTACACTACAGTGTAACCAGCAGAAGAACGTGGATGTGGTTTTCCTGTGAGGCAATAATCGATTACAGAGATCCATTTTCTTTCCCCTCCGTTTGCTTGCGTCTGCCACCGACCTCTAAAGTAGAGATTCATTAGATAAATCTGGCTCTAAGTGTGTGTGTGTGTTTGTGGTAGTAAAGGAAAACTCGGCGTTTATCCGAGACAGGTCCAAATGTAGCGTAGAATGGTATACTTACTGCCCTTCTCTTCGATAGTCGTTGTTTGTTTAGGTAAGCGGAAAAAGGGATGATGCGCAGGGTCGTGCTTTCGTTTCGTTGTCCTTGTATGAAGCGCGGGAAGAAACTCGGATCCTACATTTGCCTTGGACACTCACCGACACTCGTTCCGCGGCAAGGCATAAAATATGAATTTTAAATACACCGGCAACAGCGACCAGCAGCACACCCAGCTGCCAGCCGACGGTTGTTGGTCGAAAATCTTATTAAAAAGTTTATTAAATATGTCCCCGATCAGCGGCGCGGAACGTGCTGCTTAGGGGTTGATCGAAACCTAGGCGATTAGTGGTGCTTGGCTGGGTGTGGTCCGTCTGAAATGGGTTTTGCCGGTTTGGATTGCTTCGATCCTATACGACGGCTACCGTGGGAGGGTCAGACACGGTCTGACGATCTTTCAAACGAGATCCGCCACACATGAACTTGTATCGTATTACATGTTCTTTCACATCCTGGTCGCCTGTTGGCGTGCACGACCCTGTTGCGAATGAAATTGCGATGTTTTGCCAAGCAATGTAAACTATTGCAGGACACTGTGCAGAAAGCAATTGGATTGATTCGACTGTACGTCGGTAGTGGGATGTGGTCTGTGGGGAAATGCTGTCTTGACGCTCTTTGAACATACTGAGCAGCTTAGCTCAAAGCTGTTTCCGTGGGTGCGATGCGAGAATTGAATGTTTCCGGGCAGCCGGGCAGCCGGGCAGCATGTTTGTGTAGCAATTGAGTAGAGACGGAGAGAGGGACAGAGAAAGGGAGTGAGGGCAAAGGCACTGGATGGGAAGGATGGAGGGTGAAAATAGATTTCTGTGAATGATAAGAACTTTGCAATTGATAGCACTTGGGCAGCTATTACACTGGGAAGGTTTTTGGGAGGATTTAGATAGCTGAAGCTAAAGGCGTTTGTCAATTGATTATCTTGACAAGGGCGATTTAAGAGAAAAGCTATTAAGCCAAACAGATTACTACATTTTATCTCAGTTTTAACAATAATGATATAACCATTATAAATTTTTTGGCATGCTTGCGGTGCATTTAATGGTAAATATGATGCTTAATGGATGATGATGCTATGGCTTCATTTTAAGACCGTGCAACCGTGATTATTGAAATTCCATTCTACTCGCAGAGAGCTAGCGATCTCCTGACGAATGGCGTGTTTATCGCAGTAAAATATGTTGTTCTGCTCCCCAAACCCCACCAAGGAACCCCTTCCTGTACCTATCACGAGTCAGAAAAGATCATAAAAGTATGAATTGCTTGCAGCTCAATATGTGGAAAACATCTGTTTATTGTTCCGGCATAAAGAATGCGGTGTTCTCTCACACACTCACAGAGAAACTTTTAAAGAATTCTCCAGTGGAAGAGTTGGAGGCTTGACGTTTACGGCTTGAAGTATGCTTCTCAACCATTCGCCGAAAGCCGGAGCATAAATTAAGTACCTACCTAAGCCAATCAACTGTACCAATTGGTCTTGAATTGATGCGTTCGTTCCAACAATTCGTTGAAGTTTGCTCTCACGTACTGCTACTCAAAATTTCTGAACAACTCCCAGCATGATCCTTCGGTGGCTGCATACGAGCATCCGAGCATGGCTGGTAGTGAGAGCTCATCCCGAAAACCCCTCTCCCGCACCAGCGTCCTAGTGTTGTGGTGAAGGGTCTAAGGAACTATTTACCACGAACCGGTATTGGGACGTGACAAGAAAAGCAATCGAATCTCGGCCGGCCGAACCCCCGGTTGTTCGGTGGCTCTGTTTCCAAGGGTTGTTTCACTCCGATGAAGGGTGCGTGTCGTTTCCATTAGAAAAATGAGCTTTCGGAAAACTTCAAACGGAATTCTCCCCGCCCTCTTTCCCTTTCATCGGCTCGAGGTACTTTAACGGGCGTTGTCCAGCCTCAAAACCAGTCAGTCGGTGTTGTGTGTGTGTGTGTGTGTGTGTGTGTGTGTGTGGTTGGCATGTGGTGAGAAAGTTGAGTTCTCTCACGCACTGCTTGATGGCGAAACTGGACCGCTCAAAGAATCCCTTTTTACGGGCTTCTCCACTCAATCACTTGCTTTCCGCTGCCTATTTATCGCCAGCTTTCCTCCCCGGGGACACCGTGGGAGATGGGGTATGTGAGCAAAGTTTATCTAGAACTTAGATCCTTGGATGAATGATGATGATGGAGGCCGGGACGAACCGGGACGATCGAGAAACAATGCTCTACCTTTACTGGACGGTTGCGGATTGCGAATACCGAAAGAGGCTGACCATCGCTGTAGGAATCCACCAGGTAACCGCAGGTAGCCGTGGCAGAATTGTTCGTTGGTTCCCGGAAATGGCCAAGAATCTTAGCTGGCTAACCCGGAACTCCAGCCCTTGTTGGGGCGTTTATAGGTATGGGTGCAACTCTTTGTAAGAAAGCGGCAGCAACCCACAAGAATTCTTTTTGAGATTGTTTTGATTTTCTACCGCGCATCGGCTACTCCTTTGTAAAACAAAACATGGCCGCTGGCGGTGTAGCGTGTTTTTCTTGTTCTATTCCTTATCTTACGCGCCGATCCGGCTTAATGATGTGAGGGCGAACGGGAACGGGATCGGTACAGTTCGCTCATTTTCTGGTACGCCTCACGGTGATCGATAATGGTAAAAAGTTTGGCAATGAATCAGAGCAGAACGCCTATGGATGAAGACAGAGAGGCGGAGGATTTGAATGATTATTAATTGTTTACCAATGGCGGCGGCTTCTTCGATGGCATTTATCAATGGGGGCGGATACGTCGGAAGATGGTGGTGGCGGGGTAGAACAACGGAACCGAACCCTTGAATAATCATGAATAAAATAATAATTTCCGGACGAAAAGGGATACGGGATCAGTTCCCGGGATTGGCGTCCATACACTTCTCTTGGGGTCTAGGATTTTGTTGAAGCAATATAAAAAGGAAAAGGGGATTGGCAGGGAAGCGTGTTTTGCAGATGCTCACTTCGCCCTTTTTTGCCTTGCATTTAATTATAAGACCAAAGGCAGGCACATTCCTAACCCCTCAAGGACATCATCTTACCAGACCAGACCAGACCAGCACGTCGCTTCATACGGAACCGAAGGCCACACAGGCACAGAGAGGAAAAAGTGCTGACGGATCACAAAGAAAAACGCGCGACACTACCAGAGCGACAAGGATGGCGACGACGGCGATCCTTGTTCGTCGTTGGGCTCCCCGCCTCGGGTTGGGACAATGAAGTCACTGTCGCAGTGAAGAATTAGTCCTCGGAACGCTGGGAATCGCGGAAACCGACCGCACGACAATGGGACGGCACATTAAATCCCGGGGTGCAAAGTGTGGTGTTCGGCACGGTGGCAGGACAGCTGCAGAGTCCCCAGAATGGGAATACTCGGCGAACGAAACGCGCTGGGAAAGGAAAAACGAAAACGCCCCAGAAAGTGGTGGCATTTACCCAAAACAAAAGAAAAAAAATAAAGGGACAACAATGGGACAACCAGTCACCACCACCGGGTCGCACCAGCGCGATGAATTCATTGTCTGGGGCACGGTGGCGCCCGCAAAGCAAGCAAGCAGGCAGGCAGGCGCGCTTTGACCGACCCGAAAAGTCGTCACGGCGTGCGGCAAGCCAGCGATGATGGACGATAAAATTTATAGGCACTTCAAAAATTTATGCTCATTTTCGGAGCCCACCGCAGCTTGTGGAGCGTGTCGTTTGGGGTGGGGAGGGGTGCGGTGTGGACGGACTACCGCAGTACCGCAGATGGCGCAAAGTCCGCAAAGCTATCACGAGCCCATTTCAATTAGCTCTAGACGCTTCTGATCCTGGTGGCTGCAGGCTCTGCGCTCTTGCTTGCTGGTCATTCGTCTATCTTGGAATCTTGCGTTCGTGCGCGGTGCTGATGCGGTCCATGAAGGGATGGCATTGGATAACGGTGAAGGAAAACAGTGCCTACCGTGTGGCTGTGTCATTGGATACGAGCCGCGATGCACCAGCCTGAATGTTGAGCCTCGATAAAAATGAATTTACAGCTTCCGGGTACTTAAGCATCGATCGGCTAACAAGTGGCGATTTGCATCGAGATCATAAAATGGCCCAATGTTCAGGGATTGCTCGACAGTGGTACGCTGGATTGATTACTGTCGTATAAAAAGGGAACGCCAGCGAGGTTTCCTCATTTGAAGCTAATCAGAATCTGGTTCGGATGCGACAATGTGTTTATGGAGACCACTCGTTGTTCAGGTTATTGAATTAATTAATCTAAGTGGAATGCAAATGGTTTAGAAATTTTACACGTATTCCTACGCACGCAGCTGAGCTTAAATTTGGTCACATATGATGTTATATTCGATGAAGTTGACTTAAAAACAATCTTAAATATAGCCAGAATTGATCAAGCAACAAATTCTGGAATGATTGCAACTGAAAAGATAATGCAAGCACATCGTTACTGGATCACTTTCCTATTGAACCCAGAAGACAACGAAATAGGAAGGTAGACAAGAATAGGATAAGTTGATATTAGAAGATGTTATATGCTAAGAGCTACCAAATGAAAGTTATTTTCTAAGCTCAAACATTCATTGCTGCTGCCGTTGCTCCTCTCGAATGACCATCTCTTTCGATCGATGGCACCAAGGTCTAAACAGATAATTTGATCGATTCCTGATTGGCTGCAAATGTCGAAAATTTTTTGTCTGAAGAATCCGGTACCAGGAATGGAGAAAAAATGCCAATGCTTTCATTAGCAATTATGACGAAGGAACCCCTTTTGAGTTACGTTTGAATTTCCTTCCTGAGTTCTAATAATAGGACCGGTATGTAATACATACTGTTCCTAGCAAGAAAAATCAATACGTCCCTCCGCACAGGTACCAATTTGTCAATCACAATCAAGTGAATGACAGCCGGTTGATTGTTGGTTCATTCCTGCTCTGGTTGGAAAACGGTTTTCGTCAAATTTAAAGCTATGCATGCCTGACATCCAGCTGGCATGCCAACGGGACACGATGCTTCCGGAGACATGGTAGCATCGTGGCAAACGAATTGGAAAGCACGCAACGGTTCGCATGAAGCCAGTACAAACAGTAGCTCGTGGATGGAATGTTCAACAGTTTTCATTCGCATGTTCGGATGCATAGCGAAAGACATAGACGGTAGGTTTCGGCAAAGTACATACTGTTTCAGTACGAAAGCGTTCCAGGTCGAGGCATTCTTCCGGCCGGTTGGGCACGTGAAACAATCTCGTGGAGCAGATGGAACGTACAAGAAGAACAAAATGGCAGCAAACGGACGAAGAATGATCGCGTGATAAATTAAAGACATCTCCGCAGTCGGGCACTCTCTCGGTGCCATTGCTTTCAGGTGTTTCCGTTCACTGGAACCACCAGATCGACAGGTGAAGATGAAATAGAATGAAATGATGCGTGGAATGGTATGCTGCTGGCGCAACCGAACCGTAACACTGTCGGTGTGAGCAAGTGCGAATGGGGCGTTCAAGCGAAGCGAACGAAAAGAAGGAAAATGTTTTTAACCTGACGGTTGAAATTGATTGTCGTTGGGCGTGTGCAGCCTGCGAGCAGGAGGTTAATTCCTTCACTTACAAGTGAACCGTTAGAACGATCGTTTTCAATCTGCTACGACACAGGAGATGAAGCAAACGAACGGCTCCTGGCAGCAAACGCAGCAACGCGCCGTGCGCCTCCTGTGGCCCTAGTGGTTGTTACAAATACCAAGGAAAGAACAAAACAGAAAAGAATGAAAAGAAAAAAAAATTAAAGGAAAACAACAGACCACCAGTTGGTGGTGAGGTCGTTTGCTCCTCTAACCACACCATTCGTCTGTCTGTCAATCGGAATAAAATAAGGGCGGCGGGAGGAAAGCCCACCGTCACCAACAGCAGCACTTTGAATCCTACCTCCCGTGGGTGAGAAAGTTGGAGAAAATCTGTTCCATGTTGTACCGGGCAGGCAACAACTATCCGCTTGAGGGGGTAAACGTGTGGAAGCACCGAAGTTGGCGACAAAACGGTTTGTTTGTTTTGTTGTTTGCTGTCCGAGCCGACATGCCTTCCGGTCGGCGCGACAGGCCTTTGGCCAACGCTCGATGGCAGTGTTCTGGTTTGTGGTTTTGCGGGTTTTGTTAGGGGCCGATCAAGTCATAAGGATGGCTAAGAACATGGCAGTGGAACGGTTTGTTTGATGAAATGTAGTAGAGTGAGAGTGTCTGTGCAGACTGCTCCGAGGGTTGAGTTTAATGATAAATGCAAGCAGCATAACAAATCGATTACCTTGCTCTGGCACACAAGAGATTAGCAAATTAAAGAAATTCTTGAATTACGTTCCTTATCTTGAGTTAAGTAAAGGGAAAATACTTAAGGTTCTGTTATATATACCCAACATAAGATATCTGTCGGAGATTCTAATTAATGCACTTCAAAAGCATTGGAACCACCAAGACTTGCCGTTGCAGTCTGTCGATACAGAAATAGCTGAGAACGTCTTGAAATTTCTGGATCGATACAGAAATAGCTGAGAACGTCTTGAAGAACGAGAAGAAAGTAATTATTTATGTACAAAGAGCACGGTTAGCTGCACGGTCAATCCGAAGCAATCAATCTGTTCGGTCCGTCAGTATCCAGACGGACATCTCGGACGTCGAGCCCCGAACGATTCAATGTTTCCCATGCTAATCTCGACTGCTTATCGGAGATGTAACGCCAGCATCCTCGGGTCCGGCACAGGGCGTAATAGTTTGTTTCAATTAGTTGGATTTATGCGAACGGCATTTCCGTTCTCCGGATTCCCCGGGTCGACGTCGGTTCCGGTTTGAGTTTCATATCATCCGTCAAATGGGGCTTTTAAGGGCTTCGACCATTAATGGATATGCCCGAGCGTGCAAAGCTGGGAGATTGACGTCGCAAATTAGTGTGGGATTTAGTTTTCAGCACTTCGACGATTGCTTTCGGCCCTGTTGACCTGTTGATGGTGGTACTAACAAATCGACTTTAGAAACGATTTGTGCAAATATTTATATTGCAATATATATTGCTGAGTTATTGGGTCGTTGGAGGAATGTAAAAGGAATAATGTACCCAATATTAGATAAGGGAATTCCAGGTGATTATCGTATACATCATGTGGGTCGACATCATGCTTTCAGTATATTTATTGGATAAACCATGCCCCACGCATCGAAAAGGGCAAGGAGTAATACGATCTTGCTTCAGATTTCCGCAAAGCCATCCATCACCCGATTAACTGTATCTCGTTGTTCATTTCCCGCGCCGTTCGTTGCCCCAAATTCGCACTAATATAAGAATAGCTTCCTGAGGAAATCGAGCGAAAACGTATGCGTTAGTAACCGTACGCGTGGTTACTGGCTGATTAACGCCCGTTACTCCGTCCATGCGCTGCCAGGCAGCCAAAGCCGTATCATACCACAAATCGACGCGCACGCTGGTTAGTTAATCGGAAACCAATTTCCCGGGACCTGAACCCACGGCAGCCGCTTCTAAGAAGATCGAAGGCTCGATTCAGGATGCGAATCAGATTAATCAGGATCGGGGCAACCGTATCTTGCCCCCCTCTCACCTCCCACCTCACGGTCATTTTTACTGTCGCCTAGGGGCAGTGGGCCAGCCGACGGTGAGCATGATGGGTGAGCGATTATTTATGGCTCCAGCCGGGGCAGTGAATGACTTGATTGGGGAACACCGGTACGATGCTCACGGTCCCCGTTAGTGGAACGTTTTCCTCTCCAGACGATCCTTATGGTCGCCGAGGCTCAATTCCATAAATTACAGCAACGGCCGCCGCCCAGCACAATGGTGGTGGTGGTGGTGGTCGAGCAGAACACCGTGCTGTTGACCTTTTCCCGTGGTTGACCCTTTGGTGCGCTTCGTTGCCAGTCGGTTTGACTTCAGCGTAAAAGGATTAGATAAACAGGTCGGCCCGAGCACGGCCAGCATCGTCGTAGATTGAGTCGTACTGGAAAGGAACAGATGAAATTATGAAATTTTAATGCCCCTCGAACTTCCCACAATCATTTGGGAGGGGTTTAGGGTTAATTGAAAATGTTTAGGTGATGGTGGTGCCGCCCACCAAGGGAGGCGTTTCGCTGGGGTTGAAGTTTCTTCGAAAGGACATCCACCTGTTGTTGTTGTTGGTTTCAGGGATGTTAACGAAAATTATCTCTCCATTTGGTACCACGAAAAGGGACACGTAGCATCGCCATCGAGGGGCGCGAAAATGCTTTTCACAGAAAGGGAGAATCAAATTGAGATGGAAACACGCGTCGCCACGGATCGGTTGAATGATTTTCCGTTGTAATCCGCCGATGGTGTCGGAGCAGAGTGAAGTGAGCAAAACAAATGGCTGCCCTCTTTAACATCGCACTTCTGTGGACATTCATTTCGTTGCGATGCGAATCTATTAGGCATTCGCATCGAACCGACACCAAGCGATGCTGCTTATCGGCGAAGAAAAATGATTCCTTTTAGGGGCGCCACCTCCCGGAATGGCTAGGCAAAGGCAATGAATACGATGGTACTCGACCGACCAGGGGGGTTGACTTTCCCGAAGCGATCAGTATTCTTTGGAAGCTGCCATACACATGGCCGGCGTCTCAAATGCCACGTACACAACCGTTCGGTAATCTCAATTGAAAGCATTGCACCAAATGAGCCGGCGAGGTCAGGGTGAGCCCATTTTTCCACATTTCCGTTCACCAACACTGGAAGCTGCTTCTCGGTTCTCGGTCCCCGAACGGTTGGGTTAAGGTGGAGCAGTTTTCTTGGAAGAACGTGGGTCGGTCATGGGTTAGGGCTAGGGCTTTGGCTCGTTGGTTGGTTCGTACGATAAAGAAATCAATTTCCCCGTCACAATGTCGACATTATCGGTAGCGTGCGAGCCGGATTAGGGCCCCTGAGCCTGGTAGCAGCAACGCCAGCAACAGCAATGGGAGGGTGCGAATTGCCCTTTGAGCTGCTAACGATGAGGAAAATTGACTTAGTTTTCTCAGTGACAAACGGTGCTCGGTTGCTCCCTGCTCCGTTTCCGATCGTGGGCACTTTTTCCTTCTCAGCATAACGTTGGTGCTCGTTTGAATCATTGGAATTTAATTATAAACGAACATTACACCGTGGGTTGGGGGACATGTTTGTGCTGAATTTGATCTACTACGCTGGATGAGGCTTCAATAATGCTAGGCACAATCGATTGTAAAGAGCCGCTCTTGAGAGCCAGGGCATGGGCGCTCCACATTTTCATCGCTTCATATTGCCTTAAAATCTATGCGCGACAGAGGAGAGTTCCGGGTTTTCGGTAATTCTAGGGAATTGTCAATATTTTCAGCATCTGCTATTTTTGATCGCGGCAGTGCATAGAACAATAAACATTGGCAGAATGATGTTGCCTTGAACAACAATCAAGTGCAGGGCATTATTTTGTTTTCATTTTATGAAACATTCACGGAAATTCGTCGACGAATTCGGTCACTTGTTGAGAGAGCGAAGTAGAGCCGATCAGCCGGGCGCAGATTTGTTCTGTTTCCAGGAAAATTGTCACAATTTCCTGTCGTTTGAATTCCCGAAAAGAGGAAAAGTGGAATGGCTTTCCCGTGGCCGAAATTTGATCTTCTCGGTGTCCGGCTCTTAGCCATACGCTTACATCAACCGGTCTCGTTCACATTGGAGACTGATGGACGATGGGCGAATTGATTTGAAAATAAGTTACTGTAATTGCAAAGCAAACAGTTTAGGTCGAGAATCGACGAAGAGCGCTTTTGATCGATATTCCACCAGCGAGCGCTTGATTGCTTCGTTCGAAGCCATTCTGATTTGCTGTTCCCATGGTTCTCTTGTGGATAGCAAACTGACATTTTGGGAAGACTTTTGGTGAGGGTTACAACAACTTTGGAACGTGCTTATTATTGTTGATCAAACTTTGGTGAAATATTGCGAGATTTCTCCACGTTCCGTTTTATGTTGTATCGTTTCCCACGGTGCCTATTCGTAGATTGAATGCAAAGATAATAATGCTGAATCTATTCCAAAAGCCTGCATTTGGCATTGTTGATACAACAAGTCGCGACCAAATTCGTATCTTATGATGTACCATTCGTTTCCTAGTTTTCGCATATTTCCTTGAATGAATATTTTTGAACTTCCTCTCGCTCATCTTTCAAATGTAATTAAAGTTGATTTAACGGGAACATTATTGAAGGCAACTCCACCTCCCAATTACACAATTGTTTACCCAGGCCCATTCATGCCTGGCAGCAATCGGCCATGACGCATCGTAAGTCCATCACGGCTCACTTTAACTTACTCTTGATTCAGTGCAGGGCCAGGGTTCGACTCAAAGTTCGTTTCGTCGGGAACGGTTCGTCTGTCTTTTTGCTGTTTGAACTGATGGCCTGCGCAAGCAAATCTTGCCTTCGATTTTATTTACCTTTCCCCCGGGCCATGCTGGCCACGGTATCTTGGCTGTTCATCAATGGGCTAACCTTGCTCACTTGCTCTCACTTGCACTAGTGAACAGTCTGTGGACAATTCATTCATTCTCTGGAGTCACAACTATATACCGGGTGTTTGCTTTGGCCAGAGGTCACGATGGGGTTGTGTGTGTGGTCTTTTGTGTGGGTGTTTTTTGTGGAATCTTTCGCTTTTCCATTCGTTTGCGGTTTGTCATTTCATTCAGGGTCTTTGGCGGGGAACATTTCGGTTTACTCGCAGCAGAAAGCTCAGATCAAACAAATCCGCAAGGAGGGCGTACAAACAGTGCCATTTTGCCGGAGCCAAAGCAAAGATCCAACACCTAGGAAGCTGCTGTGACGAGAATTTTGAAAAGGAAACAATTGCCACAATACCGGCCATTTTCTTTGGCCACTAGCGTTCGGCCAGGGTTAAGCGTCTTGAGCGGCTATGCTGCTACTGTAGTTGCGATTTCTAAAGAAATTATGCTTCACGTTTGTCCTCGTTTCCCAAGTTTGTCTTTCATTCTTCTTTCTTTCTGCCAACGCTCGCGGCCCGTCGCGTTCACGTGTCGTTTTGAACCGGCGAATCTGGCGGTGGCGGAGACCGTTTGTAACTTTCCCAAGAAAGAAGCGAAAGAAATGGTCTGCTTAACCAGCGTGGCGTCCGGTTGCGCTCGGTCCCGGTGGACCGCAGCATGTCGGCTTATGATTGTTTGTACAAGAAATGGTTTGTCCTTTCTCTGCCACCTACTGGCCACAGTGGCAGTGTCCTTCGGTAGTCTTCCTATGCGTTAGCCACCAGTAGCGGTGGTTTGACTTTGGAAAAGGATTTTTTTGGCCATTTTTGTGGTGTTTTTTTTTTGTTCAATGTCACACTGCTGCCTTCTGCTGGTAGAAAGTTAAAAAATTGAGCAAACTGTTCGCTCTTTTTCTTGTTTAATTCACGACCGGATACGGATCAGATTCCGTAGAGATCCGGTCCGGTTATGACCGAGGCCCAGTGAACAGACCTATCGTTAGTCCCTTCCGTTGGATTGCTCGAGCTCTTCTTTGAGCCTTCGGTACGTTACAGCCTGCAAAGCTGGAGACCGAAGTCAGCGAAACACGCAAAAAAACAGTATCCTTTTACATTCCCTAGTGGCAACTGGCTGAGGCAGGCGGCAGCTGGAATGAACAAAAAAAAAAAAAAAAACACACCGACCTTCCCCACGGTCTTGGGTGTTGTGTGTGCGATCCTCAACATCATTTGGGTACGCAAGCATCAGGATAACCGTTGGATTATGATTCGATGGCATGGCGAAGGTACTGAGCAAAAGACAAGGGGATGAAGAAAAAAGAATATCTGCAGTCGGGGCCTTTTTCGTATATTTCACCCCTTCCAAACGAAGGCCCAGGGTCTATTGGCGGAGGAGCCGGATAGGGATGGTAGGATATGGGATTCTTATCGCGTCGCTTCCAACGCACACGCTTGAGCAGTGATTTGTGATGGAGAAAATCAATGCGTCTGCTGTTTATGCCCACGAGAATCGAAGCGTTGTTTGTGTTTTTGTTTTCGCTTCGCCGCACGGTACTCCCACGTGGCGGCTCCTTTCGATCACTTATCGAACCATATTTGCTATCGATCAATAATGCTGAACCCTTGACGGCGATGGCTTTAAGCAGGTTGCTTTAATAAAGCGCATCAGTGTATCTTAGCGATAAGGAAGTTGCTTTATTGGATTGAAGCTTAGTGTAGGAACTTATGGCTTTCTATACATTTGACGCTCGAAGTACTCATTTCGGTGGAAAAATCAATGCTTTTACTTGATATAGTGTTACCTATTTTTATGATTGCTGCTTTATGATTCAACGGTGCTCGATCGCGAGCGATGGAGGAATCTTATGTGGCAGGCCAAAACCACTTGTCGGTTGTAGCGTCGGATAAGTAAGTAAGTAAGTTATGCTTAGAGCTAAAATAGTTCCGCTATTTAAAACGGATGAAATCAGTTTTACTAAAATCGTGGATCGAAGATAGAATCGTCGATTTTTATTATGTGACAAATGAAAGTTGAGCTCAAGTTAACTTGAAGCGCCAATTTGCCATCCCAATTGAACCGTACTAAAGCTATTGTCTACCAAAATGAAAGGCGAAAGGCATAGAACGATGAACGCAAATATTTGATCTCCCTACCCTTCTTTTCTCTATCGAAGCCGCCACCCTCTCACTACCCTTTCAGTGACTGGTGACGAATGAGTGAAACATGGAAAGCAGAAACAGAGGAAACCCTTCCCTCCCTTCACTACCACTCCTCTCCAAACTGGTGGCAATGGTAGCCGTTCGGAAAGTGCTGAGTACGTGCTCATTTACGTCGCACTCGTAGCACAGAGAACGAAAATGATTGGAAATGACAGCGGGTGTAGACGGTGGGACGGCACTTGCCTTGTGTGTTTCTGCTACACTTCTTTGGCGATGGAAAAAGTTGTTCTCTATCGAATTGACAATTGTACGACCGGCTACCGGTGGGGACTGTGCCGCTTCGGGCGGGATGATGGCTGCGAGCAGATGCTCCTCGGTGGTGTATAATCGGGGTGAAAGTTTTCTGATTACACAACAATCAAAACCACTCTCGGTACGTCCCCTCGGATCTACTGCCGAGCGCCAGGTTCGTGGGCAATGGTTCGTAGTAAGTTTCCGCCAGAAGTTCGCTCCGTTACCGTCCAGAGCCACAGCGGCGTGGGAACATAAGGGCCTGAGGGAAATAAATTATTTATTTGCTGACACAAATAACACCCACTATTCGCCGCTGTCGTACTTAATTCCTATCCAAATGGTGTGCACTCGCAGTAGCGATGATTCGTTGGTACGCCCCGAGCGGGGAGAGAATGCTGAAGTGGTGCAGCCATTCAGGGGCTCTCTAAAGCGGCGCCGGTGCGATGCCGCCCATCAGCAACTAAATCCCGTGCCTAATGTGCAACCGATCGCTGCGGAATAGAATGAGCGGGAATGGTAACGCTTGGCTCGAAACGTTCTCAATCGTAGCAGAGACTGGAGGGAGCAACAACGAATTGTGCGCTTTTAGGAGCTGCCATACGCCTCCGTGCGCCACCATGCGCCTCCATTATCTTCGGTTGAGTGGAGAAACGTATGGGAGAGAAAAAGCAGAAACGCCATGGCAAGGGGAGTAAACGATGAGCCCCGGCAAAGATCAAGCCCAGGCTTTGGTGTGTCGTGTTTATTTAGTTTTGTCATCATTTGGACAGGAAGCTGGTGGGGGGGGGGGGGGGGGATTTTTGGTGGCGGCTACACGCTCTTGCCCTAAAGCCCGAAGGCCTTCGTCAGTGTTTGTTTCTCGGCCGGAACGCTGTTTAAAACCGACGGTAAAAAGAGACCTCAATGCGCCTTGCGCCTGACAGCAAGGGGCCTTGAATGCGATCCGGACGATGGGCGAGCCCTTATGGGGCGGCACAACTGTGCTTGAGATCGATGGGGATGAGGCCAGCTGGCAGTATTAGACGACGTGAGAACGATGCTTCTTTCTTGCGCAGCGACACAGTGGCAACAGCAGTGGGAGGAGGGGTAGCTATTGAATATCAAATTGTGTCCGTGGACTTTTCGATTCCAGAAGCGCTTCCAGTGTAAACGAGCAGTGTCCGTTTTCTCGAGTAGGCAAGTTGGCGTAGAGCAAATGATAAGCAATAGGTAGAAGTATTTTACGAGCGAAACTTTGAAATCGGTTATAATAATATGTTTTCCAATTTATGATTAGAAAATTAAGTTTGACAGCTTTATGCAAGGCCTGAGTTGAAACGAAACATTTAATTTTCAATTTTCAAACTAAAGAAGAATTCCATTTTAATGATTTATTACGTGTGTTGTGTTACTTGCCTTACCAGTGTGACAATGTACATGTGCGAGCTCTGAACATCATGGATTCGTTGGTTGTGTTTTCTCTAAGATTCATTCTATTGCACTGTGCTACCAGCGTCTTGAGCTTTCCTCACAGGCAGTCAGTCCCGGGCCAGGCGGAAAGAACAGCAATAAATAACACAATATTTAATGCTTTCTCTCCTGTGGCTTTTCCTCCCCCCAGGGGTAAACCCCTTTGGCAGATCACAGCAAACGTGCGACGGGAAACGGCACGGCACAACCGGGAGCACGGAAGAGAGCGGAGGGCTTTTTGCGTGGAAATCATAATAATTCCTTGCTCGCTTATTGTTTTCGCAATCGGATCCACCGACGGCACCAGCACCAGCGCAGGCACCGGCACCGGTACCGGCACCAGCACCGGCAAAATGGATAAAACGAGACTTAGCGTCACTTGGCACCGTGCCGTTTTATGGTCACATTTCGTCTTATCGTTAACGCGATTTGATGGAGCCGAAGGGATTGCTTTTTTGTCGTGCGTAATTTTTCATCAGTCACCATACGTGCGCATCCATCCTCGGGGAACGCTGCTATAGCTGGTTGGTGGTTTTGCCTCGTTTTATGGAGCGTGTGTGTGTATGTGTGTGTGCTGCCTGTTGGAATTCGGTTCAAGCTTTGAAATCCCGCACATCCGTGGCTGTTGCCAGGGATTTTCATAATTTGATTTTCAATTTCATGGTAGCAACCGACTGGCCAGCCCTCTGGTTGGCTGAGCCTGGTGATACTGTCACGAGGAAGGCCGGGATGACTTTTGATTTAATTTGTTTCGCAGTGGAGAGAGAGGTGTTGGAAACATCCTTACTGAATGGGAGATAAGTGCAAAAAGCGTTCTGTTGACAGCATCAAAACTGATGATTATGTTGAAAACTGTTGAAAGCAAGTTGATATAAATTTGTCCCAGGAAACAGTTTGTAATAAAAAAAAAACTGGATAGTAATGCAGCCGGAATTTACGTAGACAACAGTCAACTACAATTTAATTTGGTTTTTAAGTGGGTGCCCAAATGGCCCTCCTTTGCGCTCCAAGTCGTACCCTCGAGTATCGATAAGATATCAAATGGAACGTAAATGTAGGAATAAAATCGGTTACGATCAAGGGCAATCGAGGCTATATCTATAGCCTTTTCAAAGCTATCCTCAACATAAAATCCTTCCCGCGATGAAAGTAACTCTCATTTCCTCCATTCTAGCGCAACAAAGATGCTCTTACGTTCAGAGCCCATCGGTTTGCCGTTCCGCTGTGGAATGAACGAGATAAAATATTAACAAGCTCAATCAGCGCAACGTGTGTCATCAAACTGGCTGCTCATATCGCCCGGGGGACGTGAAACAAAAAAGTAGGACTTCTCCACGGGATTCGGGCCCACTTCAGGAGTCTACCTACACTTCCCAAACCCACGGAGGCACGTTCGGACCGGTCCGTATGTCAATCGTAGCGGACCTCATCGTTCGTGAAATGATCTTGTCGATTCGATGATGTTTTATTGAAAAGCCATTCTTCGTCTCACATTTTATTCGCTTCGCCTGGCCTCCGCTTGGCGGAAGGCCAATTTACGAGGACATTCACGACGTCACGTCCGCGACCGCTCCTCCCTCTCAGTTCACGGTGATGCTGCTGCCGTTCCCGGAGAGCTCGTTTCACGGGGCGGACTAATAAATTTCAATTCCTCACCAAAGTGATGAGAACACAAGTTCATTAGTGTGTCCGCCATTTTGGTCGGCCCAAAATTCATGGACCTACCTGGCACGATGACTTCGTCTGAAGGTGATGGAGTGGCGGGGGGGGGGACGAGTGTGGCCACTAATGAAAATGCTTTTTCCGAAGCAGGAGTATGGTACAATTTGTCAATTTGTCGGCAATTAAGCTACCTGCTCAACATGGCTGGGTGTTCTTTGGGTGCGAGACGTGGCAAGTGGGGGCGGTGCGAGGCGTTGCGTGATGTGTTTCGATGGGCCAAGATTTATTAGAATTTTGCCAAGTAAGTTTCGGTCGTACATGATTTATGCTTTGGATGAAGCGAAGGGCCCTTGAAGCGGTAATGGAAAGTAATCACTTTCAGCACTGCTCTGGACGGAGCATCGCCGCACGCCAGCAGTATGTTACTTTGCTTCCTGGTGGGTGACGTGTCGGGGAGAGAAAACTACTACTACTACCGTTCCGGAAAATGTCAACCGTTGGGATCTGATCTGTATGGCTCACTTCATCATTAGTCAATCACACACTCATAGTCGTATGCAGCATTTGTAAATAGCACAGATAAAAAGAGAGAAAACTGGCGGAAATCCTTGGCATTTGGTGAAAAGCTCGTGCAAGTGGAAAAGTAAAAAAAATCCTCTTCATCCACATTCACACATGCACACGCATGGAAACGAAGCATGCAAGTTCTCTGCAGACACACACACGCCCACACACAAACACACACATTTAATCTTCGCTTCCCATTAATCATCGAAGCGGGTACAACACGATCTCATCCCAGGCAGTGTCAGGCGGAAAACTGGTGACAAGATTTTTTTGCTTTTCCGAAATGTCTCTTTCACATTCTCTCCTCTTGTTCCTTGGCGATCATTGTTACATTCATCACGCGCACTCGCTCTTTCCTTTTTCTTCTTTGTGTTGGTGCCTCGTTTTGGCGCTTGTCGAGTGGTCTCCCGTTTGACACGTTCTGTAACGAGGCCCAGGCCCAGGGTGACTTTTTCCACAATTTTATGCCTCGTTCGTTGTAAAAAAAAACTCCCCTCTGGAAGGCGGGCATGCGGGGCTATCTATGCAGATGCGTAGCCGGGAGCTACAAAAATGTGCGAAATTCAGGAAACCAGGCGCATCGCATACTGGGCTACGCCGAGGCAATAATTACGCCGCGTGTCGTATGGAAATAGGTCGTATCCTGGCCAGCCATACTGGCGCCACCCGTGAATCAAACACGCTCGTCACATGCTTTCCTGTGCCAGCGGAACAGCGCGAATGAAGCGTTCGAAAGAAAGAGAGAGAGACGAAAAAAAAAACGGATTCTTCCCCGAGAAAGCCACTCCTTCCCTGGGAAGGCAACGACGCGCGATTCGCGGCAAGAAGTTGGTAATAAATTGCTGCTGGCGTAAATAATGTGATAAGTCATCAACCATTATCGTTAGCGGCAAGGGGGCGCACCATCCCGGCCGATTCCATCGTTTTCCGATTCGGTTTTCCGTGGATATTTCAGCAACGATGTGGAGGCTGCGACGTTCCGTCTACCGAAAGTGCGTCAACGGTCTTCATCGTCGTGCGGTTCGTCAACGTCTTTGGCAGTGGAGTGCGGCCAACAAGGCTGCCTCTGCGAAATAAGAAGCTG
Source organism: Anopheles darlingi (assembly GCF_943734745.1). Lineage (NCBI taxonomy): Eukaryota > Metazoa > Arthropoda > Insecta > Diptera > Culicidae > Anopheles > Anopheles darlingi. The sequence continues at coordinate 77,550,452 of NC_064874.1, read as the reverse complement.
CTCAATGTTGCGAGGGGTGATAAATTGAATATTTTCGCTTATTATTTTCCCATACGATACATTAGCATCTGCGACAGTTGATTCCATGGCTTGGATGAGATCGGAGCTAGCTAGCTCGCCAGAAAGTGAGCGCCATTTCTGTTTGAAAATTATGGCGGTGATGATTTCTTGCACCTGCTGGTGATTTGATATTTTTACTGCGTTTTACTTAATATTTAACTGCATTCGATATGAAGGTAGCAGCTTCTCGATTAAAGAAGATGATGATACAATACTTCTTAAATTTAAATGTAAAACACCAAATATTACAACACACATTAGCTGCCTTTACACGCTTGCAAACACTTCACATCTTTCTGCAAAGTGTCTCAAGATAAATCCAAAATCAATTAAGTTTATCTTTACAGCGGCCACTTTGTCGTCTTCTGAAGAAAAGGCCTTCAAAGGCAGCGTGGGCTGCGTTGCGGCACGTTCTTTAGAAAGCATATTGGAGCATATTGCATCATTCCGTCCATTTACCGGCACGCTATGCCAATTGTGACAATCGCACGCCTGTAATGCACAACGTATCTTCACATGATGAATAATCAAACAAATCGCACGCTCTGGGCGAATGGATGGATGGGTGAATGGTGGAGCATCCCCCAACTCACCTTTGACGTTGCGTTTGGTTGCTTTGCTCGCCGTGACCCTGGTGCGTTGGTTCGTGGCCTGTAAGTTGCAAAAGAGAGGTTGGTGCGTGAAACAAACGGTTAGGATCATCCAGATTGTGAGCGAATCATGCTTCGGTTCCGCCGACACCAAAGTATGGAGCATACCGAGAGTCGAGCCTCTTTCGAAATGGTGAATATCGCACGACACTTGAAGGTGACAGTGCGCTGCCAACGCGGGCGCCTGCCAGAGGTGAGGATCCTGTGCGCACCTTGCTCGTGAGGCGACGTTTTGCGTAACGCAATGCCAAAGTTCCGTTCCCTTTGCATATATGCAAATTACGAACCCAGCACCTACCAGGTTCGTGCGATACGGGATAAAAGGCCAGTGCCACACATACCCACAAATACACACACATACACACACCGTTGTGTTTTCGATTCGATGAATCTTTCAGAAGAATCTCTCCTTTCTCTTTCCGGCACATCGTGTACATTGTGCTCGTGGGTTCGTTTCTGGCCGTTTCTTATCTTCAGTTTCAGTGTTCCGAGCTGTTTGGTGTTGAGCCTTGGCGGTCTGGCGGATTATGCGTGAGCTTTCGCAGTAGTCGCTGCCAGGTGGTAGTCGTGCTGCTATGCACATGACGATACCGGGGGCAGGTTGACTTTGAAAAGTGAAGCAATTTTCTCCGACAATCCGACAAATTTCCATTTGTTGGCAAAACATGGCACCTTGACTGGTGGGTAATTGGTGCGGGGGCGCTGGCATTGGTAGTGGGCGGTGGAGGATATAAATTCGAGAAGATAATATGATGCAGAGAGAAATTTTCCACTCGCGAACTTGAAGCGTGTGGATGCATTTATTATTATTTTATCTCCCTGACGGTAGGGAATTTTTGGATAAGTACGTAACAACGCCAGCTATTCCAGCGCCATTTTGCAGTAGAGAAAATTACAAAATCAGTTTTAAGTAGTATAAATGGTTGACAAACTACAACAAAAGTAAACGCTCCAGCTCCAGCGGAAGCTACTGCGATACAAACTCAAGTCAAGCCACGCCAAAGCTACGCTTCAATCAGCACTCGCTACACCAACGCCCAGTGAGGCGCGAGTAAATCCATTAGTGGCAAGCACATGGCAACATTGTATCACAGCTCTCACCATGCCGGTTGGATGGTTACTTGCCCTGTGTGACATATGGTTCGATGACCGTTTGATTGATAGTAACGCGTACGACATTTTAACA
>NC_064874.1:77526056-77546056 GCF_943734745.1 Anopheles darlingi | reverse complement strand
CAGCAGCGTGACTGCTGCTGAGGCGCTCTGGCTCCAGCAAACGTCAAAAGGAAAAAAGCCAAGCCACACCGGTCCACCGGTTTTAGACCGCATCCTAGGACCAGACCGTCCATCCATCTCATCCCATCCCATCCCGGAAAGAAATAAAAATAACCCCCCAAAAAAAGGTCCTTCCATCCCAGGGGGTGGACACCCGGAGATGGGACGTGCTGGGGAGCAGTACAAAGCAGGACAAATCCTTGGCTGAACGTTTGAGTGTTTTTGCTATCCACGAGAGCTGGGATGGTGGTGGTGGTGGTGAGTTTTGCATCATCTTTCCGGATCCCGTCGGGTTGACACCCTCGACATTGGCGCCCAGTTTACGATGCGCTAACCTTCCCGCACGGTTATGCTTTCCTCTCAAAAACCGCTGCTGCTCTATCTCTCTCTAACACATACACACTCTAGTACCGCTTTTACGGCCATTCGAGAGAAAAGGACGCCTTTTTGGGACTGGAATCTCATTTCTCTTTGGGCCAAAGCGCAGTCAAACCAACACCACACCTTGACCATTACCATCCTGCCATTCGTCGCGTGTGCCTTATCTGTCGCTCAATTGTTCTCCATTGTGGGACCGTCCATGGGACCGTGCACACCACACCAGACCGGACCGGGTTCCCCCCCCCCCCGCTGGGTTGAATTTCTGCCAGCTTATCCACTCCCAGCGCGACGCTAGTGATCCCGCGGGAGATTTGAGGTTATGATGGAAACGGAAGCTGGCCACCGAAAACATGCTGGCGGTGAAAGTGTGTGTGTGAGTGTGTAAATGGAAGCAAATGGAATGTTTGGGAGGGGAAGATGAAATAAAACATGTTTCTTCATTTGTGTAGCAGCACGAGCAAAGCGGAAACTCAAGACTAAAGCCCGCATCGTGATGACTTCTTAAATGAAGTTCTTAAGCGCTGAACTGACTGAAGAGATTGCGCGGCTTGGAAGGTTCATGATCGCACCGACCCCAAAACACGAACTGCTGCGAGTCATGTCGGCAGCATGAGCAGAAGACAAAAGAAATGGCAATTTCCCTGTCACCGGCCTATCGTTAACTCTCGGTGGAGAGTAAAATGAATTTTCACTCCTTGGGAGCGCAGAACGAGAACTACGCGTGGATGTCAAGTCGATGTGGCGCATGGCCTTCGCATTTCCTTATCATGTATCAATCAGCTGTCGCTACAAAATGTGGAACCGATTTGATGGAGAATGGAGGAAAAACCGATATTTCCTATCCGATATCCGTTGCTTCGTGGTGGATTGTTTTTTTTTTTAGAAAATCATTTTCACTACAACGAAAGCACCCAGCGCAGTATCGTCGAAAACCATACATTACGACGGAACGATCAATCGAGAATCGGGTTGGCAGAAAAGGGCGGGACACACGTTACTCCGCGCACTTTCCCGGCACTCCCAAACCGATGGTGGGTGTGGAAAATGTATTAAAATGAAATTGACTGTGACGACGCTTACTGTCGCCGTTATCCTTGGTCGTCGTCATCGTCGTCGTGTTCGTTGACAGGCGTTTCGAAGCTGCTCTGTGCCTTCTACCGTTCCTCATGGTACTGCTGCTAAACAACAGCGTACGGATGGGCCGATTACGGCTCAATGCATCCTTCAAATCACGCCTCAAATGCGCAGTAACTGGGATTATCTCGACGATATTTGAATATATTTAAGAGCGAGTCCCGAGCACCACCCGCGTATGTAGTGCACTCGAATTGACAAAATCAAACCAAGCGGTTTGATGGCAACGACTGATCGCTGATGCCGATTGGCATCTCGGGGCTCGTTGTCATCCTTCTTCTTTTTCAATTTCCCTTGCACCATCACAAGTGCCCTGTCAGCGCATCACCACTAAGCCATCATCAATTTCAAAGCCGCCAGATCTGGTGTGGCCTCTCGGTGGAAGGAAAGGAGAGGTGTGGGTGGGTAGAACTTTCAAAAAATATCTCGCACATTAATCGGACTTTTTACTTGTTTCATTCCGAATCGGTCGGCATGTCCTTGCGTACGCACCACACGTGCCAAGGTTGATGGTTTGGAGGGGTTAAAAGTTTTACAGCAAACATGGTGTCATGATCAAATCGCGACGACGGCAACGACGGCGACGACGACGATGATGGTGACGCTGACAAATATCGTAAAATTAGGGTTTACGGCTTGATATGCGCCATGCTCTCGTGCTGTCGTGCTTTAACCGGTTTTCTCACAAAAAAGTATTTCCGTACCCGTTCCGCTTGTGACAGTGTTGAGTGAGGGGCGCCTTAAGTTTGTGAGTTACGAGGCGGCTTCCAAATTTACTGACACTTATTCCTTATCACCCCTACCACTTTTACTGTCAACGAGCGGCCCGTTCAAAGGTTACAGCACGGCTTTGGGTTTCATTCACAGACCGACCGGTGTACAAGGGACATGCTGGTAGTTTATACGGATTAGCGATTATCTTATGCCACGGAATGAGGCTAGTTTCTGAGCAGGCATTCCAACTGTTTAGCTAAAGTGTTGCTGACTCAGGAAGAATATTTTTAGCAAAGGAAACCATCACTCCGAGCGGGCTGCTGTGATTTGCATAAAAAATATTAATCACCAATCTTTTGAGTTTATGTGTACAAATGATGCAGCATCTGGGCAGCGACTAATACTTTCTCACCGCACAACCACACGGGACAGCTGCTTTTCGTTGTAAGCACCGTGCGACAGTATGGTTGGCCGCGGATCTGCGGATCACCATTATCACCAGGTTTACGAGCAGGAATTATGCCGTTCCGGCTACTTTCACGCCATCAAAACCCGTGGCCGAAGGGCTAAGAAGGGACCAGGTCCAGTCTTATCCCGTTTTCCTCGACCATTCCACCTCCCGAAAACGGCACCAAAGATTTAATCCTTTCGAGGTATTTATTTTCATTTGCCCATTGCTGGCCCATCGGCGGGGGCATTACACGAGCATTCTCGCTTTGGTTCGTCAAACGAACCGAGAATGGCCGTTGCCATGATTATCCTAATACCTAGTTAATTATTAAAGCACCGAGCGTCAGCGGCGCGCACGTTGCTTTATCGCGGTTCCGTGACTTGGATTTCCGCCTCTTTTCTGCTCTGCCTGATTCCGTTCGGTATCGTTGGGATTCCGTCATTTCTTCGAGACGTCCCTTTTGAATTTGGTAGCCCATATCCGTTAGACGCTAGCGTAATGAAAACGCGCTTCGGAAAGCAATGGGCCAGTGCCTTTAATTTCCTTCTTTTTCTTTCCATCCGGATGCTTCCGCCATTCCACTGGGATTATCTGGAATTTTTAATGGTTTCCACCAGGACCGGCTATTACCTAGATGCTTTCGGTTTCGTAACGAAACTTTTAACATTAACGAGCAGGAATGACAAAAGCATTTAATGGCACTTCAGAAAGATTGATCCAATAAAACATACGAATTATATCGTCGTTTGATCGATGGTTCCTCATCCGCCGTGGCAGCTGCTTCTTGAAGGTGATGGTGTCCCCCCAAAAAGCTAGTTTTTGGGTTCGTTCTTTTTTTGTGTGTGTGACATGCGGAATGCCGGAACGAAAGAATCCAATTATCACCAGTTCGCTGTCGCACGCACGCACACATGCCACTCACTTATTGACATCGCGCGGTAGCGGCGGTAGCCAGCCAACCATCCCTTTCCACCGACACACCCCCTCCCCAGGGAGGGTACCAGGGTGCTGTTTGCCACGAGGCAAATGAGATGATTACGGGATAAGATAGAATCTTTAATCATTCACCAGCCTGTCACGGAGGGATGCCTTTTTTTCCTCTCTTACTTTTTTGCCTTTTTTGCCGCCCCATTCCCAGCGCGTCTATTCCCTGGAACGCCATCGTCTATTCTGCGGTTGTTTGAATAAAGCAGGATCCGTGGTGCTGAAGGGAGGCTAAGCCCTCGTGCTCGTGATGCACCTTGACAAGGATGAAGGAATTTTCTCCAACGCTGGGCATTGGGATTTGTGGTGCTTGAGCATCGGGGATAAGCATTGTTCCTTTCACTCTCTCCAACACTGTTTATCTACTTCCCTCTCCCTCTCTTCGCATCGTGATAGACGGGGAAAACATTGTCACCATTGTTGAAGCGGTACCGGGACGGGCGAGAAATCGAAGTTCCTGGAACGCGTCGCTAGCGCCCAACCAACGGCACGCTCGTGCGCCTGCCTGCGAGATTCGATAGCAGGATGGTGTGTCCTCAATTGATGGTTTCCCGTACCTCGATGGCGGGATACGTCTTCCCTTTATCGCCGTAAGACAGATTTTGCTGGCAGGCCCCCCGGCCACCACCAGCACGGCACCGACTGGTGACACATTCTTAGGATGTTTATTCCCAAGCACTGAACGTACCGGCGCGTATCTGCGCGCGTGCTGCGGTCTCGTGGTTGTGGCCCACGGCAAACAATGTCTAGTGGGTGATAATGATGGCAACGCCAGGCCACGCCACGCCATGAGGCAAGCCGACTGACGAGTTCCGAATAAATTGCCGAAGGTGCCAAATGGGAGGTTAACATATTTTCCTATCAAACCATCATCATCATCATCATCATCATCATCAACAACAGAGACGCTACCTTCTCTGGCTAAGGAGAAGATGTTTGAAGGATTCGTGTGATGACGACGTCGAGGATGAGGACAACGACAACGACGTTTTACCGATTACCGGCGGTTGTCTGATGATTGAATTCACCAAACATTACCGTCACCGTTTTGCGGGAGAAGGAACTCTTGTGGCTTTCTATTTATTCCCCTTCCCGAACCGCACAAGGATTCGGTTCAACACAATAGGTTGGGATAGGCATGCTGGCAGGTTACTCATGCCATCCTTAGATGGCGAGCATCCGCAGTACGCGAACAGCGCCCTGACAAGCACAACCACTCATATCCATCATTTTGATTTATTTTAATCTTTCGCGGCTGATGGTTCGTCGGTTGTCCTCTGTGCTCTGGTCCCGGGTATCTTGTCCCACTACTGTCAAGACGTCAACGAACCTGGGCAGCAGCTTCAAGCTCTGACTTCTCGCTTCCGATTAAAGCAGTTGATCGAGATGATTACTTCTTTGTGGAGCGTGCGCGTTAAAGCTCCGATCGAGCGCTGTTCGGCGTTAGAAAAGGGTAAATTGGATTTACCCTCAACGTTGATCTGACAATCAAGTGAACACGAGACGGGAATCCAATAAACGAAATCCATAAAACCCATCAACGATCATGGGGAACCTTGCCCAAGTCCGTGCCAAGTCGATGCTCATCGTCATCGCTCCCATCCCGGATATGGTAGCCAGGATTATGATTCATTTGGAATTATTCATGAAAACAAGAATTCGATTCAATTTACCGACCGTGTACTCGTGCTGCATTTGTTTTGTATGTAAATGGAATCTATTCGCTGGAAAAGCAAATGAATGGTGAAACTGATTGCAGTTCGGCTGTTGCAACGGTGTGATAAGGGGAGAGCTTGATGACCATGAAAGTGCTTCCGCTCCCGCTCTCGCTGGTCATCTGGATTCATTTTTCGTTTTTCGGAAACGCGTATCGCGGTTCGTTCGCATTTTCCTAACCATTTGCCACTAGATGGGATATGGTGGCTGTTGATTTGGTTTGCTTTTCCATTAGCACCGTCGATTGTGGTTTGACACGCGTGTGACACACGTGCCCAGAATGGGCGCCCCTCGATGGTGCATTCCGCTATCATGCGAATGCCATCATCGTGCATCGGCGCGCGAAAATTCGCGTCGCAATTCCCGAAAACCTGATAATTTATGCTCCAGGAAACGCAACCAACGTTACCGTTGTTGGCGTTGTGCGAGTGGAAACAAATATCATTTACATAATTACACATACACAAATAGTGCCGCTCTGGACCGGTATCGATGGCATTACAGTGCACATACCGAGAAAAACTGATACCACACGACCTATTGATGTCTGCACTCGACTCGACTCGACTGGGGACGAATGATGAAAATATTTGTCAAACGTGCCCGGGCAAAGGCAAGCAGTAGCCCTTCTCGTTCATTACTGCAGCCAGCGTGCCGGGTTCGCGGAAGCCGCGCGATTCGCGGATTCATGTTGGTGACGAGAGGTGTAGGAATAAATGGATTAACTCCGTTGGATGGGTGTCTCGTAAAATTGGAATACCTAACGACACTGTTCATTAGCTAGTGGCACTGGCTTTTCCTTGCCGGTTTGTCATTACAGTTAGTAGCTTGAGCTAGAGCTCGAGCTCATCAGACAAATTAGTCCCTCATTCGAGCGCTTCTTCGGCCAGCAGAAATGTAATTTATTCAATCGGTCAGACGAAACCGATTCGACCTTGTCGCTGGCGTGTTTCGTTTCGCTATTTGGCTAAGTGACGAAAGACGCTTTTAGATGATGAAGGAGTTGATGGTGGTTAGTGTCGGATGATTGAACTTGAATGGGCCACGATAACGTGTGGCCGCGAGAGGCACTTACTTACGTGATGGATTCGGTTAACCGGTTTTTAAATTGTCCGATTATCCTGATTCATGTCGTTCTAACTGTAGTAATTATTTCTAAAGACTCTTTTGACAGCTTAGTAATATTCAATCATTTATTTGTGTTTGCGTGTTTAGTCTATGCCATAAAATTCGAAATATGCTACGGTATATTACGGTCAACTAACGGTAGTGACGTCAATGAAACTAATTTTCGATAAAACTGCATTTCAAAATATATTATTCCTTTCTTCTTCCAATACACCTTCCAAAAGAATTGACAATTTTTGAATATATTGACTAAGTTTGCCAGAAAATATTAAAATAACACAGAAACCTGATGACTATTCCTCGTTGCATAAATTTACCTTATGTCTAAGTACGTTGGCACTTAAGCATCGGAAGGAAATGGAGTTTTCAATCCCCACCATACAAAGGCAAAGATTCATATAATTATAATTACCAACGCTACATGTTTCACGGCGAACCGCCGATCTTGCATACATTTTGAAATTAATCTAAGCCGTTTCACAACAAACCATTTCCATCAAACTCTCGAGAGTTGAAGTAGAAGTATCTGACACACTTACACCTGCTCCCGTAAACGCATCAAACGACGAAACACTTTCGCCAATTTGCTGCTGCTGCTGCTGCTAATGCTGCGCATTCATCGCTACTACGCTCTTCTCTGCCAAACCGAATGCATCCATTCGCGGAACACGGTGCCCTTTGTTTGTTTTCCTCAAAGTGGAAGGTGAGGTTGGTCCCTGCCGGTAGCGAACAAAATGTATGCTGATTTTATTACCGCAAACAACAAGCACAACTTCAAATGCAAGCACCGATTACGAGCGCGAGCGTTACCGCGTACCGCGACCGCGTATCGTAACCGCATACCGGATTCCAAATGTGGGGTTCAACCGTTGCGTTCCGATCGCATCACCGTAACTCATCAGGGCATTTTCGTAAGACCATCTTGCGAGTCTTACGGGAAGTGCGGTATGGCACATACACATCGCACGCGATTGTTATACCCCCGCCCCCCAAACCACCACCAACTTGACACCAATGCACCAAACGGGAACCAATAATCCCCAACAGTCACATACCGTACGTACCGCGTACTGGCGAATCGCGGAACGAACGCCACGGTACGGGCGCGGTCACAGGGATCCATCCCGAATTTACCATCCCTACGGACCGCTCTACGCGCGCCCAGTTTGCTGACACATTTCGGTTGATTTCCGTGGCGTGCGTGGTTCCCGCTTGGCGCACCGCGCATCACGCTGGCAGATGTTTTGTAGTGTAATCCGTTAAGTTCCGTTTCCGGAACCGGGAAGGCTAGGAAGGGTAGCGTAGTAGCGGTTGGGGCCGTGAGATGATTGAATCCCCCTTCCATTTCCCTCGCTCGTATCTTGGTTTTCGGATGTGGGCTTTTGCGCAACAGCCACCCGAACAGCTCCTGAGCTCCCCGAAAAAGGGGGACGCACGAAAGGATTAAATTTGGTCTCCCTCGAGTCAAGCCGGGGAGTCGAGGGAACTTGCTCGAGCCCGCTCAACGGTGCAGGCGCGGTGGTTTTGCAATGTAGCGCGGTGTTGGTTCACGGTGAGGGAACAGGATTTTATGAGGAATATGCTCACGCTCACGAATCCTGCGAATGGTGCCACCAGCTGTCGCTCGACATCAATCGTCGGTGTGATGAGACGGTAGAAGGGCAGCAGGACAACCCAACCGACCGCAAGCAAAAGCACTAGAACGTCAGGGACATAGTTTTACAGGATCAATCAAGTCTTTAGCCCCATGGAAAGCTCTTGCTGGCGATGGATTTGCTACAATTTAACGTGAAATGAATTGAAGAATCGAGGAATTGAGCGCCGGTATTTTAAAGTGGTCGAATAGCAAAGGGCCAGAGGGAGAAACATTCGATTCATGTTATGCCCTGCAGTGGTCATTGTTTCAATTACACTCGCCCGAAAAGAGCGAAAAGAGAAATAACCGGGATTGAAAAATTCCATAAATTGAATACATTCCAAACCCCGGTACTGGCGACGCCAACGTGAAGGGAGAAAATAAAAACGAGGAACCGGAATGTTTGATATCGGCAAACCAGCACCAGACAAAGCTTGGTGTCCAGCTTTAAATACCCTTTAATTGATTTTATCTATTTAATTTATGCTGCAGGCAGGCAGGCAGGCAGGCTTCCGTGGCACTAACGGTCGCTAGGTCGGTCAGCAGCATATCCGTGCCGGGCCGTTGCTGTGGCTATCAGCCGTGCTGCTGACATTCCTTGGCATCAGCAGTCTGGTACGCGGTTCACCGAGCAGACGCCACTTATCGTGCCACTGATGGCCTCTAGTTGACGTGGGGCCCCAACCCAGGAGCTTCAAAAGGGTACTTTAACTTATTTATTTATGCATCGTGATGGTTGTGTGGCATCTCTTCAAAGCAGCGCGCCTGCATCATCACGGTCAGCATCAAAGGCCGCGCGCACTGTGCGTGTAAACATGATGCCTGCGACCGTTGGGGACCGATTTGAGCCATGCTGGTGCATTGAATCCACAAAAGCAGCACGTGTCATCCGGACATCCGGTTCCACTGCGACACACACACACACACACACACGCACGCATACGCAGGTCATCGCTGGGCTTGGGAAGGAAAACGAATCGATATAATTAATTTACCCAACCGACACTACGGTTTCGGTTAGCCAGTTGAGGTCTTCCTTCTGTTGCCGGTTAATGGAGTGCTTCCGGCCTCGGTGGCCATTGGGTGGAGAGAAGGGATGGTAGGGTTTCATTGTCGATAGTCTGGACCGGGATGAACAATTAGTCAGCAACCGGTCCGAAACCAGACACACGGGCCAGAGCAACGACCACCCGAGAGAACCGCATCCATTGGCCATCAATTTTCGATCAACAATGTATGCAATGGACGAATCCCCGAAGCAAAACCAAAACAACCAAACAACAGCCAACCGAGCCACCCTCCCCGACCGGTGGTCAAACGATGCGTTAATCACTCTTGCTCACCGTGTACGTGTGTGTCCGTTTGTGTGTTTGGTTGCCCAATTGCTGTTTGTTTCAATAATGTTTTCATACAAGAAAAAGCATAAAGAATCCTCTGTTCACCGCACTCAAATAATTTTGCGCTTTTCCGGTTGTTCCTTTTCCCCTTTTTATTTCCAGCATCCCGAACATCCCGGTACGGCCACTGGCATTCGCAACGCATCGTCGGTTAGCCGCAAATGATTAACGAGCCACAATATTGAAATCACCTGTCAGTGCCGCTCATAAATAATTCCTACCCTGAATCAACTGGCTTATTCGAGAGGGAGATAGAGAGAGAGTGAGAGAAAGTGAGACAGAGGAAGAGAGAGTGAGCGAACAAGGGATTGCCATTTTTTTGCCCTTGGCTACTGCGGCAGCTATGTCCGCCATCCCCAGGAGGTGGGACACATAGCATACGTCATCGCTCCTGTCCTGCAAACGGTGTGCGTGCTGGGCCATGCACGAGCCAGAAGTGAGGTTATGTTGAGAGGATCGCCAACCGAGGCGAGCGGACCGTGATCTTCGATGTTCCCGTCGGTGGCGGCGGTGCTGCTGCTTCAGCTGCTGCTACTGCTGGTAGCCCACGTGCCCACGTACGAGTGTGGCGAGCTGCGGCGGCCGGAACACTCGCAGGACTCGCAGGAAGATCTGTTCCAGGAACCGGCCCTTTCCGCCTCCTCGCAACCGTGCGGGAGTACGACGCCACTGACCGCACCGCATGGTGTACTGCAAACGCCCAACTTTCCCGAGCGCTTCACCGTACCGATCAGCTGCACCTGGATCATCGACGCATCGGCGATCGTCGGTGGTAACGTTTCGATCGTGGTGTACCTCACGCAACAGTACGTCCTCGGCGGTCTGCGGTTTACCGAGTACATGTACTACGGTGACGACTACAAGGTACCGAGCATGACCGTGTACGAGCTGAGCGAGGACGATGTGACGCGCGTACCGTGGATACGGTTCCAGAGCCCGTACCTGGAGGTACGGTTCACGATGGACAACTTGTACGGGACGCACTTGCGCGCTCTCGACCGGTTGCTGGATGTCTATGGGTTCAACATAACGTACGAGGTCGACACGGTCAAGCAGCAGACGTGCAATGCGCTCCACTGTCGCTTTCTGGGCAACTGTTACGCCAAGCATGATTTCTCGTGAGTATTATACGCCATGTTGCTGGTATTGGACCTACTGTAGCGTCTCGATTTAAAGTAGAGCGTTGTAGACATGAGTTCAAATTTTTCATTTAATTTGTCTTTAGTTCTTCAACTGACATTTTAAATTTAACTGCATTTTTCACATTTGAAACAGATTATCGCGGGTTTTTAACATGACATAAATAATTTCACAAGAAAAGCACAAAACCACGGGGATTCTAGTAATCCACCGACATGTTGTAATTTAGGGATAAGGCGATGAAAATACCTTAATGAAATTACGGTTCCGCATCTGCACCGTCACTTTGCCCTTGTCCGGCTGTGAAACACGATGCCGCATTGCTGGCTGGGTGACATTTAAAAGAGCCAAAGTCTAAAGGGCAAAGTCTAAAAGCATTGTTACCAGATGCCTGAATTAATCAATTCCGTGGCCTCTTCATTTATCTCAATATGCTCACCCACTTCATTCTTCAAAACCATTACCACCACGGCGCGTGACTCGCTCATCAAAGCCAAGACACCTTTACCAGGGCACGTGTTCCGCTTTCTAGCGCACTCCTACTTCTGTGACTGCTTCTGCTAGACTTTGAAGGAGGACTTATTGGCGTAATGGGCAGCGTCTTCGGTACGCTGCGTTAATGATAAGACAGTTAGTTATCTTTCACTGGATCCCCGCTGTTTCCGGCAATGCCTGCTACAATGGTGCTTGGTTTATATTAGAATGCGGCAGCTGTACCAGCACCGCATCGCACGGGCAGGAACAAACAGAAACTCTCGTCGATTACCCGTAAAGTTGACTTACGGTCGAGCGAAACTCACCTGGGTTGATGAACGGTCACTGCTCCGTAGCGGCAATTAGAGAAACGTTTAATTCCGAGCGTACCACAGAGTGATGCTATTCCACTACTTCTAGCACCAGATGGCCACTAGTTCTGAGATGTGTTGGTGGGGCAAAGAAACCGAATCCATTGGCTTGTGGACCTAATGATGGGAACCTGCAGCAGCAGAAGCTGTCACAGAGAATGAGTTGTGTTGTGCCAGGCAGAAGTGCCAACAGTGCGCAGAAGGTGAGTCTCGGTTTCCAGTTGTCATTTGGCAGGTGGACTTAGATACGCACCTTTGCCAGGTACTATCTGTACTCCGTCCGTGACAACCGTCAGTTGATTCAACTGTAGACGATGTGAAGACACTCTCACTTTTCCAGCATCGGTATTCCGCTCTAGAACACCTTCACCGAACGAACGATGTTGCAGTTTGGTTTACGGAGCCAAAAGCCTAATTACGACAGGCGGACGTACAATCGTTTTGCGACACTTAGAAACACCAAACCCTTTACCGGGAGCGAGTGTGATATTGCGGCTGTTGATGTACGTTTGAAGAGAAGCGAAACGAACAAACAAACATTAGCATTAACACCTCAACCTGCCCCGATTGGAACGTGGCAGTCACAAGGTTGGCATTCGTTAGGAACACTTGTTCGATTGCTTTTTGCAGCGAAGACATGGATGCACTCGACGAATGCAGTCACGATGTGCACAACTGCTGCTGCTGCTGCTGCTGCTGCTGCTGCAGTTGCTGTGGATGGTTTTCTGATCGGTCACGGTTCCTCACGACCGAATTCTGGGAATCGCGCCACGGCATCCGCAAGCATTTGATCCGCACCTTCACCGCATTCTACATCCGCATATTTTCATTTCCTGGCCAGCGACGGGGGTTGAATGGTTTGGCGAGCAAACCTTTTGCTTTCTTCTTTTGCATCGAAAAGTGGTAGCAAAAAACCAACGTTAAGGACGTTCTTCGTTCACCAACGTCATACCGCAAGCCCGGTAAGGACGCGTGATGCTGGAACAGGAACAGAAGCCGAAACCGGAGAGTTATGCGACGAGCAAAACCAAATATGTCACCAGGAAAGGGAAAATATGTGCTGCTGGTTGAGGTTGCAGCGCACCAGCCATTCCTTGCTACGGCAGGAGTATAAGGTGTAGAAGAAGAAGTAGATGGAGAAGGATTTGCATTCACCGTACGCACCCGTACGTCACGCGACGGGAGCTGGTTTGGTAAATATTTTAACGCGAACTGGCGTGCGAGCGCGCCAGCACCGGAGAAAGAATGCCAACCAACAACTCGGTGATGGTGTACTGGAAACGGGGGAGTGTCAACATTTATGTTACAGCAATGTTGTCAGAATGTTATGTGGCGTTTATTTTTGCCCAGCACGGAGAGTGGGGTAGCCTTTTTGGTGGCGACTGATTTGTCGCGCTGAAAGTGTGTGTGTTTTTGTATCTGTGCTAGTGGAGTGGCTTCAGTGACGAGGGATGTTGGTGTTTCGTGAGAGTTCGCAACTGACGCATTTGACGGAAAGTCGTATAACTGCTTCATGCTCCAAATAAAGATGTGAAGAAATTAATGATGGTGCGGAATAATATTAAACGTTTTGGAAGACTGTTTACCTAATCCATCACTCTACGCTGTACATTGAACATAATTGTTCAATTGTGGAAACTGTCGCTTATTTCAAGAAATATTGAGGACATTCGGCGCCTTCCAACAAGACTATTTTCTGTTGGGCTATATGAAGAGTAATGTGTATGTCAGCAAATCGAATACTATTTAGAACTTAAAGTTAAAATCAGAACGGAAATTGCTGCGAGTACGCCCGAAATGTTGTCAAATACAATGCAAAATGTGTAAGAAAGGAGCTTTTTGTTTGGTTGAAGGTTTCCCGGCCTACAAATGTAAAAAAACAACAATCCTGTACAGCTATTGACTCAGTGATTCTAATGCAGTAGTAATTATCATTTTATGGAACAACCAAGGAACTAAGGTATAGATATGCAAACAACAGCAAACAGTGGAAAAATTCAAGAAAAACCATGCTTAAAACGGCCCTCACGCCAGCTCACCTTGAGTTTGTTATTTTTAAGCTACTAAATATCCTGTAAGGCGCTGGATTTAACGCAAGGCCCTTGTCTCTTACCAACACAGCACCAAGCACCATACGATAAGAATTTCATCTCGACCCCTCCAAACACCTGGGACCCACCGGATTGATCCGCCGGCCCGTGCTATGGTTCCATTGTCCACTGGCCAACGATCTGACCCCACCAGATCCTAACCTTTTGCACTTTTCCATCATCACTCGCATAGCCTGGGGAAGGGTTTTTTTTTCATTTTTGCATAATCTCCCGTACACTTTCCAGCTCTACTGGTACTACTGCTATCCACTCTTCTCGCGCCATCACAAAACCGTCACCGTTCCACAGTCACAGCTGTGCTCTGCGGCGATTACGCTGCAGCGATAGTTCATTGCGGAACGCAAACCGTCCTGAGGATGGACGGGATTTTTCCCGCTTTTCTTCTTCAATTAAAACTGACTCCCGGGAGCGCTTCTGCCAGATCCCCGCTCCTGCCTACCGGTGCTTGGTGGCCATATTTTACCCACGAACCACAAATGAGTTGGCAGCTGTCGCTGTGCGCCGGCATTACAAGCCTACCAGCCTACCGTAATGGGTGGCCTTGGCCTTTACGTCGTTGCCGTGGCGAACGGCCAACCAAACCAAGGTGACATTTTTCGTCCGGTTGTGCGAAAATACAAAATGAAATCCGTTTTCCACAATTAAACCCAACCGAATGGCGGGCGGTGACATGACGCAGGAGGCGCTAGTGAAGGGATTCGGCGAGCGAATGGATTCATTTCTTGGGTATTTTCTGTTGCTCCGTTTGCTGTCGCTGTACATCTTGCAATTTAGATTGGACACATGGTGCACTGCCCGTTATGACGTTGAGCTCAGCGTTTGCAGCATCATTTTCCAGCGAGTGACTTTTCGTTTTGAGACATTTTCCGGCCTTGCCCGTCGGATTTGTGACTAACTGGATGCATCTGGGCACAGTAGGATGTTGCAAAACCGAAAGAACTTGCCAAGTGGTTTGGGTTTTATTTTTTGAGGCATGTGTTCGTTAGGCACTGATGACTTCCTGCCAAATAAGGTGCTGACAGCGATTCCGGAACTAGAACCGCTGAATTATGTAAGACGCTTGCAAGTCCTCATAACTCCACCATGGCCATGATTCAAAGTCAAGCAGCGTTCAGGTTGAGGTTGTTGCATTGAATAAGTTATAATTACCAGCGTATTGCACTGCTCTGTGCCTCAAAAACCCCTCCCTTGCACTTCCGCCCAAGACTGATGTGTAACGGAAACGATGTTTCTTTGCATTAAATATGAAAATTTACTTTCGCCGAAATCGAGATGCGCTCGAGTAAACCCGAACGGCCCAGCGACAGCCAGAGTCTCGGTTGAAACTATTTCCTTGTCAGAGCAATAGAATCGCTTCTCTTGTACCATCACCGCTCCATCAGTTACCGCACAACGGGCCCCGGAAGGAAAGTCAACGGGAACGTTGGGATCGGCCGGGGGAGCGGATGTGCCCACCCTTGGCCGGATTTAGGGTGCTTTCTTCTCCTTCCCTCCAAACGGACACACGCTCTGCACCGGAAACTATCCGACGGAATCGGCCGGAAAGGGATTATCTTTCCTGCCGCAAAAGCCTGGCTTCGCGGTAGGAACCCCTCCCCAGGACTGAAGGATGGTGCGGGAGGGAAGGTGGCGTTCTAAAACCCAAAAAAGGCCTTCTTCTCACCCTTGCCCATTCCCTTCGCATTGCCAACCGGATCACTTATTCATGGAGAAGCAGCAGCAGCAGAAACAACAGCAACCCACGCCAATAGTTTTGATGTAGCCTTGGACGCCATGCCCATTTGGGGGCGAACTGAGTTGTTGTTGTTGTTGTTGTTGTTGTCGGGTGAATGCAAATCCTTTTGGACGCTTCCGCCTGCCTCGACTGCCTGCCGCTTCCGGTGCTTCGCTGCGGTTCGTGAAGAACATTCGAACGACTTCCGGAACTTCCTCTCCTCTAGCCACAGCCCAACCCACTTTCACTGGTTGTAATGGGATTGATGGGCTCGTTCACTTGGACTGGCAGGACTTGAAACTATGTGCAAACTAGTTGTAGAGATTCGGATACGAGTAAAACGAGCTGTCCCGTTATCATGACCGGATAACTCAAGAAATGTTTGGTTTGGCTCGGGTGTGCGTGTGTGTGGTTTGTCTTTGAAGTTTAGTTGGAGTCATTTCACACCCCTCACGCAATCTAGTGCTCGAATAATTCGAATACGCTAGTAAATGCAACTAGTAGAATCATCTTGCGGAGGGCCACGCTCTTATGCTAATGCTGCAAACAATGCTACAAATAACGGATAATTGTTTGCGCTCACTTCATCCGCGCTCATAGAGGAAACTAATTCACTCAAGAAATCTGTCGAGAAGCTGCGACTGTATACAACGTATATAGTACCGGTGCTCACATACGCCTCTGAGACTTGGACACTGTCCAGAACGGACGAAGCCCTCGTATCCGCGTTCGAGAGGGGAGTTCTCAGAAGGATGTGGCATCTTCTGTGGTAGGCCAAGACCGCTCGTCGGTTGTAGCGCCGGATAAGTAAGTAAGTAAGCATAGCGATAATCGAAATTCAATTACCCCTTTAACCGTTATGGTAATGTGTTCGGGAAGACCATTTATGGACTTTTTTTTGCAAACTTTTACCAGACATACGCGAACGATTCTAATCGGAGTTCGTCTAATCGTCGCGATAACACTCTCCCGTAACGAGCTCATCGGCCAAATCTTCGATCTTTTGCACACTTTGCCCAAACCGAAGGAACGTGTCTAATTTGATTTCCCATTCATCGCGTGGCCATCGAGGGAGCCAATCGAGGGGGGAGTTAAATCGATTAGGCAAATAATGGGTATTCACCGCGACTGTTTGCCTTACAAACATTCAGAATCCGGCAAAGTGCAAACACAGACACACACATACACACATCCATATAACTCGTTCACCATGCACGAAGACAAACTCCACTTGTGTGTGCGCTGAGGCCAATACGTGAATGCCGAGCATAATGGAGCATATGAGCTCTCATTCGTTCCAGCCAAACGTAATCGAGAACTTGCGCTGCGCGCTTAATCGTCGCAAACAGTTCGATCGAAGAATCGTTTAGCAGGTCTTTGGTAAACATTATAAACCGTCTCCACAACGTGCCATCTCTGCCACGAGCACGTTGTGCGGTGAAAGCACGGCCAAACGGGACCGATTATTGAGCAACATGAAACACAGTGCAGCAACCAGGGTCTGTGCAATTGCTTGCATGCAAACATTTCCGAGAAAGCTTCCCCCTAGGTTTGAATCCGGTTTCGTTCGCCCGGACAAAGCGGACCACGGTATTTCCTAGAATTCCTTCCATCAACCACACTCCCCCGATCGTACTTCAAATGGCGTTATGCAGCGCATTAGATTACATTCTTTATCTTACTCGCTCTCTCTCCATCTCTCTCTCTCTCCACTGCCGGTGGTTCGCAGTCGAGACGAGAAGGACCCTGGGTTCTGCCTTCCAGCCCGCCAGCATAATCGCTTGGAATGCATTTTCCTTCCCGGGAACGGTCGGCAAAACGCCAATCATTTTGCCACCTGCCCACTGCCCCCGCCAGTCCCCCGATCGGCAGACGCATCGGAACGCATTTGTCAACAGCAGGCCATACGATGCCCGATGCTTGACTTCAACGGGTTGTTTAACGGTCAATTTACCGAGACGGGTGGCCCGGGCTTGCCAAAGGAAAACCGGCTCACGGGAAGTCACGGACCAGAGCGGTTCGTTAGCGTGTTTGCCGGAATCCCGCCGGTGGTCGGAGAAGCGCTCAAAGGAAATGATGGTGTCCTACTGAGGCAGGTAAACAGGAGAGCGGCCTGGAATGCCTGTCATCGGGCTAAAAGGTACCAGCAAGCGGGATTCGCCTTTCGATTCACGTTGGAGAATGGATTTTCCTGGTTTTATTTTTTCCACCCTCTCTTTTCGCTTCCGTGTCATCCCCTTTTACCTGGCCTGACAAGCGCTTGGAGCTGACGGCGGGACTGCCCGGTGCACTCTGGTGCGCCGACCAGGATAATGATGAAGACGATCGGTTGAGCTGCCCTCCATCGTTGGCACCAACAGAGGCGCGGCTGTTTTGCAAATAACGGGTAGCGTCAGTGCAGGTCAAAGGGATAAATCACTCGTGTCCAGGGGAAAATGGGTTCCATGCGATGCCGATACACCGGCCAGCATCATCGTTTGGAGTTCGCTTCACGACGATTTTTTCCCGTTCTTTTTGTTTTAGAAATTTCCACTCGTTCTCTAACTCTGTTTTGTCCCCCCGCCTTCGGGAACGTGACAACTGCTAAACGAGCGTTTTACACCGTTCGCGGTGTGGTCGTTGCGTTGGATGTTACTGACCATCGGTCAGCTCCTGGCCATTGTTGGTAAGCACGATGGGATAGGCAGCATCAGCAGCCTCCATAGGAAATCCTAGGTAGACTAGGTGTTACGGTGTATGCCATGGAATGCCATGCTATCACCTTGCGCGGTGCGTTCCAACCAAGGAACGCCAAAGTAATGAAGGACGCACGGCATTGTCATTCGAGCCGCTAATGAAACAGTTCATGGCACGTAGTTCGCGCGTCTCATAACGTGCTTTGCAGCATACTAGAGGCGCATGATTGTTACAGTATTAATATTATCTCCTCTGATAACATTCTGTAAAGTAGTTAAGGGACTTCGAAGCGAATGTTCTTGGTTTTACAATTTAGTATGCTCAAATAATTATGTATAAAAATGTTGAAATGCAATCCAAAATACTAATAACAAAAAAGACAGAACCAATCTTCTCCTCAAACGATGCTACATTAATGCAAACGTGCAGTGCACATATTGTCACGGAATTCACTGCATTACATTTCTTGTTTCTTTGTGTTCGCGACGATAAATCGGTTTCATTTGGCCCTGCTCCTTGACACCTTCGTTCATAACCCAACGATCAGCCGCATCGCCAATCGTCCACCGAGGAATTGTCACAGAAAGAGAGAAGGAGAGAGAGAGAGCAAAGGCATATATTTCTTTTGAGCATCGTGTTGTTTTTATTGCCGATTACCTTCGGTACGTGCGCGCACGAATACGGCCAGTCATCAAGCGGCACCGAGACAGCGAAGCACCCCCCACACACCCTGATCACCCCTGCCTGGAGGCTTCTTTCATTCACTTTGGTTTTTTTCTCTTTATCGAACCAGGACGATAGCCGGCCAAGCGTTTAATGGTGGTACCGGCCTGCAACACCATTACCCGCGTCCTTCGGCCTCGTGTTAAGGCGGCCCGTGAATTAACGTGACACATCAGGCAGGACACGTCGGACGCGCGACCTGGATGAATGTGCCAGGGCGAGTTAAAGTAATTTATAAACTCCACCGGTACTGGCCAGGTCCGTGGAGTGGGAACGGAGCGGTGATCAGCTTCGGTGACCACACGCCATTATGGACACGTGATGCGGACGCGAACTCGGCGTGGGCGCACGCTCTCGGGCTGACCGGTGACGTACGAGTGTCGGTGCAATGATTCGTTAATAAATTATGAGCTTCCGGTATTGTTTTTGCTCCCCCCAACAACACGTCTACCGTTGGTCCTTTTTGCTCCGTTCGTTCCACGTTCCTGGCACTCCATCCCGACCCCTCGCGCCTCACGCTGACTGTGACTAATGGATGGCCAAGTGCTATGGGCCGGAAAGTGAGGCATTCTACGGTGGGTGGTTGGCCGGAGTAAACGGGCGGAGGGAATCGGAACGATGCGTTCCCGAGGATCTCATCCGTCCCTGTGTGTGTGTGTGTTTTTTTTTTTGAAGACTCAAGAGGGTCATTTGCGGCGAGCTGTTGATTATTATCATGATCCGCTCGGCCATTTTGTTTTTTTTTATATATATGGTTTCTTCTTTTTCCGCTCCCGTGTGTGGCATCCGTCCTACTCGCTTGACGCATCATGCAGTTGCGACGTGTCACTTTGGGCGGCACTTCTCTTGATTACGGGCAATGGACATGTTTTGTTTGCTTTCCGGGGTGCCTGTGAAGAGGTATGAGGGTGGTGGTAGTCATCGAGACCACAAAAAGTGGCCATTTAATGTTCGATCCAGACGACCGCACTTTTCACAATCGACGGTGGGGGAGGGGGTGGCCGTACCAAACACTGAACATCGATGGTGGGTCGCGATGAGTGCACTTGAATGGTGATTTCAATCGTCGCAACGCTCATCGCACGCAGTGTTTATGTGGAGAGCAATTATGGTTGACAAATCAAAACCAGCACCTCGCAGTCGGTGAAGAGGTGATCGAGATTATTAGCCGCATTTGTTAGATCATTTTAGTTGTTTAACTGCTTTTCATT
>NC_064874.1:77508556-77521056 GCF_943734745.1 Anopheles darlingi | reverse complement strand
CGCTGAATGCCGCACTGGAATGCCAGTGATCGTTACCGAGAGGGTGGTTAGTTCATGGGAAGCAGCTCTCTTAGTGCGGTGCGTCTGCTAGAGGTGCACCTTCACAGAGACAGAGAGAGAGGCTACGTGTTTTCGGCCGATAACGTCACGTGGATCTCGTCTCGAGTGTTCCGATGGACTTACTGGCAATATGGGACAAACGAAAGTCTGTGTAGATCCCGACTGATTTCGGTCAATTCGAGCGCTTGCAGCTTGTCAGAGCAAATTTATTTTGAAAAATCTTAGTTATTGGGATACAGCAAAAGAGAGAGAGAGATAGAGAGAGAGAGAGAGAGAGAGAGAGAGAGAGAGAGAGAGAGAGAGCAAAGATAGGACGATAAGAGGTGTTGTGTGGAGAATAACGTCCCGCAGGAATAGCATTAAGGTAATGATCGTGGACAATTTTGACGTGAACGTCGACATGATCGTTTTTGGACAAATTTTGAGGAAATATATGACTCATTGTTGCTTAGAGTATAGAAGATTACAGACAGCTGGGCAATTTTTCTAACATATATAATACGATAAATTAAAACAAATTGCAAATGTGGATTGAGTTGCTTCTCGATCCAACGCAGGAGTTCCAACGTCCAGCTTCAACCTTCATTATCGGTAATCGATCCATTAATTCAATGAATAGATTCTGATCCCCCAAACTTAACGAAACCATCCATTTGGTCGCCCAAAAAGGGCGTTTAATATTCAATTCGGTGTATCCGGTTCGGGATGTATCTCACTTGGAGCAAAAGCAAGTGGGTGGGATCAAACAGCGCTACAGATTACACTACATTGGCTTTCCATTCTATCCATAACCTTCTTCTTCTTCTTAACGGAATTCGATTTGACTCAACTCAACACCCCACACCCCACTGACTGTTGTTGTTGTTGTTGTTGTCGCTGTTGCTGCTGCTGTTCGTTCTGGAGTATTTTAAATTCATTCCCACGATCCAAACGGCAAACAGGCAAAGGCCGAGCCCCCCCGCTGGACCCAGGAGGACCTCACTCCAGTATGAATAATTCAGCAATTTTTGTTTGTGCCCCACAACGGCCACGAGCAAGGAGGCGCTCCTTTGTCCGCGCGTTGGTTGCCGCTTGTTGCTTGTTGAGCTTTCCGATCCCCGCAAGATTGATTGAGTGGTTCATTGGATTGCTTCGAAATTATTCTTCGATTAGAATCACAATGAAAACATCAGTAGCTAGTAGTAGTAGGGTGGAGAAGATGGAAGCAAAAATGCTAAGATGCCCACCATTGCCCATGGCCGGTACTTGCACAACGCCCAGAAGTTGTTGCTCGTGTACGGGACGATGCGGGGAGGGAGGGAAGGAAGGAGGGAGAAACTCCAACAAAATCGGAAACCGGTGCCCCATCAGCAAACATGCCAAGGGTATCCCCATCGTTTGCTATTACATTTTTGGGGTGGCGAAGCCGAGAGGCAGAGCCGGGCCGAGAACCGGGAGCACAAAAGGGAACTCAACGTCGGGGGTCGCTGTGTGTGTGTGTGTGTGTGTGCGCACGCCGTGGCGCACCGGCCAACAACAATGATAAAAGTCATAAAAATGAATTCCGCCAAAAGTTATGAAGATAAAATTCAATAATTTTTTATTGAGTTTGCGATGCCGGCGATGCCCGTCTGCCATTGCCGGGCCCCCCCCTTTTGCTTGGCCTTCCCTTACCCGCGTTGCAAGTTTATCGGGACGTTACATCGCCGGTCGCATTCCCGGGGCGCGTGGACTGAAGTGGCGTACCTTGCGAGTACGCTCGACGACGCCTCGCGCTTCCCAAAAATACCTGTACCTTGTTGATAAGGGGAGTAGCGATATCGAAGTTACTTTTTTTCGCTTCTTCACTTGTGTGCTTCCGCTTTGTGTGTTTGTAATAGATGGCCCATTTGGTCCGTAGAAGCCATGCTCTGGTCGCCGTTCATAAGCAAATGTGGTCCACTGGTACAAGATGGAGGTCGAATGCATACGCGGGAATATAAAGTACAGCTGGAGAGGCAAACCAAATACATATTTTTTCTCTCGTAGGGAAAAGAAGGACGAAACATATGAACCATCGCCGACGCATTGACCACTTCACTTTGTCTGCCTCACTTTACGGTACGGTACATGCTACTTTGGAACCATGATTTCCATATGCCGACATTCGCCTTCCTATTCCCAACCGAACTAATGTCATTTTCGTCGTCGACTTTCCGCTCCTTCATTTATCACTTTTGATGGCATGGTATACCCACGGCCCGAAGCAGCGGCACTCGGTCTACATTTCAACTCTTTTCCACAAATGATCGAAGTTCCCCTTTTTTGAGCTACTTTCAAGTGGTTCTGAGTTCACTTCCGGTAAAGCGCGCGCGTGAGAGGGAGAGAGAAAGCGAGAGGAAATGCAGAATCATCGAATATTGATGGTGACTATTTCCTCGAAAAAGTTCCCTCGATCGGTGCACCACTCGTGTGGTTTCGTCGGAGAAGTTTTCTAAATGAAAATTGAATGCTGCTCTACGTATGTTGAACGTGTGTGAGTTTCAGTGGATGTGATCGACTGTAAACCGTATTGCGAACTCAAATAGTGAAGGATTCTTCTGGGCCAGCAACATATTGCGTTGCGAAACGTTACCATTAAAGCGGGTAAAGTAAATGAAAACCCTAAATTTAACCTTCTTTGTTCAAGACTTTTATTTCGAAAGTAAAGCTTCCCGAACAAAACTTCAACTGCTCTCGGCCGGCGATTCGCGAACGCTTTCCTGCCAGTTCCCGCCGCTACCAAAGTGGCTTCGCACCTGAATTCTTTCATGCAAGCAAGTTCTCTGCTCTGCTCTGCTTCCGCTTGAACCGCTCGCTGTAGCCGGCGAATGTTATCAAATTTTAATTGGATTTTCAAAAGCTCAAGACGCACGGCGGACGCTGGAACAAAGATTGCAGCTGGCCGGCATCATCGTACCATTACAACACACTCGCCATTCCTTTTCACCCACCCACTTACCAAAAAAAAAACTGATCTTCGAAGCGATGTAACGTATTCACAACAATCTACAACACCAGCACCAGAGCGTCGATTGCGGAGTTGAACTGCAGCAACCACCGCGCGGCATTCTCCTTAAGAAGTACTCCATCCAGACAGGCAAAAGCGTTCTCTGGTTTCTCCTGGGAACCCCGACTGGCGCTTGTCTTCCCTTAGCCGTCCTTGCGTAGTCCACTCGCCGCTCGCAGCAAACAAAGACAAGTGGAAGCTCATTTCACTGGTTACTGCGAGCACGGACCTTTCCTTCTTTTTTCTTCCCACGAAATTTCGCATCTCGAGGGAATAAAGGGGAATGCTGAGCACGGCGATGATGTCGGTCGTGCTACCCAGGGAAGGGGCGTCAGCGGCGACGCGCGGTGACGGAATGACTGCGGGACAACGCAAAACGCAACCACCGCACCGCGCCTCACGGGACCACCGTACCGCCAGCGGGCTAAGCGTGGCGCTCTACTTTGCACTTCCTCATCAGCAAATTAACAAGATTTATTGCTGCTTTATTTGGGGAAAGTTTCATAATTTATTACGACCCCGGACCATGGAGTGCGGGAGTGCGGGAGTGCGGGAGTGCGGGAGTGGTTGTGTGTGGGTTGTGGTTGTGGCGGCTGCGGCCACTTGGCTTGGCCCTAACCGTGCTGGAGACAAAAATTGAGTTGTGCTCTCCCGAGGGATGGTTGCCTGGATTAGGGAAGGGGATTTGGGTTGCATTGTGCGCGGCAACGCACACTAAGGCATTCCGGCGACGGCATCGTCGTCGTCGTCGTCGTCCGGGATGTCACTTTTGTTTGCAAAAGAATTCCTCCGCCGGACACCGGAATTACGTCGCGAGCCACCCTATGCTACACCGCCTATTGGCAAATCATTGACAAATTCTTCGGAGCTCTGTCGGTGGCAAGGGGCGAGAAGCGAACCACCGATCGGAAGTCAATAAGTCACCGAACCGGAAGACAGAATTGACGTGCTTCGGGTTTTTCGCCAGCAAAACGGGCCAAACTTTTATGTGTCTGGCCTGAGCTCTACCAGGCCGGGCCAGTCTAGCCAGACATTAATTATGTCGTAAATCAACTTACCCGGACAATACGCGAACAGCAGTCAGCAAGAGCAGCGCACTTCCGCGTGGCCTAGTTTTGGGGTTGACCGGGTTTAGCAATAATCGTTGGGCAGGTGAGATGATCGCGGTCCGGTCCGGGCTGTTGGTCGATCTGACGTTGGCATGTTTACTGTGTTACTGGATTAGTGGAAGAAAAGTTTTCCGCCCCGATTTTCGGGTCGTTTTATTTGTTTTATCGCTTATTTCATTGTACTTTCTTTGTTTCAATCGTCACAAAATAGGTTCGAAATGGGGACTGGTGCTTCACAGCGCTTTAGATTGTCTTATCGAATCGCTTATCCGGTGATGACTACGAGTTCTGTTAATGGCCTCAAGCGACTTTTACTAAATGCTTTTATTTTGTAACTTGTTGTACTTTTGAACAGATAGTTAGCGCTTAATTTACTCCGCCGAGTTAAAAAAAAATATTTTTTGATAAACTTTTTTAAGATCTGATCGGTATAGACATTTTTGATTACATTTTTAAATACAATCGTAAAAACCGGCACGTTAACTGGTGCCTTAAATTACGGGTTGTTATTAAAAACATAAGAAAACATGATCAACGATGCGTTTAGTCGTTGATTCGCTCCTCGTTGTATAGCATTAGTAATATGGTTCATTCAAGTAGGCACTACCGACAACCCTATTACAACAACACGCACACACATTGTAGATGCAAAGGCTTGACGATGAGAGGCATAAAAGAAAGGCAACAAACACATTGATCATGCCCAAAAGAGATGCTGCATCGCATACCCGATGAGATCCGAGATAATGCCCACCACTTCCTCATCGAGCGGCCATGTTTTGATGTAGTGGAAAGCTTACAATATTCATGACTCAACCAACAGGAGCATGGGAGTGTTCTCACGCCCACCGTCCTCGAATCTAATCGGAAGCAATCGCTCCCTCCCTCTGGC
The DNA here is from genome assembly GCF_943734745.1 of Anopheles darlingi. NCBI lineage: Eukaryota > Metazoa > Arthropoda > Insecta > Diptera > Culicidae > Anopheles > Anopheles darlingi. The sequence goes on along the minus strand of NC_064874.1, from coordinate 77,515,988 downwards.
GTTGCAAGGAAGAGCAATTGAGGGAACAATAAAAACTGAAAAACTTTTGCTTCCTTCGCCTCGCTGCACGTTACGCGAATGGCACCTCCCCAATGCTTAGGCAGAAATGTGGTCCATCATGCAACAAAGCCCGGTCCGTTAAATATTTACCAACCAATGATTTATGCCTAACGACCTCAAACGCAACGCTTCGGGGGAGGCGAAACGGTCGAAACGGACGGTCACTTAGTATGTTCGGGATGGCCTTGTCTGCTGATCAGTGAATTCACGCTTGCTTTTTCCACCTTGGCACTGACCCTGGACGGCGCAGACAGTGCGTGCTCGTGACCGCATCGTCACCGACGGACGATAAGCATAAAATGTTGCAGCACCATTATGACCACACACACACACACACACACACCCGTGCGAGTGGCCAAGGACATTCGTTTTTGTCACGGTCGCTAGTGGGTGGGTGGCGAGACTCGTTAGTTTATGACCAACCCCGTACCAAACGACGGCACAAAAATGGTTTCTTGGGGCGATTTGTCCTTCTCTGGTGTGGTGTGGCCCCTGCTTATGGTAACAGCGGAACTTCATCATGATTGTCATCATTATGCCAAACAGACAGCGGTCGGCCGGTCGGTCTCTTGGTGGGGGGGGATCTCCTTTTCTCTCTCTTCCCCTGGAGCAGTCGTACACGTTGATATGCCATTTAGTTTCTTGCTAATGATAATATCATACTATATCGTATGCCCGCCCTCTGCTGTGCCAAACTGACGACAGGAGAAAGTTCATTCCCGGGATAATGCTTGCTCCTCCAGCGATGCCTGTGAGGACTGGGGATTGCAACGAATCAACCGTCCTTGGCATGTCTGTTGTCTGTTTGAAGTTAAAGTGTTGAGTCGAGGAAAAACTTCGCAGAACACATCAGGGATCAGGGGCTCTCGACAATCCTTCCAATCACTCCTTCTCAGTTCACACTTGTGTTGTACGCAAAGCCAGCAAGGATTCCCTTCGTAGAGCCCGCGCTGGGGACGATCGTCGCCCTGCTTCGTTCCTCTTACCTTCGTTTTCCATGCACGCTCCTAGCCCTTGCAATTCCTGGCAGCGGAATCCCATCCCAAAGACATCTAGTCCTGTCAACTGATGAGTGCACATGTTGCTCTGTCTCGCTCTCTCCCTATCGTACCGAGTAAAATTTCGAATGAAAAACCATCAAATCGGAGCTTCTTCGCTTTTTCTCTCGTTTTTTTTTTCATTGCTCTTCTTCATCATCATATTCTTCTTCTTATTCTCGCAGGCTGCAATCTGGATAAGGACGGCGAGGACTGCTTCCGTCAGTGCATTGCAACCGGTGACAGCCAGGACGTGTGCCGGTGTGACCAAAGCATCTCATCATCCAGTGAGTATATCCTCCAGAGAGAGAGAGAGAGCGAGAGAGAGAGTGGAATCAGGCAGCTGCAACGAAAGCAAACACCGAAGCTGGAGCCTTTCTTGGAGTGCTGAGCTGGGCAACTTTTGGCAGCCACACCGCAGGAGACACACACATACACACACACACACACACTGTCGGCGTTCCTGTCGATGACAGTTGCAATGCGTCAGGGTGGGGAAGGAGGACAGCAAGTTTGATAAAGTTTCTCTCCTGTCCTTCTGTAACTCCACAGGACTGGGACTTTCGAAGCAAAGCAGCAGCTGTACTATTCCCGAAACGATCGATGCACGGTCACAGCTTGTTGCGCTGTAATGCTTAGCTATTATTATCCGTATCACTTTAAAGTCTGCCGATTCTATCTGTCGCCGGTCGTCCGTTATGCAAAGGGGATTGATTGGTGCCAGCAGGTCACGTAGAAAACGATTTTTTCCTGTGTTTTGACCCTCGCTGCGAGTCATCTCGAAAGAGACACACGGCAGCTGGGTGATAACGGAAAACCAAGCTAGTGGTGGGTAACAGTTCCACACTGTTCCCGAGGACTTTCCTTTGGTTCGTACATTAGTATTCCATCTTGTTTATAAAACGAACAAAAAAAAAAATGACCTGTAGGCATTGGCTTCATGTTTGCGGACTCTTAAAATGTGGCGTCCGCTTACTATTTGGATAAATTAACGGGAATGAATATCACGCTGATCGGCTGAGTCCAGATAAACACCCCAACAGCCTTCCCTTGCCTCTTTGTCCACTGCAAATCCATTCAAACACTGACCAAAGTCCGGTGTGCGTGCTGATTCGATAAAATGTGCTATTTTCGGTTCCCGGTGTGTATTAACTCGATCCCGAATCTCACGGCATAGCCGTTCAATGGGGATATTTTGATGTTTTTTCATGGCACATGGATAATGATATGTTTTCATGTTTGCTCCCGAGAGCGATACCCCCTTATTGCTGCATGGCCCGGATCATTGTAGATCTGGAGCAAAGATTTTCCATGATTAATGGCTTCCGAGAGCTTCCAGTCGAGCATCCGCTGCAAATGCTACTCTTTTGTGTCGACAGCAGCAAAAATTAATTCCATCATTTTCCCTCCCCCGGGAAGGGGGGCCAGGTCATTTCGAAGCATCATAGGCTAGCATTTATTAAACCACAGAGATCACCGAAGCTGACTAGTCGAAAAGTGGCTACCCCAAAAAACCATTCCTACTTAGGCCCCCTCCATCGTATTTGTAAAAAGGATAACCATCGCACACACACACGAACAAAGTGCCAGGAGCGTAAATTATGCATTAGTTTAAATGCCTGATTATCGGCGACCTAATCGGTGGTTCCCGGTGAACTCTATTTTAAGTTCATTACACCACGCCGGGCTGGGTTGGTTAGGCTCCTCCCACCAGTGACACCGGATGGGATCAGGGACGGAAACGAAGAAATCCTATTTCAACAATGCTCACTCTCCGTTAGTGGACGCTCCACCGGACCGGGCCAGAAGGACCCCCGGATACATTGTGTCCACCGTTAGCCGGCCGGGGCATTATCTTTAGATCCGCTGGTACCGAGTGACTCGGACGACGCCGGCGACAGCTAATGACTTGATGAAAGTGTAAACTAGATAAGGCAGAAAATGGTTACTTAATGCGTCCGAATGCGAAGGACGCTACTGTAGGTCCGCGGCTTAGACGTTACCATCCAGGATGAAGCCAAAAAAGAGAACGAAAGCAACGGCCCCGGACTCTCGGAGAAATCAGACGAAAGCGATACCGAAACCTCATCATACGAACCCCGGCACTGGCCAACAGAGAGCTGAAGCTGATAAGCTGGATGAGCTTATCCTTCCCAGCGTGACGGAGTAGCCGTTTGCCCGCTACGTCTGTGCGGTTGAGCGGTTTTAAGACATTATAATCTTACATGCCTAATACTGAGAGTTGCATAAATTAGGCCGGAACTGATGGATTGATGGAAAATTAGGCTTTAAATTATGAAAACGCATAATCGAATGCAGCAGTCCTTATGAGTAGCCGCTTCAATTTTCATGAAACTCATATTTGAATTCCACGGAACGAATGCATTCGTCGTCGTCGCCAAGCAGAGGCTTCATTGGCATTCATTCATCATCATTTCCCCTTCCTCTGCCCTTCCACAGATCGTGGCCGAGCCAAGTACGAGCTATCGGTGCAGCTTGCCAACGCGTCCCACTTCGAGCTCAACGAGAACGGCGAGTATCAGCTGAACGAGAATACGGTCACCGTGCTCGAGAAGCAGGTAAGTGGCACCTTTACCACGGTTCCCAGGGCTTTTCGGAGGATTAGAAATGATGATTACGCTGCACTCGGCGATCATTTCAGGTTGGAACGGGACAATGTCCTAGCACATTGGTCATTCGTGCGTCTCTTTACTTGCTATTGTTGGTTATCAGAATTGAAGGATTGATTTCTAGTGCTCTACAGTTCTTTCGAAATATGACTAATTAATGCTCATTGCTGGTAGTAAATACCGAAGCACGAACAAGGCATGCTCTCACAGGATATTCTGGGTAAGATTGCTACGCTCCTCGCTCTCACCATCACCGGCAATCGATTGACTGAACCGGTGGGGTGCATTGGCGATCGTGTTGAGCACTCGGCGCACATCACGTCCAGCCCGGTCACTCCAGGAGTTGCGTCTACCGCGATCACTGCCACTGCGATCCATGCCCGATTCCTGGATCGTTGGCATCGTCAATGACGTTGCGCCAACTGCATTGCCCCCCGGTGATGCTGCCGTACCATCGTTCCCGATGGCACCACCACCGGTGTCCGCACTCCCGGTGGCCGCATTACGACGTCGCAGTGAGTTGCCCGAACGAAACGAGCGTGATATTGGACGGAAGCGGCCCAACGTGGAACCGCTACGATGAAGCCGTCCATCAGCATGAGCCTCACCGGATCCGCCCATTGATCCACCTTGCACCTCCAGCAGCGAAGTAACGAGCTTCTCGAGTAGCTTCAGATCGGCAGCCGTTGTCGTCGTGCCCGGTCCGATGGTAGCCGCCATTGGATTGCCCATCTGTCCACCGGTCCCGGCCATCCCTGGACCGGCGCTGCCACCAACGCCAGCACCCGAACCGTGACCAAACAGTCGTTCGGCAATCTGAAAATATTGGAAATGGAAATGTAATGAATGATGGTGCTGAAATGCATGGGATCAAGTGACCATTTGAACGATGGCCATCATTAGAGTGCCTTTGATCGTCATTCGTTCGTGGCGCGAAATTCGGCGCCATAAGGGGCATTGAAAGCCGCGGGGTGACTAGAAATTGATTTTAAGGCCTTCACCATCGTGACACAAAGGGAATCAAATGAGTGAGCAATACCTGTGCAATGCGTACGTCAAAACACGGTAGCTGCGGCACTGCAAAATGACGTTAATCAACGGGCAGTGTGCGAGCTTCGTGCTCTCTAATTATCAATCGCCATCGCTATGCACCTATGGTTAAAACTATGAATTTAGCCCCAACCATCAGCAATCGATGAGCAATCGTTGATTAAATTCAGAACGCGAAGCCCCACTTAATTATCCGCTTCATGCAATCGCTGCTGCCAGAGCGACCAGAGGTCAAGCTGTTTCTGTTCGCACCACATGCCATAACGAGCATGTATTATGTGTGGGCCTCTATGTAATGAACGAGCAATGGGAGCCGTGGGAAGAGTGGGTACAACATCCTTTTGCATAACAACGATGCACACATCTGTGAACTCGGTTCGGGTGAAAGCTCGTGCTGACAAGTAGCGGATTAACAGTGACCAGCAGTGGTGATGGTGGTGGTGGTAGTGGTGCAGAGCAAAACGTACAGAGAGTGGAGAGCAAAACAAAAAAACATCAAAAATCAGATAAATTCAATTCCTTCCTATTGTAATCCGTCGTAAATTATTGTTAATTAATCGAATACAGAACAGCGCGGCGACAATGCATTGTTGTTAATATCATTACGTTTCACTGGAACACGCGTGCACTAATTGCCAAATTGGAAGCGGGTTTTGGTGCACTTCGGCACCTTCGTAATCCTCCTGCAAACAAGAAGCTACTAATTGGGAGCGTTAAATTTAATTAAAAAACTGAAATTTTTTGTCAACTGGAATTGAACTTCGACACTCGCTTGTTTGAGAATTTGTTCAAGCTGCGGCAGAACGTGTTTCTCACATTAAATTGTTGAAGCAGAATCATTAGGCTAATTATGCCGAGTACAAACAGCGAATGTTTTCGCGAAGGATTAGATTCTCTCTCGTCACTGATGCGTGGAACAGGAATGTTTCGCTCAATGCACAACATTGCAAAACTGCATCAAAACAAACGCTTAACGCGACTACAACAAATGGGGTTGTTACGGCGAAGGTAGTTTTTCCGCTAAAATGCTCTCCCGCTGGTACAAACAGTTGGTTTCCACATACTGGCAGCACACTGTTCAACAAACGAACATGCCCAAACAATAATAGTTTGAAATCAGCCAACAATCTCACACAACAAACTCACAGCCCAAACGTCACGGTCAGGAGCGAACGTATCATCCGTGTTACCAGTGGCCGGATTTTGCACACCATGTACGTACGGCTTGAAATGGAAATGGGACCGGATGACACGTAACTGTCCAACATTTCACACGCTATGCCATGCCATGCCACGACCGTAAGCCATGCCGCGTATATTGTTTGCTGGCATATTTCAGTTGGATTTTTCCCCCCGGGACTCCGAATCAGCTGACGCGCTGACGTGACTAAAGGGTGTGTCTGAGAAAATTTTGACCATTTTTTTGAATTTTTTTTATGCAGCAAAAAGCATTCGCTGCACACGATCTTACAGCGATCAGTGATGCTAACGCGTTTTGACAATGGATAGAAGACAAGAAGAAAAAAAGGACGCCTCGCCCCGTGTAAAACATAAGAAACTCGTACTGCAACCGAATCAACGGATCTTTTCTACTTCTTTGACCGGTCTTCCGTCTCGGGGGGAGGGTTGAGCGGACACAAAAATATTCCACGTCGTCTCTGCAACCGTCAAGTAATCCGTTCCCATCCCATGTCAACTGGAATAGCATAATAATTCTAACGGGTGTGAAGGAGAGCGAGAAGAACCAACACTTCCATCGCCCGAAAAACGACGACGATCAACCTGTCAAACGTTTGGTGAGAACACGAGACATTTAGTACGCGCCACTGGAGCCCTTTCACGGCTGGTTGGCTTAAGCAGTGGAGACGGAGCCTGAGGACGGTCCGCACCGTCCGAGCGAGTCTAGACAGCGTCAACATAGAGACCGACCGACCGACCGACCGAAAGGGGTGTCCTGAACTCCCAGCTCATTACTATTCGCTGACAAGCTCCCGACTTAGCGTTCAAGTGTGGCGAACAACAACTTGAGCCACCAAATGAGGCACCTCGTCTCACTCCTCCCGGGGGGGTTTCATGTTGGAGAGAAACGGTACAACGACCAGCAAGCAACAGCAATGGCGAACGATAAAATATAACTGCCAGAGGGAACCGTTTCCACACACAAATGCACACACTCACTGGTGCATGTTGCATTGCCGGAACAACAAAAACCATGCCCCGGACATTGGAAAAGTACGCGAGCACCGAAGCGAACAACCGGGTTCGTGGCAAGTTTAGCAGTAGCCTTGTAATGTTACAAGACCGCGACAGAAACGGAAGGTCAACGAAAGGCGTACCAGTGCAATGGGCACCGGTTCTCCGTGGGAAAATGAACGAAAAAGTGGATGGTGTTCCCCGGGTGGATTATAAAAAATGCATATTTCCTCATTTCCTCATTTCCGCTTCCAGAGGTCGAGCTTAAGCGACCTCGTATGCACCAGCCGCCAAACCGGCCAGAAAGAAGCGGGACAAAAAGAAACATAAAGGCATTGCAGCGCTGCGAAACCATAACGAACCACTGCTGTACACTCCGGGCCACTCGTTGGACTCACATTCCGGGGTTTATCCATCAGCGACGGTATCTTGGGCAACGGAGCGCCGCGAATCGCCTCGCTA
>NC_064874.1:77468556-77503556 GCF_943734745.1 Anopheles darlingi | reverse complement strand
GCGAAGGGATGCTGCAAGAGACACAGTCCTTGGCTGCGGCCTGTTCCGTCCGAGTCCAAGAAATGTAGCGAACAGAGGCACACCTCGATAAGTTCTAATCTGGTTGATTATGAAGTTGGTTTTCTCCTTCTCTCTTTCTCTCGCTCTCTTACTCGCATTTTGCCATCATCTTACGCATCAGTACACACGGAAGCGTTACTTCCGAGTAAGAAACCGGGAAAAAACGGGAGAGATCCGTTTTTCATTCCTGTGCCACGCCCGCCGCTAGCTTCTCGGGCGGATCAACGGACGCATGCGGCACACTGCCGAGAGCTGCGTCCCTTAGCCAATGGTTAGCTGGTGTTCTGGTGTGGTTGCGACACGCGGCGTTACTTCGCTCCACTGCGAGCATCGATTTCCTTGCGATCCTTCCCTGGCGATTTACTCTCAAGTTCTGCGCGGCAGCCAGAACCACCGTGGTGGCCAGTGGCCAGCCCACCCACTTACGCATGCCAGCCAGTGATAAATGCAGTGGGCGTTTAAGTGGAGGTTAAGTATTATTTATGGCTTGTTGGTCTGTCCGGGAGACCGTGGACCTGGCAAGGCACTCTGTAGGGGCGATGGTATGTGGCCTCAGGGGTAGGTGGCTAATAAAGAATAAGTAGAAGTAAATTATCTTACGCCACCATCAAACACAGTCCCGTTACCGTTATCGGAATGTGCCCGGCGGCGGCGGCAGCTGATGACAGGCCGGTGGAATGCTGGGACAGTAAATATGCGGGAACTTTAAGCATAAAATATTGTCCATTAAAGATACGCTTTAGTTGGACTCTGTTCGCTCAATTGATGTTGAGAACATATACCGATAATCCGATAAATACTATCGTTCATGTTTGAAAACAAAAACTCTGCTTCTGCGAATCTACATTCAAACAACAATTATGTTGCACGCAATTGAGTTACACTATGATAGCGGCATATTTAAATGAACCATATGTTGGCATAATAAATATGGATCACTCACAAGTGCAGTTTGCAACATAGTGCATCAAGCGCATTACGATTCACTCATGCGATTGGTGCTAATTGTGCACCGTAGCATAGCATGTGGAATCGATCATAATCAACTATGGACACGCCTAGCGCAACGCAAACAATGCTAAACGAATTAGGCCAGTGTTACTTTGTATTTTTATGCTCACATGTTTACTACAACGCCGACAGCATCCCACCTATCAAGCAGCTGCACTGCAGTTACAATTACTTTCTCGGTAGCAATCAGAATGCAAAATGTTCTCTATGCGGTAACCAATAGCATCATCGGCGTATCCTCGGACCATTCGTCAAGGTGAGTTCTGTTTTAATTTCGAAAAAAAAACTGTATAGAGTAGAGTGATCGGTCTTCACTAGTTGAGTTCTCCTGCTCCATATTCGATCGTAACAATTATCCTGTTCACACTCACTGAACAAAGTTTCCACGTGGATTACGAATCGATGGTTATGCATTATAGTTGGTCCAGGGGGCTGTTGGTAGCACAGGTCGACGCTAGAGCCTATTGTTTGTCTATCGACTCAACCGCCTCCAACCACTCATCGACGGTGGACGAGAAAATTGAATTTCATAAAACTAACTCACACATTTGCAAAACAATCATCGAGCACATTTAATCCAATGCACCACGTGAACTGGGCTTCACCGACGCTCGTGTACGACCTTCGGCAGTGAATGCTTGCAGTGAAATAAAAAAAAATCAATTCACTCTCGACATGGAAGAACAATGCGGAACCGAAAACGCGCACCATCAGCATACCCGTGTTAACGGTAACGGTAGCACGGTGTCCAGGTGGATGCCAATTATTTTTTCGCAGCTCAATTGCTCCATCGTTACCGTCGTCATCGTTGCACACGCCGTCATTCCAATTTGTTGTCCTTCGTTGGTTGGCTTAACAAAAACTGAAATCACGCGGTGCCAATGTGTCTACGGGTTGGTTCGGTAACGGCCTTCAACTAGCGGAAAGTGGACGCCGGTGGTGTTTCAAGTTAATCGATTCTTTCGCCCCGTGAATTCCCGATGCAACAATCGGTTCGAGCAAAGGAAGCAAACTGAGAGCTTTCTGGATTCCTCGACTCAACCTCCAGTCCCGCTGAGCGCGGACTGGAGCATATTATCTGCTGAGAGGAAAGCGCGCGCAAAAAATAGCAGAAAAACCGGAAGCTGCTTCAGTATTGAACCGTGAAGATTGAAAACATTGTTGCGAAAAGGCTGGCCGCAAGTGCCCGGTACCGGATGGCTACTCCAGGGTCCGCCGCGTGCACGCATTGCGCGGATAACCCAGCCGTTTGCGTAGCACTTCCAGCATCGCACCCAATTCTCCGAAGGATCAGAAAAAGGATTTTTTGTTGCTGTTTGTTGTTTATCCTGTCCGACACTCCACTACCCGGGAATATCCCGCGAAACACGCTAATGGCTTCCGTAGGAAACAATTAATATCCTGCTGAGCGGAGAACCAGAAGCAAGCAACTTTCCAATTAACAACCGAGACGCGGTCGCAGCAGCGTCGCCCCTGCAAACAAACTCGTCTCGAAGTCGAACTCTGGTCCGCCAAGTCGTGGTCGTCGGAATAACAAGTTGCAACAAGAGCACAAAACAGGCCAGGCTTTGAACCCTGGCTATGTAGGGTAAACTATGATTAAAGCGGTCACTTACCTGCGCAGGTCCGGACTGGAGGTGTACGGTGCGGCTACCTCCTTAATCTTCAGCACGATGATGGCGGTAATAAAGATGCAAATAACGTTGATCACCGTCAGCAGGCCGGAAACGATGCCGTTAATTAGGAACTCGGTCGGGATGTAATTGGTGTAGATGAACTCGTAGCTCGAGTTGCCACTGTACGCTTCACCCTTGAGGTGCGGCATCTTGATGTCCTCGTAGATCAGCCAGATGCAGGCCAGCGCCCAGAAAAGTCCCTGTGCCCCCGGACCCCGGTACCCCGGAAGAGCGAATTGGAAGCGAAAAGAAATGCAAAACAATGGATTAGTAGTTAACAGACTTGTCATTCTTTCAGATCCTAGTTGGCATAGGTATCGATACGTTTAATTTGACGTTATCATGTCCTGTGCGAGCTAAGTTAATAGCATACAGCATATTGCCGGTTCTCTATGCATTGGTGTATGCTATCCTGCTCGATACGATATAATTGTTAAACTTTATGTAGCCAAAAGCTGTTTACAAACCTCGGATGCAACGCGGTACCCGTCCCGAGCTGTACTCATTTCCGGCTGTAAACATAGTCAATATGGCATCCCCTTGTTAGTGTACCCAACACATCGTAAACAATGGCTGATTAACCACACTTTATCGCGCAGAGTAGCAGCAGCAGCAGCAGCACTAGCAGCAGACTACCAGACCGGCAGGATCACAAGTCTTCACTTCCTGCGCTCTCTGACTGGTCCTAGTCCTGGTCGTTGTCTGCTGTCAGTGCAGTGGGGTGTGGATACATAGCGACCGCCATGTTCGCTACTTTTGCACATGGGAAAGCATGTTCCTGCTGATGTGCGGCCAAGGGGAGGAGAGCTCGCCCATTTTAGCTGCTGGGTTCGCTGCTCTCATAAAACTTGATTACGCAGTCAACACCGAGGAGAACCGCCGGGATAGAGGTCCACGGTACCGAAAACTATTCCCATTCAAAATTAATGCTGCCGGTTCGAAAGTCATGTGCACAGCATTCCCTCAACGTCGAAGTGATGCCAGAGCGTGCATAGAGCGTGAACAGCTGTCGAAGAGCTTGCTGACAGGCGCCCACCCGGTTTAGGTCACTTCCGATTGGAAACAATCCTTGATGAGCTGGCACACTCGCTGACGCGGATGTCAGAGCGGTTAGCGTGTGGTTCGGTGGGTGGGCCACCGACCTCCCCGGCTCAAGGTCCCCCCCCCCCCTTCATTAACATCGCTTCGGTCTTTCGGCCCATTGGCTTGATGATAGCCCGGGGGCTCGCGCACGATGCAAAGTTGTGAAACGGCTATTAAAATAACAAAATAAAACTGAAATGCCCTCTTAAATGGGGTGGGCTCGAGGCAGCTCCCTGGCCCGCCGGCCCGCGAGCAAAGCCCATCTTTCGGAACGCCAGAAAGCCTACCCAAGGTCTCTGGCAAAAAGACGCATGAGTGACCACTCGTCCAGCACGGAAAGCCAATGCGGCCAATGCGATGGTCGCCAAAAAGTTTTCCACTTCCAAATGGTGTGCCAAAAATGTTGCTCCGGTGGAAGTGGGTGGTAGGATGGGAGGAGGGAGGGGCGTGGTGACATGGTGGGCTGGGAATCGTAATATTTCCCTTTCCACTACACTAGCCGGTCTCGCTTTTATTGTAACGATTTCTGCTATAATTGCTTCCGTCGCTTCAGCATTCGGCTTCGGCGTAAATGAAATGTCTTCCGCCTGCGGCCATCGCCCCCACCCCCGGGGGGAAGGCATCTCGATGTCTCGACGTTGATAGTGGCCGGACGAGCAAAGTGCGTGCGTTCGCACGTTTCCTCTCAGGCTTTTCCTCTCTTTCTCTCTTTTTTTTCGTTTTTTTTTGTTTATTTTCCTTCCGTTTCGCTCCATCCCATCAGCACTCCGGTCCGACCACCGGAGAGGCCAATTGTGCCAACGCGCATTTGCCGATGAGGCGTAAAAGCGAATGGGCGTTTTTGGTGCAAAAGTTCGAACCACTCCACCACCAACACACGGTGTCTCCTTGTGTCACAACACAAAAGCTCATCGAGAAAGCCGACAGAGAGAGAGAGAGAGTGAGAGAGAGAGAGCGAGAGAGCTGACAAAACACATTCCGCTGGTTACGGAAGGCGAGCATAAAAATGCGATGAAATCTCCCGTTGGATATTGGTTTTAATTACGTGTTAATGTAATGTTGTGCCACGGTTTGTGCAGAAGAGCGGTGGTGGTGGTGGTGGTGGACCATTTTAATGGGTCTACAATTAAGATAAGTTTGAAATTTATGTCCTACTCCGACACTGGCTAGGCATTCCAGGAATTGGGCCGATTAGAATGTTTTCCGTTTATTTTTTTACTTCTTCATCGTCGCGCATCGATTGTCATCCCCCGTTTGGGGGGCCAGAGGGGGCTGCAATTCTAGTGCATCGCCTAATGCCGACCGGATTTTCATTGTGTAAATCAAACTGACACACGCGCGTGTCCTGTGTGGACCATTAATTCGATTTACCCTCAAGGGATCAATAGTAATGTAGCTCTCCGTTCATCGTCACTGAGCCTGAGGAGCAATGATTTCGACAAAAGCACGAACCTCACCTCCTGGATTGGCTGGTCGATGCTCTAATGAGTCCATTAACACCTCCGGCGGGATGGCGGCCAATGGGACAACTTTCCGTGTCCGTGCGCGGGCAGCCATCCCATGGCCAAGGGATGGGCTGTAATTTAACAATCGCCAAAACGTGCTCTGAGGGACCCGTTTTGGAGAAATTACACGCTTTCGACACATGTCCATATGCAACGGAACAATAGAACAGTAGAACCACCATCGTGATGACCAACCGGGCGAAACATAGCAGTGGCTTGAGTGAGTGTCCAGCACTCAGGAAGCGTCGGTTTGCTGGCCAGCAGATACGAACGATCCACTTACTGCCGGCAACATGTGTGTGTGTGTGTATGAGTGTGACTGAGTATGTAACTTGTTTACTTTCCGGGTAGTCGGAAGTAGCCTTTCCGGAGGAGTGCACGCCAACGGGCAACTACGGGCGAACATCGACCGAGTTTATCTACTTACACAGTTCACCACCGGTGGTAGCAGCGAGGCGGATATTGCAACGCCTATCAGCGGACCGGCCGATCCCTGGAGCAGTGCTACGGCAACGCCACTTCCGGATGTCAGCGCCCACAGGATGCCCATCCACAGGGAGCGCGCATTTCCGCTGCACGAAAGAAGAATGAACCGAAATGGAAATGGAAAGGAAAGGAAAAGAATGTTTCAATCACAGTACACCGTCTATCGGAGTAATTGAAGTGTTCGGTTCGGCATCTGCCGATGCCAGTGGTTACATCTTGTTTTCATTTTTTTAAACGCAAGTACTTAGTGCTAATTACGCTGTTGTTGTGTCAAATAAGTTGCCAATACTAATTGACCAGATTACTAGATGCTCTGGGAACTGTTTGTTGAAACCATATTTGATGCGATTAAATTTCTAAAGTTGCCCACAAATTGAACACAAACTCATCAAATTTATTTTTGAGACCTAAGTAATCTATCGAGTTAGTCGAAGCAGAATCATAGTTGCCATTGGTGCAATCGGTTGTGAAAATAGTTTGTTTGTATTGCGCGGTTAATCAGAATTGTTTTGTTAGCAGAATATATAAATTACTTGTGAATAACTCGATTAAGAAATATTTTGTTATTAAAAGGTTAGTTGTGTGAATATCAAAAACTTAACATAACATTTAATAACATTTCCGCAAAATTCTTTCGGATTTTTGTTGTTATAGCCATTGCCATGGTAAACGACTCTACCATTCAAATTAGTACCTGGTATTGTTAATAGGAAACACTCATCGATTAATAGGAAACACTCAATTGCTATTTTGTTGTCACGTTGCTACTTGTGAGCACCTCAATCTAATTGTATTGTAACCAGCAAAACCGAAAATGACCAAATTAATTGTTTCGAATGCCAACCAACCCTCTCCCCAAACGAACGATCACGAAGCTCGGCCCGAAATGGGGCCTATAGTCCAACAAAAGCGCGAACCCCGCTTCCTTTCTTTAATTTCGTTCGGTTCCATTCGCGCGCCTATGTTTGCCATACAAATCACGACGGACAATCGTTGAAAAATCTGGCGGTATTTATTTTCCATTCAACTAACCAAAACAGTTCCCCGGTTGCCTCGATTTGGTTGAGAGCTGATTGAGCAAATTCGCAATCACAAGCGCCATTCCTGGGCGCATCGATTTAGTCATCCTCGTTTCATTACACAATTGAGCCACCCCCGCCATGCTCAATGATGCTTCATTTCTCGCCGCCAAATAACTAAAGCAAACAACAGTTTAAACAACGAAAAGAAATACGCTACATATTCGGTACGCGAAACACGTAGCGGCCACTCTCATCCACTTCCGTTCGCACACCGGTACCCAGCCAAGTCTGTTTGTGTTATTTTCTTTTAATTAATTCATTCCAAAATACCCATTTCCCCCCAATTCGCAACAGGAGCGTACCGTGCAAAATATCCATCCTCCTGCGCAGGTGCTCAGTTCGGATCGGCTTATTTGTGTAACGATGAATTTGTAATTCATTATCCTGCGCTTTTGCGCTCTGATCCGAATACGCCCGTATTTGAATGCCGGAAGAAGAAACGAAGTTGAGCCTCCCCGCCGGGGGCCGTGGACGCTGCCGGATACTGCGAGATAGCATGCAAACAAACAGAAAGCACAAAAGCACACACACACACACACCCACGCACGCGCACAGGCGGACACACATTTGGAAAACACGTTTCGCATCGCATCGCATCAAATGTAACGTAACACTTACCGGCCCTTCATTTCCTCGGTCGGAAAATCACCGAATCCCCACGGCATCTCGGTGGTGCCGAGGATGAGCCCGAAAATGAAGCCAAACAGGATCGAGATGAACATACCGAGGGCCAGCGCCGTAAAGCCTACTT
Organism: Anopheles darlingi; assembly: GCF_943734745.1. Taxonomy (NCBI): domain Eukaryota; kingdom Metazoa; phylum Arthropoda; class Insecta; order Diptera; family Culicidae; genus Anopheles; species Anopheles darlingi. The sequence goes on along the minus strand of NC_064874.1, from coordinate 77,495,902 downwards.
TCTGGGGGGAAATGGGAATGAGAGCAATGGTGGAAGAATGGTGAAGCGAGCAGGTAAAGCAAAACGAATGGAAACCGAGAAACGATGAGTACCATCGCTCGATCACCGGAACAAGGTTAAACGATGGCAACAGTATCAATTAGCGACCGGAGTCCGTGTCATGTGTTGGTCGTTGTCGTCGGTGGCGAGGCCAGGCAACGTTGGGAGTGAAAATATTGGACCAGATTGAGACGGAATCATGGCGAAACCGGATCAGCTTTCGCAAAGGGTGTACATCACACAGCGCTTATCCCTTTTTGTTGCTTACCACATGCCTGATGCGTACCGCAGCGATACTGGATACCACGAGTACCACGATTGCATTGTGTCACATTCCGGTTACGGACCAGGCTTTTCAAAGTTTAATCCCACCGATGAATGTGGGTCACAATCGGAAAAATTATTATGCAATGCTGGCTGCTGAACTTCCTGAACATTGCTGAAGTGAATAGATTAAAAGTGTGTGCTACTGGGCGTCCGGCACTCACATATGCTACCACGAAGTGATCCAATTGGTTATTTTTAATGGAAAACGTTGGCCGAAGGTCACCGCTTCATTTACCCAACATAAAACAATTGACCAATGCGCTTAAAGATGGTCATAACATTTGCAGCAACAACAACAGCAAAAAAACCAAGCAACATTTAATATTGCTCCCGTGTCCTTGTGCCCTGTCATCACGCGGAACGCAATCGTTTAATGACTTAACCGCCGGACCACGGTCGCGCGAAAAGGGTCGCTACGGAACGGGCTGGCCACGGGCATGGGTCTCCCAGCTTTGAATGAAATGTGAGGCAATTAATTTTTAAACATCGCCTGTCGGTGGTTCCCCTGTCTACCCCCGTCCCCGGGTGTGAGCGCACCGGTATGCCAAGTGTTGCCGTGTTCCGACGTTCTGGTCTCAGCACGTTCGGTGTGAGAGACCACCACCGACCCGACCCGGGCAGAACCCGGGAGGTGCGCCATTGAATGAAAATGTTTTAATTTCAATTTTCATTCGGCTCGCAGGTGAGCAGTGGCCCGACCATTGGCAGTTCACAGCTGGGCGCTGCGCCACCCAAAACCGCAATCGTTGTTCGTTCGTTTTCATTCGTCTCTGCGGTTCGTTTCAGGATGGTGAAATGACTTCCGTTGAAATGGGTCGGGATGAGACCCAATGGGTCCCAGTGAGTCGGTCTTGTAAACGGGCAATTGGTGGTGTTGGGTTCTCGTCACGTGGTGGTTCAGAGGTGTTGAAGATATGTCAAAAAATGTTATTTCAATTAACATTGTTTCTGTACGCGACGCGACGTAATCTTTTTTTATTCATAGATGTCCAATTATTAAAATTGTTGAGCTGCACAGCTAGTGAGAGAATGTTTGTATTCGTACGGATCTTTATCATTTTATCATCATGAGTTTCACTATGTCCCACAACACAATATATTGCTTAAAAGCGTGCAATAATTCAATTAGTTGTTTGGAAAGGGTGAAATGATTCTCTTGTAAATGAGTGTTACATTCATGGGGACATTTTTCTACCTTTGCAAAAAGTTTTGTTGGAAATTGCTCTGCTACGGAGTTCATTCCAGTCGTATTTGGATCAAATTCTAAGTACTGTTGATTATTTCTTATCAATCAAACTGGCAGTTCTGGGAGCATTCTGCTGATTGTGGTTCCTCATACTCTACAAGCACTTTGTTTCATTTTGTTAATAACACAAATTGCTTCACGGAACACACTTTGTGTTGCTGCCAACGGTCATTGTGATTGGAATGTATCTCAGAAACAATAACATCAATTCCAAAAAACCATCCAATAAGCATTCGTTGAAAGAAAACACATTTCAATGATTGTTTGATTGTCATTTTCCAAAAGCATTCAACTTGATAGCTGACATCAAAAATTAAAACCAATCAGCTGCAACTTAGTTTGTTTCCCAAAAAATACTATCCAAATGGTACACTGCCAGCACGAGCAAACATAAATCGCAGCATTCCCGAGTGCAAAAGTTGCACCCTGCAACGGGACCTTGGTCTAATTCCCAAAACGCTCTTCCCTTCTGGACACTTACCACGAGTTCGCGGTCTGCGATGATCGCACCAAAGGTAATCGACATAACCGGTCCCATCAGTGGCGAAACCAGCATCGCGGCCACTATGTTCGGTGCGTTGTTCTCGACCAGTCCCAGGGCTGCCAGTGAACTTTGAAAATAAAAAAAACAGGAATCGAAAAAAAAGAACCACCGCCACCCATTCATCAGCATCCGATGAACTGACTTTTCCATTTTCTCGCGTCGTCGCCGAGATGGAGAATTTCAGATAGCAGCAGAAAAAGCAAAACAAGACAAATACACTACACTCACTCTGCGGTCACGATGAGCAGCAAGTAGTCGAAGGACAGGGAACCGCCGGCCCGGACACCGTCGACGACCTGTTTCACGGTCAGCTTCGAGCGGATCGAATCGACAAAGTTGTTCCATTTGGAGTTTTCCTCGCTTTCCTCGCTGTGGAAATGTGGAAGGGCAGGGTGAACGTTTTCTGTCGATTACAAGCTCGATCAAACGATGCGCTGCCCCTGGTTTCGTGGGTCTTGCGGTCTGGTGCTTGCGGCATTTAATTATTGCTCCCTCGTGCCCTCAACCCGCCTGTAATAGATTCAATCCGCCATCGGTTCGGTTCGGTTCGCTCCGCGCGATCACTGCACGAGTTGTTTAATGGAAAGTCAACTGAACCGCCCCGACCGCGACCGGCTCGCTATCTATCTTTCTCTGGCGGCCTGGAGCTATCTGGTATTAATATTCGTAACCGACCAGACGCCCGGTTTCATATGCCATGGTTGGGCCAAAACGAAGGGGGCAAATTGAAATCATCATAAGATGCGCAAGAGCGCAATGGACTCACACAGCAGGACCGAGAGAGCACCGGTCGCTGACGGCGGTGTAGTGGTGGTGTGCGTACGTGGACCTAATCAAATTATGCAAATGTACAACCGACAATAGAAGCCAACCGGTACCAGCTGATGGGGATTGAGAAGCCAGTTCGAAAGAGATATACAAAGAGAGAGAGAGAGAGAGAGAGGGAGAGAGAGAGAGAGAGAGAGAGCGCAGGATGGATTGCGAATAATGTAACATAAATGCACTCGGAAAAGGGACGCAGAAACAGAAGGGATTCTGTATCCGACCTTACTCGCCACACTAGCATAACAATGCATTGCATTCGGCCAGACAGGAAAGCCAACGGGGAAGAAAACGAAAGAAAAAGAAAAAGCGATTTTCCCTTCCTTTTGCAACGCCAACTTAACGGGTTTCTCGGAGCTCCCTGTGGCCAGTGGTGGCGACCTCCTTGCCAGGTGAAAGGAAAACCGAACCCCCTGAACCCACCGGAACTGCTGGAATGGATGGAACCCGTACCCGTATTCATCTTCGTTGCTGGTGTCATTGGAGCCATCGTAGCTGACACTGCACGGTAGGACACTGCAAAAGGGCGAGACGGAGCGAAAGAAAGAAAGAAAAAGAGAGGGCGAGAATTTAGTCACTTATTTTACCTTAAAACATAGCACAGGACACCGCCCTATGCATACGAAACTATGTCGAGATGAAGAAATGGAAATGCAGACTCCGGGCAATCCACCCGTCCTTGATAGTAATGCTATAATGTTGCGAAGTGGCCATCGTCTAGCAAAGTGTATTCTTACATTTTCACTCTCTCTCTCACACTATCACATACCACAGAGATTCAGGCAATGCCAATGGTGCAGAGTGCGAAATTATTTACTTATTCTGAACGCGCCAAACATCAAGCCAATCGATCGTTACTTGACGTCACTCTAGCACTTCTCACCTGACGCTTGAATTATGCTTCACACCGATGCCCAGCTCCGTCAGACAGTGGAGTGTCGTTTCGCAGGGATCACCGGCGGCCAGCGGAAACACGACCTGGTAGTACTGCCCGTCCTTGTCCGGATGCCAGATCACGCGATCCACTTCCAGCTTCTTAAGCAGCTCATCCAACACCTGGTCAGGAAAATGAGGGCAGTGAAATAAGTGAACATAATTTGATCATCCTCAAGGGATAGATAATGTTGGATGAAGTACAACGCGCAGTAGCGTACAACGAAGAAGCATTTCCTTTTCGAGTGCTGGTTGACGTTGTGGTGGTGCGTGGGTCACCCTTACTTTCACCCTTCGATCGGGAGTTAACGTGGTCTAAGAATGGTCTGCTGGCGAGCTGACATGTGTGACGGATTAAAAAGTGAACCATCAGTGAGAAGATTTATATCGTCGACTACGCGACGAAACGCGCTGGGTGGCCAAAGTGGTCATGTCCCGGGCGTCACGATCCCATTGACGGCGGTGGTGACGTTGACTTGATAAAGTACTTATTTACTGGCGGACAGAACCTGGGGCACAGAGCGGCGCGTACCTTCTCCAGCGGAACGGAGTCCGGTACGTTCGGTGGCCCTTTCAGGACGTTCGCTGCACCGTATGGTGGTGGTTTCGGTGGTTTCGGTACACGGTTCGCTGGCCGCCGACCATAGTGTCCGTGCTGGAGTGCATGCTTATCGCGTAGCTCAACCTCGAGCCGCAGGACTGCATCACCAGCGCCGGTTGTCCGGTTGACAACGGGTCCTGCGCCCGGCGGGACACTTTCGGGAAGATTTATGTTGAGATTGCGCCCCGGACCGTTCGTTGGTCTGGCTGGCTGGTGCGCCGGCGGTAACGGTGGTGGCAGCTGCTCATTCGCACCATAGTTTACTCCTAAAAACAAAAAAAAAACAACGGGTGTACTAGCAGGTTTTAACTTAACTGTGGCATTTTGGAGCGTTGTAACGCGATCCTGACATGGTTTGTGGTAAATGCGGTAAGTGACGTGCTGCCAAGAAACTACAAATATTACTAGCTAGTAAGAGATGCTATTTATGGGATTTTCGACCAACGAGGATCTAGGTATCTAACAGACCCTCTACACTATTAAACTCCATACGTTTTAGCTGGCATATGCCATGCCTTTCTATTGAAAATGCTGAATTATGCGGTTCCAGAGATATCGAGTGTCTCTTCGCGCGGAAAAGAGGCCAACAATGAGCTGTCAAACATGAAATCTGAATGATTTAATTTCGTAAAAGCAAATACATTAACTAAGTATTCCGGCAAAGGGAAATTAAATATGCTACGATGGATCACCATTTTGCATTCCGCCTAAAGGTCATTCCAATACGCTGCCTGGTTGTTCAATTTTGACGACAAAGACCGCACTCGGGCTTGACAGACAAAAGCATAAACAGCGAACGAAACACCGCGTGCTTTATGTACGTCCCGAAGTAAGAATTTGTTGCCATTTCCATGGCAAACTTCCCGTGAAAAAACCTGGCTCCTCTCCGAAGAAGCCGAACCCAATTCCATTCATCTTCCAAAACACAATCACTCGAACCATATCAAAGCATCACCGGTCGTCGCAATGAAATGCAAAGCGAAAAAGATTTGGCTCCCTCTGGCGTATCCATTAGCCCAAAAACTTGCAATGCGCTCCGCTGCACACTGGCCGCTGCTATCGTCTTGCGCCGCGAGAAAGAAGCAGCAGAAGCCCCTTTGTTATCGCCGATCGCAGGAAGAACGCATCCGTGAGTAAATATTTGGATTGGCGCTCAGAAGCAGCTTTTCAGCTCCTCGGGACCAGCCGGCCGGCCGGCACCGTGGAACCTCTTGCCTCAGAGCAATCTATTACCCTCGACCGTACCGTCACTACTCGTTAAACAGAATGAAGTCCAATAACTACAAAAATGAAACTGAACAAAATAAAGCTAGGAATGTCGAACGGAACGAAGAGGAATGAGAAAAAAATACGGGATGCTGGAAAAATCAAAAGCTCTGCAGCACGGAAAGCTTCACCGGGAAACGGTTGCTCGCGGGGGTTCCGTGGTTCGTCGGCGATGGCGTAAAGTGGAATGTATTTGCCTTCATCGGAAATCTCCGTCGAGCGTTGGATTCGAGCGAGAGGCGCTGCCACTGGCGCTACTGTGGCCTCCCTGGATTCGCATTTCGGGAAGCGAATTTGGGGTTTTTTGAAGAACTGAATGCCGCAACGCAATCAGCCGCGTGCGATGAGGTCGGCGGCGGTCGCTGCATTCTGTTCCATTCAGGCGAACCATTGCGGACCCGCAGCGCCGTCTACGGCTGCCGAACGGCCACGGCCAACGCCACGGTGCGCGTCTTTGGTGCCCGGGATTTCCTTTCTATTTTCTTGTTATTTTTTTCTTCTTCTTCTACTTTTCGGTTACAAGACACGCCACACTCTCCGCCGCCATTTTCTCGTCATCCATTAGTAAGTTCATTTGACTGTTTCGCGCTTGAAGGCACAAAAGCGCGCGCATTAGAAAAGTAATCACTTTTCCCTTCGTTTGGTGAAACCACCGCCCAAAGGTTTCGGCAATGCACTTCTCGCCGATGCTCGAGCTCTACCTCGAGCAGCAGCAGCAGCAGTAGCTTCTGAAATAAACCCACCGTAGCTTCAGGTAGCCCAAAAAAGCGTATCTATTTATCTTTTACCGAGTGATGTCTTACTTCATCAAGCGAATTCCGTTTCCGTGGGCCTTTGTTCCTTTTCCTAGCCCTGTTTTGCTCCCTCGGATGCACTTCATGTTTTTCAATTTCTATTCGAAAGAAAATAAAATCATTCCAGTTCGAATGGATGGTTTGAAGCATGGTACGCAGCGTACAGGACAACAGAGAAAGGTGATTTAGTGTAGGAGCCGCTTTTCCGTGCACAACATGTACATGCATGAAGTTAAAGCAAACTGACGGGCTACTGGTGTGCATAACTCGTTCCGGTACGAAGATATACTCGACTCATAATTATCCCTTCCCTTTGACAGCCAGCGTTGCCAACAGTAGGGGGTGTCGGAGAACCGCCATTCGTCAAACCGGCTTGCTGAACTCTTCATTAAGAGCCTTCCGGCTGCAAAAACTACAATACCGAATATGTGTGTGTGTTTGTGTGTCTGTGTGATCACTGCACCCCTATTCTCCACATTCCAGGAAAATGTTAACCCTCTCCCCCCACTCTCACATTGCTCCCTGTGAGCTAGGCCGCCCAACTCAAAACCTACAAGATGTATGTGGCTGGATTTCGGAACATACTTGTCTAACCATCCGGGAGTACAAAAGCACACACCCACCCCCCATACACACACACAGACACACGGAACGGTTTGTATCCCGGTGTACCTATTACCTCTAGTGATAAACTGAAAAATGGACGAAAGCTTACGAAGCGTGCTTAAGTTGAATGAAGGGTGAATGTAGAGCTCAGCTTCTTAAGCGTAGGACCACCATCACAAAAAAGAAAAACAAAAAACCAGACGCAAAGAAACACTCACACACACAACACAGTGCCGACCACTAGCACCACTAGCAACCGAAACCACGCCACAGGGAGCGAAGGGACAGGATGTTGCTTACCGTTAATTAAGGTCCTTTCATAAGTCGCCGTCGGAACGCAAACAAGAAACACCACGCCCGGCATCCCGCCGAGAAGAGGGCCGCCCTACCACCCGCTGCTCGGTGTTGCTTGGGGTCCCTGAAGACCTCTTCTGCTGCTGCTGCTGCTGCTGCTACGACGATGACGAGCCGCTGATGGGCCCGTGTTTTTAATCCGCTTACCTTTCGTCACTCACCCACAAACCCCTAATTTCTGCGCTTGGGCGCCGAGCAACCTTATAGCGAAACGCACCGTACCGTCCTTTGACGCCCGTTCCTTGCGCCGTTTTTGATAAACACAAACTTTAATTCACACACACACACACGCTGGTTGGCTGGTTTGAGAACACAGTGCATACAGAGGGCAGAGCAGAGGAGAAAATAAAGAAAACAAGTCTTTCCCCAGGGGAGGATGCCCCCCCTCCCCTCCTTTTTGCATTCCGTAAATTAGATCCAGCAAATTCATTTCCGTTTCCACGTCAAGATGGCCCGCCGCGGGCTTTGGTGGTCGGATGATCGGGTTTCAGTCTGAAGAACGTTGTTCACAGTTACAGCGTGTGTATGTGTGTGTTGTGTATGTGTATTTTCAAGCTTAGTGTTCTGCGTAGCATACATTGGATTAGCGCAACTCCTACACAACTTCATCATCACGGCTCCAAACTCGCGAACACACCCTCAGTACAAGCCGTGGTATGTTTGGCGAACTGTTTTAGGAACAACTTATTGTGGTGCCGTGTGAGTATCGGCACTAAGAAGCTCGTTATGGGTGTGTATACATGTGTGCGTGTGTATGTATTGTGTTCTCACGTCCCGCCGGCCGGCGATAAAGAGGCGAAACAATTAAATAATCCCGCTAACTCCGACCGGGCCTCCCGTTTAGCCGAGTAACATCAAAGAGAAAACATGCTCGACGCAGCCTTTTCACACGCCGTGAGACACCTAAACCATGGTGGGCCAGGTGGAAGAAGAACCCTCGAGAGAAAATGTTCTCGTTACTCCTCCTCGCACGTGGCAAGCACTTTTCACGAGAACTGCTGCCCTTGTGAGGAGTAGAGAAAAAGGGAGAAGGCAAAGAGAAGGAGGAGGAGAGGGTGTGGATGAAGTAGTTAAAATCTCTCCACCATCTCGGGCCATCCCGCTGGTGGTGCTGGTGGTCTCTACCACACACTTCACTCGCTTTGATCCTGTGATGTATAACTTTCGATCCAACCCGAAAACCTCAAACTCAAAACTCTGGCCACTGGATTCAACCGCCGCGGACTGAAACTCGCTCCACTAACTCACTGAGCTACTTCTTTTAGAGAAGTAGAACTATATAACAATTTGCGTTTCTTTTTTTAAATAAATAATTCACTTGCTTAGTTCATCCAACTCACTACAGCGATCTAGTTCACTGGCTGACCAGAGGCAACTATTCGGCCAGCGTATCAGACCAGCTAAACCGGTGAACTCGCTAGCGACTGACCTCTAAGCAGAAAGCCAAGGGCCGGATGGCCTTTCGACTTCTGCTGCTCTACAATTAGTCGCTACTCGCGATTCCGCGATTAGCGGTGCCCCGTTAAATGTTCAGTAGCTTGGGAGTGTATCTGGAGCAGCATCATAGATGAGGACTCTAGCGAGCTAGTTGAAGCGCTGCTGCTTAACCACAGCCCTACGACGCACATCATCAACGCCGCATTGGTGTGGATCTGTGGGCCCTAAGGTTGTGAGCTGTTCTGTCTTCAACGGCCACTTTCGAGCGATCCCTTTCGGTCGGTCTCGTGGTCGGTTAAACCAGAGCAAAGGGCCCCAACCGCTTGATCCGCTCAAGTGGCATCACGAACAACACTCAATAGGGTTTTTGGAATGGCGCTCACCGCACAGATGTTTCATATACTTCAAGACCGACAGATCCCGGACCTATTCAATATTCGGAACATTGTTTACTTTACTCAGGGCATGTGGTCGAGCTCGAAAGGATACAACGGCCGGGGACTCATGTTTCGTTGAAATAGGGATAGAGCGGATAGCCTACCCTCGAAACAGTAACTGAAATCTTATCGAAGAGGTATTTAAGCATACTAGCTAGAAACCTTTTTTGCTGTACTACCAACTGGGGTTAAACATACGGCTTGCCCGTTTTTATATATGTTACAAAAAAAACAACTGACAATCGGCGCTAATTTTAGCAGGAAAGGGCAAAGTGTTACGATTGTTATTCACGAACTACTCTTAACGTGTTTATTTTTGCAAATGTTGTTCAAAACTTCTATGTCAAACATTAAAAAGGTATTTAGTAAAACCAAATTATAGCACAACATTCTTAAACAGTTCGCAATTCAGAAAATAAATATTATGATACATGCAAAACACGAATATGTAGCCACGACATGTTCTGCCCACCAACGTCAGTTTGAGTTTGCTGGATAATCTTCAAAGCCAGTTTACTTTAGGCAAGGCAATCAATTACCCAAAACGAGCATACAAACTGCATCAACAGAGTTGTTATGATTGGCCTCCCTGGCTACTGCTACTGGTTAAGAGGCGCAACAGAAACGGTGCAAGCAAACAAGCAAACACTTCAGATGCAATTTTCACACCTACCGCCTTCCCCCCCACATTACCCGTTAATGATGATGCGACAGGTGACGCCAGACGATAGCCACCCTCACAGGGAAAGCCGGAATCAACGACTAAGACGAAAAGTCTAGGAAATCAGGGTGCCAAAAAGCCACGAAAACCTGCCACAAGAACCTGCTTCCACCCACTTCCCTGGCTGGTTCCACGCGATCAGCAAACACCACCTTCGGTGCTCTTCGCGTTCGTCGTAGAACCTGTTGACATCATCCGCCATCCGGCATGACGTGCAGGTAACGAACGAACGATAAAAAAAAACGTTGCACCACGTTCCTCGAATGGAAAACTGTTTCCCACCCATTTTGGTCACATTGTCGTTCAACTGCCGCCATGGCGCTAATATTTTGCCACTCCTTCCGAACCCGCGGTGCCCGGCCTTTGAGCTGCATCGAGCCACCACAAGCACTGGTCGGCCGGGGCTTGTTGATGACCGGCCGTGATGTTGTGGTGCGGATGGCTAACTGGCCTCGCTAATTGAAGTATTTGCTGCGCACAAAATAGCGACGACCCGGCGTTCAACGGACGTGGCTACCGAGCCTACTCTAGTCGCGGTGCGCGCCATCGACGTGACCATCGACGTGGCCACAAAAACCGCTCGCCTCGGCCGGCTCAGTTTCCCTTTTTAATGAGCATCACCACCTGTCGTCACAACGAAACCAAACACTGACGCACCGGCCATGCTCCGCTGTTTTCCAGAACGCGGTTCTATATAGATGGCCCTGGGAGTGAGCTGCTGCACGTTCGGAGCGAATGAACCAGTGCTGTATGCTGGAGCTCGCAGCTTGTACCCCTCCCCCCCCCCCCCTATGCTCAACCACTTTTGTTTGAACGTGTTTGTGCGTATGTGTAGCTGTACGGGGGCCGCGTGCGAGTATCGCTTGATGGCGGTCGGTTTGTGAACAAAGAAAAAGCTTCGCTCCGTCGAGTGCCGTCAAGGGTGGCAGAGGCAGCGAGCAGAGCTCTTGCTTTTAGCGTTTGATAATTAAACGAATATGCTAATTAATTTTCTAGATCACGTCAAACACAAGCGAACGCCCCGGTCCGGGAGGCCGGGACCGGACTCCCTCCCTCGTTGCAGACATGAAAGAGTTTCTCTTCCTTTTTTGGTGCACTGAGGGAGTGCGGGAAACCGGGAAAAAGAAAAGAAAACCTCCGAGAATGGCGCAAAAACACGTTCAAAACCGACGGCCGGTCGAGTCCTTCGCTACTGAGGAAGGGAGTTATTTTAAGGGATGTCTACCAGCGGCTAGCGCTGTGGCGTATGTGGCAAGAGACGGCTGTGTGTATGTCCGCACCGCGTTCAGTGGCACTCGCAACCACACGTCATCGTGTGCCACGTGAGAAGCATGGCGTGTAGAGGGTCAAGGATGCTCGTGCTGTACCGTCGGGTGTACTGTAATGACATACCCTGGAAAGGGTGAAGGGGAGTTCAAAGGGAAAAGGGGGAGCGCATCTGATTGTACGCTAGAACACTTCAGCGATCGCGATGAAAGAGATTTTCATCGTGGTGGAAACTGGAAAATTGCTTCCATGATGAAGAGATCAATCTCTCGCGAAGCGACCGTGCGACAATTGTTTTCCTTGGAGCAAGTGAACTTGAAGTGACTGTGCGGCGGGGCAGAAACTCATAAGCCTTCTCCTAAGACTTATAATATATTTAAAGAATGAGCAAACTTGTTGATAGACATTTTTCTTGTTCTCTCTCTACTCTCCCATTGCAGATAAACCGATTTTTGCGGAATTTCAACGTTTCCAAAGTGAACGACCTAGAGGTTTTTACGGACAGGTGAGTATCGCGAAGAGTTACTGCTTGTTATATGTCATCATGCTGAAAATGATTATTGTCAACGTCTTTGAGACCTGGTACCGTTTCCTGTTAGTGACGAAAAACCGGTTTACTTCGGCTTAGAAGGGGATTATTTTTGCAATTTTAATTTTGACGAAATCCTCAAAATTATTGCCAAACATTAAACTATCATTTTTCAAAAATATGAGAGCAAAGTATGATTAAAATGTGTGACATCAATCCCTTCCATACGTGCTGCAAAAATATAAAACGGCAAAATGCATCGTGCTCGATTATCTGAGATAAAAAAAATCGTTAAATTAGGGTTTAATAATAATAAGAAGAGTTTTTGCAGGTTACTCCCTCTAATTTTCTCTCTCAATTTTCTATAGTTTGATATTACTTTGCAGTAGAGCGTGCTCGATTTTGTAATTTTATTTAAAAAAGAGTTCCAAAACATTATTAATGAAATACCCAAAACCCACCTGAAACCAGGTCATTCAAGTCGAACAGGTCCGTTGGGCAGATTTTAGTGATTCTTGGAACCCATTTCTAATTGACAATGTGTCGTGTTCAAATTCCCAGACAAAATAACTCATGTCACACCCACCTGCAACATTCTACATCCTCTCATCCTCATCGTCAGATCTAATCATTATGTTCATTATGCTCCACATGGCATTTCGGTAACGAAAACCCACATTAATAGTCATCGCGATCAACAGCAGACAATCTAGAGCTGCTCGCTGCTTGCAAGTAAAAAAAAAAAAAAAAGATCTCCTCAATATTAGCACATGTTAGGGTACGCTGGCTTTTCCAGCAGCTCCAGCAGCAGTGGCGCCTTACCGCACTTACCGCCCCAAAAGTACCGAAAGGGCAGCGACACGGAAAAGCGATGTCGTCCCGTGGTCGAAACGGTGACGTGAAGCGCGTGACGTGCACCTGACCGAGGTGAACCGTCGTCGGTCTCCTCCGTGCTTAATTACTTCAATCCAACGATAATTACCTTGGTAACGAAATACTCGTGCCTCGGTAAAATAAGCTTCTGCCGACCTGCCGCAACCTGGCGCTACCGACGACGACACCGTCCCCTTCGTTAAATTAATTCTTCACCATTCAAGCCCGCGCCCAAAAGGTGGCACACCTCGTTGGGTTGCTTGCGTTCATCCCTGGAGCTTGCGAACGTGTAAGAAGGGGCGCGAGTGATGGCGTATTTGATCCCCGCTCCCCAAAAACAACAACAACAACCTGCACCTCCACCACACCACACCACAAACACACATATTTGGCGTGGCAATCCGTTGAGCACCGACACCTTGCGCGCGCGCTCCCTAATTGCTGCCAGATTTTCCCTCCCTTCCCCAGCCCCTTCTTCATCCCCCTCACGTTGCCGTTGCCACGCTAAACGTAGCCCATTTTCATTTTCTCACGCTTCACAGGACGCCACAGACGGTGGGACCCGGTAACGGGCTCAAACCACTGCCCTCGGTCTCGGCAACGACAACGACGACAACGGCGAGCAGTGGAACCACCGCCGGTGAGGTTATGTTTCAATTTTTCGGTCCCAAAATAGAGTCCAGCCGGGTGCGGGAAGCACTGGAGAAGATGACGGAACGGGGGCGCATCGGGAACGTGAGTTTGGTGCCCGGGACGAAACCGTCCTTCCGCCAGTCCGTCGGGCTAATGCTGCAGGTGAGTTCAGGCAATTCGCGATTCGTTACCCTTTACATTCTTATACTGACAAGGCAGCATACTTTCTATTAGCCGGTCGTGTAGTCTGGAGTGCTTTCCTCGAAGGAAAGTCTTTTTGAATTCTTTGTGCTCATTTGCAGTTAACCGGAGGGTGAAACATTTCGGGGAATTGATCACTCCGTTGTCGGGTTGCCTAACGAGAACGTTCAGTTGAGATAATACTTTCCTTTGAAATCATCGAGCAATCACTCTTGAGATGGTATTATGCTCTGATGAACGTCATCATCTTCAAATCGGGACGAAGCGATTCCATTTGTTTACTAAATTCTTCTATCGAGAATTCGATCTCGGTCCGGTTCAGGAGCTTTATCAGGATTCAGGCATCCTGTACCTTCCAGCCCCAAAAAACACCCCAACAAGGTCCCGGATTGGGCGCTGTCCCACGGTTCTGCCTTGCCTGGTTGCAGGAGCCACGTTTATGAACAGATTTGAGCCTCCATTTTTGACCCACTTCACGTCAAGTGTCAACAAGCTAAATCGGTGCTCCGGTAATATATACAAATTTGTGTCACTCTCCCTCCGCCATCCATCTCCGCCAGTGAACCATTAACAATGTACGCTGATGCTGCATGATGTCAGTTCGACGAGGTTCGAGGGAAACTGTGGGAACTGTTTCCGGGCTGGGGGGGGGCGCGGGAAAGGTGTGGCTGCATGAAATTGGCACACTTTACCATCACCACTCAAGCGGTTCAAAATCTCTTTTTCATTCCATTTCCACACCCGCCAACCCCGGGGTGGGGCCACGTACCACCGTTCGCACCGTCCTCAGTCCGTGGTCATCAATCAAAAGGGCCCGGTACGGGAGAACACCGAGTTCATCCTGTCCTGTGTGGCGCAGGGCTCATCAACGATGTCCTTCCGGTGGTACAAGAACGGTTTCCTCGTGAACGTGACCAAAGCAACAAGGTAAGGAACACACACAAACACACACACGCTCATACCTGCACGTTGGGGGGGCGGTCTAGCAGCTGAAGGCCTATGAGAAGCTCATCCATCATTCCTCCCGGGGAGCGTACCGGCGTACCGGACCGGAAGGTTGGGTTCCGGGGTTCCGGTGTTAGATGAGTGCGATGAGATGCTGTTCGTCCCGAAAAGCCTCTCACCTCAAGAGACCACCGTGACGTACCGGTCCCGAGCAGAGTCTTAGCCCGAATGAAGATTCACACAACACAGTCTAACCGCCTGACCCTCGAGGGTCTCTCCATTCCCAAAGGCACGTTAGCGCCAAAAGCAAGCAGAAGATGGACATGATAGTGGCCTCCAGAAGGGAGACCGGTGAACGGGCAACTCCACCCCCCGTAGGGCTGCCATCTATTTGTTGGTTTGACCGACCGAAACCTTTGATATGTTAAACATGTCATGCAACCGAAACCCTCCGCTCATTGGTGAATGAGGCCACCTCACCGTGCCGGACGCCTCGTGCTGTGACCTTTTTGCGGGACCATATACCTTCATCCCCGTACTTCTGGCTCGGTCTGGTAGCGGGCCTATTTACTCTTCGCTCCACAAACAGAACCGCACACGGCACCGCAACCCGAAACTAGCCAACATATTTCTGGCCGCTGGCTATACATCGAGCGTCGGAGCTGTACAACAAGCAGCGTCTTTAGCCATACCAACCCGAAGGCCCCGGTTCACCGGTGGCCAGCTTACTAACAAGTTCCCTTTTGATTATATTCTTTCGCCCAACCCTGCGGGGCGAGGGGTCCCCACCTTCGCGACCGTGCCATCCCGCCCATCGGTGCCCATCTCCCGGTGGTTTGGAAATCGCTTCGCAACCTCACCGTCGTCGTCGTCGTCGTCGTCGCCGTCGCCGTTTCATTATTAATGCAGAAACATGTGGACCCGGTTGCTGCCGCTTGACTCCAAGGATCACTATACCGCCCTGCTGAGCATTGGGCGGGCCAGCCGGCTTGATGAAGGCATTTACACCTGTCAGGTAAGCAAAAGCGGTCGTCGTGCTGTAGTAAGCAATCAAACCGATGTGAAGTTGCTGTAGGGATACACAAGCAACATCCGTGGAACCGTTTCTCAGAATTGTTACCTTTAAACAGGTTACATCGCCACCCAACTGGCGGTTTGTAACTGTTGGATTATACATCTGTCACGCGGCTTCGCACCACCGCCACAATCGCACTCTTGTCAGCTGCTGTTGCTGCTGCTGCCGATAAATGCGCAACTGTTCTGTGTAAATTTTCATCCCTTTTAAGATAAAGCGGGGAATCTTCTACAATGTTTCCAACGATGCAGTTAAATTTGTTCCCTGAATGTTGATAGAAATATCAAGCTTTGTTCGGTCTACTTAGCAAATGAAAGCACTATTCCACTCTTCTGGATATTCATTTTTTCTAGTATTCTGTAATGTACATCAAATAAAATTATGAAGAGTCTTGAATGTGAAATTATCTCTATATTACTGAAAAATGATGGCGGTTTCAAAGACGCTGTTCTTAATTGCACGTTTTATGCGACAATGTCTACTTAGATTGACGCCAAGAATTAGTCATGACCTACTCGGAACATTTCCAAAGCTGTAGATTGCTTAGATCAAGACATTTAAACTGTCTTGTTGAAAATTAACATGAAATCATTCAAACCCACGCACTCTGCTAGAAGATGATGAATGACGAGCCATTCAGTGAATGATTGATACAATTTGCAATCAAGTACCCTGATTTCGTGCTTTGTTTTGTAAAACGATTGCTAGGGAAGTGAAGGGAAAGAAGGCGATGGCACAATGGTACCTGGCTGTCTTCAAGTATTGCGACATTCCTCAATTAACGCAACGCTAGAAGGTAATTTTCCCAATCAAACACCACAGCGCAAGGGGTGGACTAACCCATCTTCCCGGAAGGTCTTGGCATCCCGTTTGCGTCACGATCGTGAAATGCGTTAGCAATGTAGCCCCTTCGAGACATGATACCGCTTAATTATACTTTACCATTTGCTTGATTTTCGTGGAAACAAAGACAATATCCCTCATTCCTCCCAAAAGGAGCTGTAAACATTATTCGTCAAACAAAGCAGGACGCTCTCTCTCTCTCTTTCTCTCTCTCTCGCGTTGTCTCGGACACTTATAAGCCACAGTCGCTTAATTAGTGTCTCGGTAAATGGTAATCTTCGCACCGGCCGAATGGCATGCCGCAAAGCCCTCAGTTTGCTAGCCATTTACTGGGCCCTGGGTGGGCCGAGACAACGGAGCCGAATGTCAAAAAATGCCGGCTGCAAGAAAAGCCCGGTTCCGGTTGATCCTCGTGGCGACAGTCACGGACTCGACGCAACTTTCGGAACGCGTACCGTACCCGTTAGTCCAGCTGCCACTGCTCATTGCATAACCTCTGGGACGCTTGACACGTACCGCAGCTATGTCATTGTTTGGCTTGGTTGAGGGAAGACAGGATTTGTCTTCGCTACTTTCACTTCTTTTCTTGGGGAAAATTATCATTTCCACCACCATTCGGACATGGAAGGAGGGCAAGGAATTTATTAAAAATGGTTACGCCACCGGAATGGCCCCGGAGAGCCGGGTTGGACTTCCAACAATAGGACGCACCGAACCCACGGTATCTACCAGAGGACGGAACCATTTTCGCAACTCATTTCGTCACCGTAGACTTTCGCTAATCCTCCGTTTGGATTCTCGGAACAAAAGATTCGCCAAGAAATGGTACGCGTCCGCTTCGGCCGGCCCTTTCTTGAAAGCTGCGTAACACAAACCCGGTCGGGTAGGTCGTGAGTATGCCGGGTAAAATGAAGTGCGAATAATGGGCGGCCGAGATTGTGTAAAATAGTTCCATTCTTGCGACATCTTCGCTGCGGATGGATACACCATTTCGTACGCGCTCGCAGATGAGCTTACTAAGGGCCATGGGGCAGACACACTACTCTGTAATGCTAGCAATTTACATCCGTCTGTCAAGTCCGTAGCAGTGGTAGCGGCTTCGGTGCCTTCCGGATCTGCGACGAACGGTGCGCGGTCTTTAATTATGCATCTTGTGATAATTAAAAATTAGAGCATCGCGGCTGTTGGTGCGTTGAAGGAGCCGCAACGTGCTCGCCTGCCAGTGCCAGCTACCCTTGCGCTACGCTTACTCACGATAGTGGCTGCGGGGTTTGGAGTGATGGTGATGGAAAATTACATTTTTTACTTTCCATTCTAGCTCTCGCCCAGAACAGAGCACATTTCTCAGAAGGTCTGGGTTTTGACTGTGGTAACCATTCACCAAAATCCGTCCAGCAGCTTTGGATGTGCAAGAACTTCAACCTTTTTCAATGAGGTTATCTAATTTGCGTTGCTCAACCTCACCAGCGAGCAGCAGGATGGTTCTATTAACACGGCAATAGGCGAACGCAAACTGTTCCGTTCGAGTCAAGATGGTCTCTAACGCAGGTTCGCAGGCCACTTGCCCCACTTTGCTATTGGAGTTAGTAATTACATTTTTATGCAAATTGTTTGGCGCGTATGTTTCCCGTAGCGTTCTGACAGAGAGGAGTAAACGATAGCACCCAGCATTCATTTTGTATTCTAATCCCTTTCCGCAGCTTGCGGGACTACGGGTGTTCGATGACGATAGACGTGGACGTAGTAAGCATCTTATTTTTTATTTATGTCGATCCACGAGATAAAAAATGGAGAACTTTGTTGTTCTACTTTAGTGATTTGTTGACGTTCGTTCGAATGAACTGTTGATTGATCAATAGCCGTGGCCACACGGGGCGAAAATTTGCGCGCAAATTTGCACATTAATGCCAAAATGTTTTCGCTTCGTGTGGCAGGGGTAAAAACCCGAAAATTTATGCCGAAATGTCAAACGTATTGTTTTCATCTGTGTTTTGGCCGCTGAAGTTGATTTCCGAATAAATTTTGCAGTTTTTAACGATTTTGTTGCTGTTGCTGTTATATTTATATTAAAAATGCAAAAACAATACGAAAAGAACCTACATTTTCGTAAATAAAACGTTCGATAGCGTCAAGGGTTCAGCGAAAAAGTCCGCGGACGTATAAAAGTTTGACAGCGTGTAAGGGTTAAGCGAAACCGTTTTGGCATTAATTTTTTCGTTTGCGCTAGGGTTTTCGCCCCGTGTGGCCACGGCTAATCATAATAAGAGTTTGCTTAATAAATATTCTTAATAAATAGACACACAATACCATTCGTCATATTTTTCGAGAATTCTTCTCAAGATTCACATCAGTTACCATCGGCGTTGCTATGATTCAACAATAAAACTACATAATTGCCGTTCACCGGAATACCGATGCCTGCTTGTTTCAACAGAAACGTCACATTGTCACATGGCTGTCGAATCCTTTGGATATCTTGAGTAAAAAAACGCTTTTCTCCAACTGCTCCTCGATGCATTCCATTGGCTCTGCCGTCTGGTAAACAAGCTCATAAAATGCTGTGCACTGACCTCGAGCTTTACATAAACCATTGCTCATCGCATTCCGATCAAGTTCGATTGCTTCGCTGTTTTATGCATCTGCGTTGCTTTCGCTCAACTTCCACTCAACTATCACACCATGGCCGTAAAGCAATGTTTTTATCAATAATTTTTATTCGAGTTTTGTCCTCCTTCCTGTACGGTGGAGCAATCGCCGCATACATTGAGACGTGAAGTGGCCAGCAAAGAAAGTACAGCGCCCGGGGGAAAACTTCCCAAGGGGACGACAACGCCGGTGATAAATTACACACAATTTACCATCGCAGGAAATCAATTCCACTTAATTTAATCCCACAAAGAGATTCGCTCGAGTGCTGCTGCTGCTGCTGCTGCAGCAAAGTAGCATTACGCCCCTTGGCTGCAAGCAGTGTACGATGCCATGTGCACACTGTAATCTCTCCCTCTTTCTGCTCGAGTATCGTTGGCTTGCCCTGCCCCTCCGCTGGTACTACCACTTCTTCCATGCTGCCACCAACCCTGCGTAGAACATTCATGGATTTAGATTGCATCCTTTTTATTTCAATCCAGTGAAAACGAGGATCGTTTGCTACTTTCTTGCTCTCCGGCTGTATAGCACGCAAGATACGGCCAGAAGTCAGCTCGGTATCGTAGCGTGTCAGCGTATGTTTGAACCTTTCATCCAGCGGCAACATCTTATGGGTCCGACCATTGCCGACTGCTGCTGCAAATAGTGCAATTGAAACCAAATGTGCAACGCTGCTACCAAAAACCAGTATTCAGAATGCTCTTGATTAACATAAGATGCACTGACTGATTGAGTTGCTCAGCAGCAGGTCTCGCATAGCCGGCGGAATGGTCTGCATAGTTCGAGATGCATGCAAAATTGGAATGATGAAAATGTGAAAACTGCTCTATAACCCCAGAAGAGGAGAGAGAGAGAGAGAGAGAGAGAGAGAGAGAGGAATTTCATTTCTTAACATGCAGCGCAATATGCTTGATTGAATCGAATGCCCATGGCCCGGTATGCAGCATTTCAACAGCGCAAAGATCAAGCGCATCGTTTTCCCGGCGAACTGCATTCCATCGGCAGCCATCTGTCAAACCTTTTGAATGAATGTTTTTCATCCCTTCAAGAAAAGCATAGCTTCAACCGGACGGCGGTACCATCAACGGGATTGCAATCCATTTTTCAACTTTCCGTTGCATTCCATCATTCCGATTGGGTGCAGCGGTGCAATTAGTGGCTCATGAAAACATTATGCTCCGTCCCTCCCTCCCCAGAGTCACCAGAAGTGCTCACGGGCTGCCAACACCATACATCATGCTACCGAGTTGCTGAGTGGCTCATCAGCAGCAGACAAGAACCGGTCAAGTATCGGGAAGATAAATCATTCGCTAAAACAAATCGACCCAACAACCCCTCCTCCCGGGGGAGGGTACGGTTTAAGACAACAAAAGCGATGCGCCCGTGGAGTGGAGTAAACCACAACAACAACGCACTCGGAACCGTAGCCGCTGTCTAGTCGAGTCTAACAAAGCGACCATTAAATGAACATTTATTTCCGGTCCCCCTTGACAACTACGGTGACGGTTGACGGTGGATAGTCTGGCGCTTCCGTCCGGATATTGAAACCGAAACCGGCCAGCACCAGCCGCCGACCAGGAACCGGCGCTGGGTTCCGTGGCCGGGCTAATGATCTTGCTGGCGAGTTTCGTTCGCCAGAAAGAAAGCATCTTGCGCTGCGAGGCGCGTTCTGCGGTGAGTCCTCCGGGTGAGCCGACGAGGAAGATCGAACGGAAGCAGCTCATCTTACGCTTCTCGGGTTTGTCGAAGAAGAGCGGATACAGCAGCAACAACAACACACACACACACACCGACACGGCGTCACCGCAAGCTCGATGTTCGATCGAAAACATTCGCTCGCCGGCGCTGAGTATTCTATTTTTGGTGATGCTCCCGGGGACCGAACCGCAAGCGCAGACAGGGGGAGATGAAACAAAACAGGAAATCGATTCCTTCTTCCAGCACCGAACGGGGGGCAACCCCACGGGGCGGCCAACCGGGTGCGCCATCTCATCTGTATTCATTAGCCCCGGCCGATGGTGGAAGCCACCAGCAATAGCATCACGCCATCGCTTAACCCAAACCGATTCTCACGCTCTCTCTCTCTCTTTTCCTCTGTCTTTGTCTGATGTACAAACCCGGACCGTAAAATCATCGACAATGGCCACTATCACCATCATCATCATCATCATCATCATGGTCGTCCTGATCATGAAGGTATCGGATATGGGTATCCAGCAGTGCCGGTCGACGAAGGTACAGATCCTAGAGGCCCCGCAGCTACGCGTCGATCCACCGAGTGTGACGCTGTTTCGCGGCGATTCGCTGCTGATCCGCTGCCTATCCCAGGATGCGGACCGCCGAACCGGTACGCTCGGGTACAGTTGGACCAAGAACGGTGTCCTCTTCCAGTCCGATCCGAGCCAGGAGCTTTGGGAGGATCTCTACCCGGACGGTAGCATCTTAAAGGTGCACAACCTTCAGGTGAGCATTGTTGTTGTTTTTGGTATTGAAGACACATCAAGAACCCTTGGCAAGAGCTCGATGGTTAATGTACGCCTAATGTTTCCTTCGCAGAAATCCGTCGTCTACACCTGCATCGTATCGAACTCGGTGGCCCCGGTATCACGGAGCGTACACGTGACGGTGGTGGAGCCCGGTACCGTCACGCTATGCCCACCGAACGAAGATTACGGCGTTAGCTGGCCGGCCAGTGCCAGTGGACCGGCGGTGCTGACCGATTGCCCGAAGCGGGGCATCGGCCTTGCCAGCCGTATCTGCGAGCAGCGTGATTTCGGTCGGCCCGAGTGGTTGGTACCGGATTTTTCCGATTGCGTACCGGAGGAGGTGACGGAGATCAGTGACGAGGTAAGACCGCCCTAGCTGGCTAGCAGCATTTATTGTTTTTTTTTTCTTCCCCTTTTTCTAGCTCCGTTCCTCCGTTCTGGGAATGAGGTTCATTTCAGCTCAAATTCACAAACTGATCTGTTTCGTTTTACAAAAATCGTTTCGTCCTTCCGTCAGAAACGAATTCGCATTCGAATTCGTGTTCGTCCTTCGAAGAACCACCCCAGCAGCAGATCCTTCTAATCAACTGCCCCACCCGAAAAGCGCCACTCCTCCGGTTCAGAGCGAATCGAAAAGGATTCCAGCGACGAGACGAACGAAACCGTAACTCGCCGGTTTGGTCCGTCCGTTTATATTCAATTGTCCGGGCTGCCCGTGCCCGTTTCTGCAGTGTCATCGATTCCAATTTTGTCAATGTAGCCGACCGTGGCACCCGAGCCAGAAAACGCCAGGAAGACGGCGGCCGAAAATCCGAAAAACCATCGGAAACCCCATCACGCGCCCGGTGACGCCGATGGCGCTCCCAATGTCCCAATGTCATTATCATATTTTCGGAAAAACAAATCGATCCACCATGCCCCGATACCGACCACCACCACCAGCAACTGTGTGTGCGTGTGCGTGCATGCGTACGCGTGTGTATGTGTGTGTTTTTGTACGTGTGGTTGCTACAATTTACTCGACAACATACTCATCGACCCATCGACGGCAGAGAAAGGGCTAAATGGCACACGTCACCATCATCGTCATCGTCTTTGGTGTCTTCGTCGTTGTCTCATCGTTTTCAAGGACGTGGGAACATGGCGAGCAAGAGACGGCAGAAGCTAGAAAGGTCAGGGGGGATACAAAAGAGAGAGAGAGAGTAAAAAGGTCTCAGAAAAGGCTTCGTCGTCGTGTGGTCGTGGGGCTGTAACCACATCGATGCTCATGTCGCATAAGTGTCGCAGACCTGATGCTGATAGGAAACGAGATCCTGACGAGATGACCGTTATTTGCCACTCATCCTCATGATGGTGGCAATGATAGTGTCTGGAACTCGTTCACTCGCTCTCCCTCTCTCTTTCTCTCTCTTTCTCTGAAAGAAAGTTCGCCCGGGTAAATGTTTCTTTTTTGCGGAATTTTCCGTTAGAGAGGATGAGGATTTTCGTTTACCGATGGGGCGAGCGTGCTGTAAGTTTCATGATTTATGGTTCCTTCGCGCTGGTTGGACGTTTAACGGATTATACATTGCAAAACATCTTTTCCAAGAAACAAATGACTCGCAACATCGTTAGCGTAACGCATGGGACTATTGGAGGTAGGTTCCGGCTAATCCGGCCACCACAATGATGCGTGCAGCAGGCTCCATCTCTCGCTCGCGTAACACATACACACACACACGCGCGCGCACATGCACACACAATGAACGACGGCTTATCGCTGCACCAGCATTATGCCGAACCGTAAATCAATGCACCGCACTGGATGGCACCGTGGTGGTTTCGAGCGGCACGCAACACACACAAGCGAACAACAGAAGCATTCGGCAGGACGGGGCTACAACGTAACACATGCGGCGCCACAAATGCACATTCAATGGCATCGTGCACACACTAATATTCGTAATTACCTGTCAGGCCACTATCGGTAGGTGGTTTTCCTGAACCACGTGCTATCACTGCAACTTCCTATTGTTGTAAGGATAGAAAGCAAACAGAACAGTGCAAGTGGCTTTGCAGCCGTAGTGTGGTTGAATATATGCGGCTAGAGGGAGCACGAGAAGACATAAAGGATGGTCATAATCATCGTACCCACCAGTCAACCGCGTGATCGGATTAATATTGGAAAAAGATATTTTGCAATATTTTCGCCCCCTGGTGTGCTCTCCCTTTTTGTGGTGCCGCTGCCCCACTGCCGTGGTCGGTGCTCTTTGCTGCGATGCGCGACTGTAGATCTTCTCGATATGTTTTAATTTATTTTATGCTTTTTAATGCTGCGCCCCGGTCCCGATACACTGTAACAACATCGAGCAGCTGCTATGCGGTTGGTCTTTCATCTTTGCATCGAATGTTCCAGTACCAGAGCAGAATCGCGTAACTATCTCGATCCTCTTAGCAATCGATACCTGGTACCAGCTGTTGACGGGGAATGTAACGCACCAAAGCACATAAGCTGTGCGCGTTCGTGCGTGTGTTTTGTAAAACAAAAAAGAATTTTTCTATTTTCCATTCCACTTTCAGTGTAACACTCAACGGAATTATTTTACATTCGCTCGTTGGATGGCGAAGCTCTGCCTAACCAGCGGCGTTCATTGCTGACTCTTCATAGCAAAGCTCCATAGCGTACACCTTACCTTCATTTCTTGTTCTTCTTTTCATTTCATGTTTCATAACAACACCCTCGACGCACCATCGGCGTCTTTCCCTTCCGGATTTGCGAACGACCTTGATCTGCTGCTGCGGTAAACCGGCGAACCGGTCTAGTTTCGAGGCCTAACGTACGGACTACAGAAAACCAACGGTTCCAGTGTGCTGCAGTCCTGCCTGAGGTACGCCACGGCACACCATCCGACGTTTCTGCCCGGTGAAGGTGGCTTCCTGCTCGGTCTGCTACACGAGGTAAGCACGGTTTTGCGCGGTTTTTACGAAACCACCGTTCCGCTCAGACTCGCTTCGGTTTCTCGTGACCGAAGAAGCGGTTCTGGCGGCTGTAACTGCCGCTGGACCTCAGGCATTTCAGTGTATGAATGTTGTTTCTTTTCCCTGTCACTCTTCTCAGCAGAGGTCGAATTTTTGGGTGTGGAAATTTAGCTTGGACTTTAGGTGCGCCTTCATGGATCAATGAGCGGACTTTTATAGCGTCCTAGCGAGCGGTTGCGGTTTTTAACTATTCATTCACGAAGGGAAAGTCTCGGCTACAGATTTGGACAGTGATATACATTGCATCCACACTTCTGTAATGATGGCTGACAGATAGCTTATCATTTAAGGACATCTGATATGCTCATATTTTTCTTGACCATTTTGGTTTCTTGGTAGTTCAAGTTACTAAACAAGTAAGCTTTCTTTAGTAAGACATCAGGATATTTGTTATTTTTGCAAAAGTCGAAAACATAGAAGTAGACGATTGTTGCGTTTGCTTAAGCTAAGCTATTTAAAACTACAGCTGACGAAAGTAATTGTGATTGATACACTCAAAGCACTATAGAAATCCTCAACTCACCAGTTATGATACTCATTTAAAAACTAGAACTATTTGGCGATTCCACTTGGGATCCCTCTAACGAAAAGTTCAAAATTTTAATCCTCTCCAAACCCCCTTCCAAAAAATGCCTTTTTTATATCCATTTAATTGAAAACTTCTGCTGTATACAACGAAACAGCTAACCTGCAAGCACTCCAAGAGCTTTCTTTATGTTCGCCCACCATACTCAACTGTTGCATCGTACAGCCAGGGCAACGATGATGATTCGGATTTCTTTCCATTTTACTGTTCCGGCGCTACTGCTCCGTTCCATAGCCAATGGACTATTCTCGGTGGAGAACAGAGAACCGAGTCTGCTACCGGGCAGCGTTGCGCCCTTGGGTAGGCGCACCGGGCAATCCCGTTTCACGTTTAGTTCAAACAGAACGAAAGAAAACACTTGCGAAAGATTAGCGTCCGTTCACGGTCGTAAACGTTCTGTTCGGTTTTCTACCGATGGAAAAACACGAGACAAAAAAAGCCAAAGGAAAATAGCAAACAGAGACACGCGGAAAAAGCGAAGCAAAAACATCAGTACCGTGTCGGATCGGATAAAAGGATGATGGGCGCGCGAACGGACAGACGTTCGGCCCGGACGAACGGACGGACGGACGGACGGTCGAAAACGCAGCTTAAATATTCACAAGTTTTATTGTGAGTGAATTATTTATAAGAAAATTTAATTGTGTTGCGCCCAAGCCCTCCGTGGAGAGCTCTCTAGACCGCCGCTAGTCGGGTCCTGGGGCTGGTGCGCTGCTCGAAATCGCGAAAAGATGGCCGCAGCCGTTGGTGAAAGGTGGTGGCTCGCTTTAACAAGGACCCGCGCCGCAGTCCCAGTGGTCTCTGCCATGCTCGACCAGATTTCAATTTATCCTGTGGCCTACGGTTTTTTTTGGGGAATTGTTTTTCGCTATTTCCAGTAACCACCGCTTCATTCAAATAACGTCAGTATGGCTTCACTTTGTTGATTGCCCTCGGTCGGAGAAGCAAATCTCTTTTTAAAGTGTTTTGTTTTCAAAAGAATTCTATGTTCTTCTATCTTCCATGCAAATAGAGATCTTCCTGACAGGCTTTGTATGATTAAGTGGAACCAATACAAATTCTAACAATGGTGCCAACAAAAAAAAGGCTGTTAAAAAAGTAACATATTTTATAGCGAAAAAATAACAAAAATATAACAAAGGAAGATTCAATCGATGGTTAAAATTTAAAATAACCATTTCAATATCAATTTCAAATTTAATGTGTTAGAATAAGGATATAATAACTACTGCTAAAGTTAGGACGCTTGAAACAACCATCAAACTACAAAATATCCAATAAAATTCTTCTCAAATTAATGTGTCAAACGCAAGATCGGAGATAGAAAAATGGATCCTCTCCTCGGGTCTGCAAATTTTGTCCTGTCAATGACTTCATAACATCCCCCGCAGCATCCGGTATCGGTTACATACGATCACAAGATTACGAACGCAATTAGCGCAGCCGGGGATTCATGTCAATCATCAATTATGCTCGATTGTATTTACCTTATCGCAAATCATAAACTCTCACTCACTCTCTCCCTCTGTCAACGGCACCAAGGGGGTACCAATTCCAAAATTCATAATCACGATCAATCAAATTGCCGGAAGGCCATCAGGTTTGCTCATAATTGCCACCGCGTTGGCGTTCGAATTCGCGGTGACATTTTGCAGATCATTTCGAGCGTTTAATTATTTCTAGCACACACACCATCGACGGTACCGGTACCGTCGGTATACGTGAACGTCGTCTATTGACTTTTCCAATTCCCCCTCATTATCGACCCGCTCCCTGACAGTTTCTCTCTCTCTTTCTCTCTCTCTTGTCTCTTTTTCCATTTTTCATTTTGCGCACAGGTGTTTAGCTACATCGAGGTGACCGGAACGCGCCACGAGCAGGAAATCGCGTCGGACATCATTTTACGCATCGTCGACCTCATCATGCAGAACAAGGCGTCCCTCAACAGTCAACAGGTATCGATCGAAACAGGAACGCGGGACCGCGGTTTTGCTCCGAATCGAAGTCAAAATGCGAACCAGTTCGTGTGACGGCAGCGTACCGATTCCCTCTCCCTCACAAACATATTTGCTCCCTTCGCCCACAAAACTCCATAAACTTTCGCACAAACGGCCAATT
>NC_064874.1:77448556-77463556 GCF_943734745.1 Anopheles darlingi | reverse complement strand
ACTTGAAGCGCGAAGAGCGGGACGCGGTGGCCTCTTCCCTTGCTTCCAGCAGTTGTAATGGTGGCTTTGTCGTCGTACTTACGTAGCAGCAAATCAAAAACCATTAAACATTCCACAGCTAAGAGGGCACGAGAGAGAGAGAGAGAGCGATCGGACCGAGGCGCGCTAAACCGCGTGAGGCTGGAACACGCATTAGGAATGAAAAATGGAATTCAGCCAAAAACCAACGCACGGGAACGGTTCTTACGGTACGTTCCGGAGGTTTCCCGAAATCCCACAAACAGAGGGGCGCTGCGGTTTGAGCGTGGCGGAACAACCACTTGGTGAACTTTCCCGGTCCAGCCGCACCCATTCGGTCGGTACGGTCCAACCTACCTCGCCCTCCCCACACCCCCTCCTGCAGCACATCGGGCTTAATCCTCTGGAGTGGAAAAACCTGCCAAGCTGATTAAATTCAACATTTCAGCTCCAGCATCCGGTAGAGGCCATGGGGAAGGGGGTCAATGGTAAACCTCGCACCGCCCCTAGAACCGCTTTGATCCTCCTCCATCCGATTGCGAGAGCCACAATTCACATTCCTAGCACAAATCTGCCGCTGTGCTGTGTTTGTGTGTGTGTGTGTGTGTGTATGTGTGTGAAGGTACGCTGGGTGCTAGTGGGTGCAGGTGCTCCCCTTAGCGCACCTTCGAAAGACACATTCTACCGCCCCGAGCCCCACCCACTGGCCACCAATGTTAATGGAAATATTTCACTGGAAAACAATAAATTCTCATTTAATTCAGTTTAATGATACTTAAGGCACCATTAGAATACATTCCGGTGTGCCTGCGTGTGCGTGTGTGTGTTGCTGTGAGATGGGTAGGTTTTGTTGGGGTAGAAAGGATCCATCGAACCGAAAGTCTAGGCACGCCTCCGTCCGGCCATCAGCGTGGCAGGAAAAGAGGCGAAGGCAAGAGCGGGAGTGAGCGGTGGCACAATGCGGCTCTATTTGGTAGATAAAAATCGAAAGCTCAGAAGCTTCCTTTTCCGTGGTTCACTTGTGCCCCCTCACCCTCCGAAACAACTCCGGCCGGCGCGGAAGCAGTCGTGCTCGACACCGGAAACCGGAACAGGCGGCACTTGCAGCGTCTTATTCCGACTTCCGGTACCATCTTTAGCACCGCCCGGTGGCCCAAGAGCCGAGATTTACGCCGCACGGAGCATAGAAATGGATTCAAATGGCCTAAGGTTCATTATGCTCGACAAAATATGCTCCACTACCAGCTCTCTTTCTCTCTCTCTCTCGTGCGCGCTCTTTCTCTATCAGTGTGTGTGGGCTCTTCTGTCTGCTTCATTGGCTTCAACGACTGCGGATTTGTTTGCGGATATCCATTCTTCAGCGCCACCGAACAGCGTGCTTGCTTCATGCTGCGTGGCATTGTCACTCGTGATGCTACGCTTCCGTGGCATAAGGAACGCTAAGCTCGCTTCCGTTGTTTCGGATACTGCTGGTGCCTTTAAGTGTAGTGGAACGCAATAGCGCTAGCATTGTGTTGGGTGGAGGATTCTAAATCATCGTTCTTAGAAACTCGTTGTGTTTTGCTATTCAAACATCTGTCTGGCGTGCGATCGGCCCAAAGTGGAAGTGTTGGAAATGGTTAGATTTCTCACCGATTGTGAACCGTTCATTCGGCAGATCAGATCGCTAATGATATTCAAATGTTGTGTTGAACAGCACAGCTAGTAGATTCGGTTATCAATTAGGGGTTTCGTTTAGTTACAACTTATCGTTTATGAGTTCAGCATCTAGACATTTGAAGACAACTTGTACTTTGGAGCAAATTGAGCATTGATTAGATTCTAGATCTTCCTTCCTTCCTGGATGGATTGTAGATCTTCTGGTTTAAAATACTTCCTTCGTGTTGTCAAGAGATGTTATGAATTTGGATTTCTTTGGCATGTTAACTTTTACATAAATGTAGACTCGTAGTCCTTTTGAACAGACCATTGATGATTGATGACCTTCTATTAGCTGTAGCGGCTAACGCGACTGAGTAAATTGCAAAAACTTTCCATCTGGCTAGCCAGAAGGACGTGACAAACAACTCTCGTGGGCCGAATTGTCATCAAACACCAAACGCCAAGACCCATTATTGATAAGCAAATAACGTTTTCAATTTATCTCCGCAAACTTTTTTGCTTCAACTTCCAAGTTAGGGATTTATGAGGAATCGAGCCAACTTGGCATGTCGTTTGCGGTTCGTAATTCATGCTACTCTTTCATTTTCCGGCAAACAGAAACTCAAATCCCCTGTGGAGGAGAGAACGCGTACCACAGGTGCACACGCGCGCACAGACCGCAGAAAGCGCGTTACTGGCGCGTCTCAATCTGCTTTATTCAAAGTAAGAGTTTTCTGGGCCAAACTTTGACCAAACTGCAATTAGTGGAGTCCATTCGTGTCGTGAGACACTTTTTTTTGCGACGAAGCCGGAGCTGGGGGAAGGAACAGTTAAAAGCTTAAAAATTGGGAAATCAACACGTTTCCCGAGGTCCCTTTGCGAGATTAACGATCTTTTTGCAGCGCCGTTCTTCTTCCTCTTTCTACCTTGCTCTCTTTCTCTCTCGCTCTCTCTTCTGCGCGTGACTCGCTCGTACGAATAGAAGCGAGACTAACTGAACTTTCACTTCATTTTATCGTCCTCAACCTGCTGCTGTAGCAAAGGTAAAACTTGAAAAATGAGAGACCCTCGTGGCTTCTAATTAAGAGCAACTTTACCATGCCGCACAGGTCGGGCCAGTTTTCTAAAATTTCTAGCTGGTCCGCATCCCAACATACCGAACACCAAACGGCCAGCCTGGGAGTGCGGAATGTTAAAAAAACATTCCTGCACAGGCAGTGGCCGACGCGTATGTGTGTGTGTGTGTGTCGACGAACTGGCATCATAAATTTATGTGTTCTCGTTGCCGACAAAGACCCGCTTCGCATCATACTGATCTGTCACATCAAGCCCGCAGTGTGTGGCAGCTCGTTTCGATCGACCAGCCAACCAGTGTCGGTGGTCCTTTGCTCTGTGGCCGAACATTCGAGCATCGATCGGAGGCACACTTCCACAACCAAACGTCACGCCTTTGCCGCAGTTCCGTCACGTCGCCATCGTTGGTAGTCGCGACGCGACGGTTGTTACAAAGTTTGTTTAATGCTCGAACAGTCTGGCTTGCCAAACGGCCAACTGCCAAACGGTGATGGTCGCACTCGAGACGGGCTCGCGCGCCCGCCACTGAACTGAGAGACTGTGCGGAATGTTGAATGAGATTTTTGAATTCCATTCGCTTTTTCCTCTTTGTATTTTTTTGTTTTGCTTTATGACGACCACGACGACAACGAGGAGAAGAGCGCGGCTCGACGGTGGCAGTGGAGCAGCGAGACGAATGAGGAAAAGAATTTATGTTGCGAGCCATAAAATTTTCGATTCCACTGCTTTCTTATTGAAAGTCGAAGATTTGTTCGACGAGTGGTACCGATCGACCGAGCGACCGACCGAGAGGTCTCCGTTTGTCACTGCCCCCGGAACCTGCCAATCCAGCACCGGCACGGAATCCGGCACCGATAAAGCCACCGATTCTGGGGTTTTCCGTTTTCTTTTTTTTCCCCGGCCGCCTTTGTGCTTATAAGCGCTCAACGCGCCGCGTGACGGTACGTGCGGGAATTGGTGTTTATTTTCATTTTATGTTGGTTTTTATGTGAAATAAAATGATAAGGTTATGGCTTTTTGTGGATCCATTGCCTTAGTCCACGGTCGCGCATGGAACATCCTTCGTTGACGATGATGCTCGATTTCTGATGCTCGATTCGATTTGTGTGTCTCGTTGACGTTGGGTACGATTCGTGCGCGCTGATCCATGCCAAATGCTTCTATCGCTCCGTATGGCCGGTCTGTCCGGAACCGGCACGCTGGCAATAAACAATTTGATGAAATTACAAACGTACGTTAATTTGTGCCCTGCCCCCTACGTTTCCGAATCTCCCTTCGGTGATGATTTTCACGAGTTTTTCCCAAGTGACGAACGATTCCAAGAGAATCCCGTCCCATCCTTGACTTCCCCTTCGTACGTTACGGATGGCGAAGGTAGCAAAAGGATTAGCTCCATTCGCTACGATGACTAGCGCAAGTAGTCAATGTTAGCTCGTTTACTGCTACAAGCGTACCACTTTCACCTGAGCTCCCTATTAATTACCGAAAAAGTTCCAAAATTAATTCCTCTCCACGCAAAGGCAAGCAACGCAGGTTGAGGTGAAAAGTATATCCTTCCCACAAACACAACCCTCTCCCCCTTCATCCCACCGCTTATGGTCGTTGGCGCATTATCATAATCCTTCGACATCCGAGCAGCAACAACATCCGGCCGTTCCCTTCCATCCAAGTGGCCAACATTCCACATTAATAACACTCGATCAAACCCTTGCTTTACGACGGTTGGTGGCTCGGCGGTTTTGGCTTCGGCTTCGAAGCGATTAGTTCGTTTTTAATTGTTTCTAAATGATCACTTAAGCGGGTAGCTGAGTTGTGGACATTCATTTTACAGGCACATAAATACCCCCCAACCCCTCTCAGACAGGTTTAATGGAAGTTTAATGATCTTGCTATCCCATTGACTTCAATAGAAATACATAGTCAAGAGAGAATTAAGCGGCGGAAGGCTGGAATTTCGAAGCAAAACAGTTCGTACTATAGAGAACCGTTTTTTGCATTCGAATTGGCCTCTGGAATTGCTACAAAACACGTAAACATATTGGAATGATTTGCCAGCAACAACAACAACAAAAAACAGAAATACAATCGGATTGCTTATGAGAAAATTCCCATCACCATTCCCAGCGCATAAACATGTACCCGGTTCTATTGCAGCTACTCATTGGGATAGGGAAAGCAACATGATAAGAACCCTCTGCATGCATGTACCGCTCGATCGTTCGAGTGCTTACTTGCGGTTTTTTTTTTTATTGTTTTTGTTCATTTCATTCGCAGCCCTCGATACCGAAGACGGCCACGCGCCCAATACTCGTCGTCGTCAGCTGTGGCTGCTGCTTCCTGCAGTCGTGCGTCGCGTTCGCCATCATGCTACCGGTCCTGTACCAGCGGCGGTGTTGTGTGACCTTCCTGAAAATGCAATTCTGTTCCGCCACCTCGCTAGCGATGGCCATTCTCGTGCTCGGCCTGCTGCAGCTATTCCCACCGGTAAGTCCTGCGTCCTGCTGCTCACACAAACACACAGCACGCTAAACACGCAACACACACTCTAGCCGTAACATCCGTACCTCCGTGCGGGTCCAGATATTGGATTATTGCGAACCGGAAGGAGATCCCTAGTTCCTGTCCAAGGGAGGGGACGCTACATGCTGCAAGCAATTAAATTGTAAATTTGCAACCGCCATTGGCACCAGCGAAAGGTGGGGTGCTCCCGTAAGGTGTGCTGGCATTGGCTTCACAGTTGGCCCGCTTCTCATCGGTTCGGACTAGGAAATGGTACACAAAAACCGAAGGTACCAAACCGAACCAAACCATATCACTAAACAAACGGAGAAGGTCCGCAGTGTGAGAGTGTGTGCACGAGTACGCTTGATATGCGTTTGGTGTTCGTGTTGGGTGTAAACAGAATTCAAATGAAGCAGTTTCGTGGCGAAATTTCATGGAATTGTTCATATAAAAAATGTTCCTCTTGGATGTAAAAAAACATAAATTGGTACCGTTAACAAGCAATGGTTTCAAATCATCTCAATAAACTTCATTCAAACTTCATTCCTGCAAAAGGCCAATCGCCATGTAATCAAGTTGACAGTTCGCCGGACGCCGGAACACTAGCCCTGGCGCACTAACGCTATCAACGAATTGGCCACTTATCCACCCATGCGCCATCCGCGATGAATCCCAGTCACAAGCATGTGCTTATGAGCACCGCTGATCCTCCGCTGAACTCTGCCACCATCCCTAGGCCAGCCCAGGCAGAGAGGCGTTCCTTTCACATGCAGTGCGGACACTTGTGCAAAGCTGCTTAAGCTCAGGCGACGACCGAACCGTGCTGATGGTACAATTTATTCTCGACTGCATCACCCCGTTCTCGTTCTCACTCTCATGCACTCGTATCCAGAATCCCCGATGGTCGACACATGGACCGAGGACCTAAAGTCAACCGTTTATCCGGTGGCGCACCGGCTAGGAGCTTAGCGTTTCTAGCCCTAACTCGCATTCATCGCTCCCGGCGGACCCGTTTCGGTCTGGTGTTTAATAAAATGCTTATAAATAACGAGAAACTTTGTGAGCACAAACGGGTTATTGCACCGCAGTGACGACAGGGGCAACATAAAATGCAACCCACGTCGTCCTACGGTTGCAAGTCCCGGGACCCGGGTACGATACGAGCCGGGTGCGCCGACCATTTCTCACGTGTCGCAGCGACAGGCGGCACGACTTTCCACGCGTAGCCATCGTTTCCTTGCTGCATATCCTTCGGGCGGAATTAGTAAGACAGCTGTTTTCACTTACTGTCGTCGCTGGTGGTGGTTCGTTAGTTGCGTTACGTTACCAGCGCCAGCAAAGTGGTGGCGGCGATGGTGACGCGAGTTATGGCTTCCCCTTATGATCATCAACCATCTTTAAGGTGGCACAATGTTTCAACAAAGCGCTTCTCGTATTTCAAGGGAAGGGGAAAAACAATCTATTCCTTGTTCCGATTCCATAAACGCCTCAGCTGTTCTCGTCTTGAGTGCTGGATACTTGACGTACCTAAGCGGTAGACCGGATGGCCACACCGTAGTGTTCTTGGAAAACTGCTATCAATTAAGCGAAACAACTACTTCAGCGCAAAACGCTACTAGCCACTCAGTGCGTACTCTCGCTGCAATAGGAAAACAATAAGGTGAAAAAGAGGAAAAGCAACGTTACCACTTCATCAGTGTGCGACCTATGCTAGTCCAGGTGCCGGAGCAGCAGCAGCAGCAGCGTCAGCTACCGAGAGAATGTTTGTATTCGTCACCTCTTCAGGTTTAAAGTATCGTTTAAGATGCTACTTCACCACCGCTCTTCAAGCGGTTGGTTTTCCATTCGTAATTGTATCGTTGCAGCGAGTCGAGAGGCTCAGAGGTGCAGCGCCGTTGAACAACAAACAACTCTATCGCCGCGACCAACCACCTCGTTTAGACGACCATTGTTTTACGTTTCAATGAGCAGCCAAGGGTTGTGGTACTCCTGAGCATCTCAATTATGTTTTGTTGAAGCACCACCAATGTTGTCGAAGCTACTGTGGCCAACTACGTCCTCGGGTGCTGCCATTGTTAAACTTGTATTCGTCTTGTTTGGTTTAGATGATTCTTACTTTCTACAATTATTTGAACGACACTACTTCGAATAAACACCATATGAAATCATAGATAACATGGCATAAACATTGGCTTACCGATTGCTCCGTTGGCAAACCAACACTATGAAATGCTTTTCCAACCAACTCAACTCGATGCTTAACTGTGACTTTCGAAACCTCATTCCAATTCTTCCTCAACGGCCACCAAGATAGTCAATCGGAATCGCCCCACAATGTCACCACACACTGCCCACTTCGCAATCGACCGAAAGCCATCCTTTTACGATTAATTTACCGAACCACCAGGGGCCATCATCGGCCGCTGCTACCACGCTGTTGACGGCTTTAAACTAGATCTGCAGCCGGTTGTGGAAGTGAAAGTTTTCTACTTTCGCCACCACCGGTACCCAAATCGTTCCGTAATTCAATTAGAGGCCCGAGAAGTTTTCACTTTAAAAATTGACTTCAGTGGCTCTAGTGACCAGGGCTGGGCCCCTTCATCACGCTCCGACTCGTCTGAAGTTGGTGAAGGTGGGGTGACCCAGCGCGATTGCCCTTAGGCTTCCAGCCGTAGCATCTAATCGAGCGGAAACACTTTAATGTGAATGACCCCGAACACGATCTTTTTTGGCTTTCTTGAGCAGGCCAGCTGCTGGACCCGCAGCTCGTAGGAAGGTAGGAAGTGTGGGGAGTGAATGTCTATAAAACCCGAAATGTGTTCCGCTCGAAGAAACCGGAACCTGATTTGATGATGAGCTTGCGAGCTAAGGTGACAATTGGCCTGGCCTTTTGTCTGGCCTTTCGATCGCAGTTCCAGTTCATGCGCCCGACATATTGCTATGGTGGAGAAATCATAGTTTGTGTATGTATCAATAAAGTATGATAAGAGAAAATTATTTAAAAGTATTTGGAAATGAAACAACCATTTGTTTGTTCGTGAAAATTTTGAGTAAATAAGCATACTTCATCATGATGAACACGTAGATTTTACAAGCGACCATGCGCCTCCATTTGATACCATTTTTGATTGGAAAGTAGATTTGATTACTGAACGATTCAATCAAATGCTCCTTCAGGGGCTATACAATTGCAAGTGTATCCAGTATCGATTTGAAAAGCCATCAGTGAGCAGTGAATGCTTGAATCCTACATAATCTCACCTCAAGTGCACGAACCAGATGCTCTCGTTGCACTCTCTTGTGAACACAAGCGTGAGTATCACTTGTGATAATTAATACGAAACTATCCGCCGCCTCGGCCACCGGCAGTATTCTCGGAAGTGCACTCACCGTGCGATCAGCGAGGGCCACCGCGACCGGGTAAAGATAATGGAGCCAACCCGAACCATTCGCATCCGCCACTCGGGCGCGCCACTAGGGATAATGAAAATTTTCCATTTTCACGCCCATTTCGAGTCGGAAAGTCATCCATCCGGAGACGAATGACGGTGTTTAACATCCATAATTTCTGCCGTGGCTCGGCCTCACTGGCGTGTCGCTGGCCTGGCACCGTGCGCCAGCAAGTACGGCGCAACGACAGTCAGCACAGGCGATTCCGTTCGTCCCATGCAGCGAAGCGCGAATGGGATTTCGTGACATTTGCCACAATCGGAAGGATCATTATTTGCCGCTTTCTGAAATTTGTCCAGCCCGTCCCGGGATGGCATCGCCTGTCGCGAACTGCGCTCAGTGCTAGCTCATTGTACTTTGTGATCCCGTGCCCGTGCGCACACACACACACACACTCTCACACAAACTTCCCGGCATGTATCCGTGAGCGGATGTGTTAAATTCCAGGAAACTTTATCCAGCGACCGACGGCTGTTGAATTTGCCATAAATTGCAATTCATGCAGTTCCGGTCACGTCCGTACGCTCGCTAAAGCTTAAGCGCACTCCTGGCACTAGAATGTAGTCCCCCGCACAGCTGCACTTGAGCTGCAACTTGTTGCAAATGGTTGCACTTTTGCACTAGCGTCGCGCCCTTCGTCGTTTTTGTGCAAAGTTGCTGCAACAGCGAGCAGTATTATCACCAGCATCATTATGCTGATGGTTTCAATTATGATTGGTTTCAGTGACCACACCCGGAACACAGTCGACACTTTAATGCAACAAGCAACTAAATAGAGGGGATACGGAAACGTTAAATTGAATCACCACACGAACAGATGATGCGTTAATCCGGGTGTCTGATCTTTCTGTCAGACCGAGCAAAAAACAAACGCATAACCGCATACCAACATGTTTTCCTGCAGCTGCTTTTGATAAGCTGCTTCTATCTGCGGAGGAGCTTTCATGCGAACTGCATTATTCGCTTGATTCCGATAATCAATGGCCATTGATGCGTGCGTGTTCATTTTGTTGCTCTCTTTAACCGGCCTATAGATTCTCACCAATGCGTGAGACCAGATTTATGTTGAAGTAGGTCAGCCGCGACCGGTGAATAGACGAAAACGTGTTTACTGATTCGCTGCTGTTGATGTATGATACACTTACTTTGTAATCCAATTCCGTTTCGTGCGTTTCGTTAGACGCTTGCACGCCAACCAAACGGTAAAATTATGTATTCAAATGATGGATTGATCGAACTTATTGTACCGATTTATGAACCGTATCCCCATCACCTACCGATTGCTTGCTGTTGTTCAACGTTGATTGCAATAAGTTACGCACTGAATTCCATGAACATATCCCATTTTACTCGAAACATGAGCAAACCAAACACAGCACGTCTGTGTGAGAACCTTGAAAACACGTGCGCCATTGTCGATTGTTGAAGCGTCGAACACAATGCCCTCCCATTCGGTCAGCCAGCATGGATGGAACATTTGCAAAATCAGCACATTTTAGACAACACAGCTGGAGCATGATTTTCACCTTCAGTGAGAGAGGAAAAGCGCGACTGCATCGAATCGCCAATCGAAAAGCGTGTGCCTTTTTATATAGCGGCCCCTTTCCATGCTATGCCAGCGAATTTTTCATTTTCAAAAACCGTGATGCCCGAGAAGTGGTAGTGAAAGTGTATGGTGGCAGACACGCGCTTGTAAATAAATATTGCACAAGATAATTTATTCCCATTTTCACATACACTCACACACACGCACGCGTGTGCGCTCGCGCAAAGGGTGACCACAAACGTTCTCGTTTAAGCCATGTTGCACCTCAAGCGATCAAGCGGTTCACACTGTTGCTCTCAGGTGTGGAGGCGAATGAATATTGGAGTGAAATAAATTAAATCTCCTGATTCGTCCTTTTTGGGGTTTATTTTTGCTGTGCACTTGACTTTTCAAGCCATATAGGTCGGATACTGACCTCCACAAACACACCTTCAACCAAACAAAACGCAAGGCAGTCGAACAGTAAAAGTACAGCGATAAAACATCGAAGTGCCTTCGAGGAAGAACGAAAGGAAAGAATATTTAAACTGAATTTATGTACATCGCTCCACTACATAAACAATTGTGCACAAGTTATGATATATCGGAATAATTTTATAGATCAGGACGTTGAAGCGTTCGAAATATGATCCATACAGTTACACACAGTTGGCACTAAAGTAGTTAATAACTTAGCATAATATTTGCTTTATCACTACTTCCACTTTCCTGATCACATACGTACCGAAACATCGGCATTAGCTTTCATTAATCAGGCAAATCAACTCACACTGGCGCGCTGTGGCCAATTCATTTTCCATCAAAAAGTAATCAATTACGATTTGCTTTCTTGGAAGGAGCGTCTGTGCGGGTTAAAGGGGAAATTAGCAGCGATTAGATCGCTCCAGTCACGCGCCACCCCATTCAACACGTCGTCCGTCCGCCCATCGCTGCTAATCCTGATTGAGACGCTTGAACCGAACGTCGAAGCTGCCTATCAACTTGCAACGGTACAGCCTACAGATAACGTCATGGATCGCTCCAGATGGAGCATCCTTGCCTACGCTTGCTCATGAATGAATTTACTATCATTTCATTCCGCTAATGGCGTAGGTGCTTCCTGCTGCTGCTCTGATGATGAAGGAGTTCAATGGCACCACTACGCCTCCCGGCACACCACTGCTCGAAGCAGCTCATCGTGGTCCACGCCCATCGGCTATCGCGCTCGCTTACGGATAATTAACCTCATTATGCTGCTACCCTAAATGGGAACGCAAAGCATCCACACTCTCGGCTGGTCCGCCCGATCCGTCAGCATAAACCGCAACCGAATGGCTCATCTTCGGGAGGATAAATAAACCAATGTGGCCGGGACGCCTCAAGATCAGATATCTTTGACGCAACCACCCTCCACTCAATATAACGCCGGCGGCGAATGGCAGTGCGTGGTTGGAATAAATGCGATCGGAAGTCAATTACACTGGCCGACCGGCCTGGGTGATGATGGCGGAAGAGTCCGGAGACGGGGCCAACAACAAGCAACAGCTTCCGGTGCTTCCGAGCTCGCTCTAATCAATACAAGCACATGGGGTGACATGTTTAGTCAGGCGACATGTGGCCGAGATCGAGATGATTAAAATGTAACATCCTGACTTCCTGACCTTCGGGCTGTGAATTTATGGCATAGCATTTACAAGTGAGGAAGTGAAGGAAGGGTGGCGGTTGTAGACTTCCACTGAGGTGAACAACAAAGTCAATGCAAATGCCCCACGAGTTAGTTATTTATGAAGCTGTGTTGTACAGTGTGTTGCCATTTTTTATGCATATGCTAGAGCTAGAGTTGAGTTCGGAGGTCGTCGGACATATTCGAATATTGAATCGAACACTGTTTTGAACAGGTGCGCCTAAGTGTATAACATGATCCATCATGGTGCGGAATCATATTCATTCTTTTTCATATTTTCAATATTTTCATGCAGCGTGTGCTGCATACAGACTCAACCCAGTTTGTAAACGAAAATTTTCTCGTTTTCAAAATTGACTATAAATTGTTTATGCATATACTTTATACACCATCTGACAATATTTGGTAGTCTCATGCAAAACTTAGGGTTAAATGCTTAAGAAAAATAGTGAACACATATTAGGATTGACTATACTAAAATTTCCAGACTATCATTGGCGATGTTATCATGAAAAAATAAACCGACAAATGCTTTTACCATAAATCGGGATTTGAAATACAACATTCCTAGTATGTTACAAACCATCAAACCGAAACGTCACAAAATAATTGAAATGAAGAGCAACCATAGCTCTTTCAGTAAGAATCATAAATGCCTACATAGATTGCTCGGCTTAAACGAATGAATAACTCTGCCCTTAACAACACTCTGAAACTTCTGCACTGTTTGATCGTAGCATCCATGAAGTCCACCAGAAGGACGTTCCTGAATGAAGAAATTCTTTCCGGGGAGAGCGATGATGATGAGCGAGTGGTTGATGGATAATTGACTGAATTGTCCCGAAATTCAGTGATTCTCAGCTCCGTTACCATGTGGCTGCCGGCTGCTCCCTTCTCCAGAAATGGCATTCCATGCATTGCACAAAACCCATCCTCCTCGGGGTAACCTGCTCCAGGTTATAATGCTTTCCCGTCCCAAACTATCTACCGAGTCAGCACAAATCGCAAAAACTGTACCCAAGAGAGATAGAGAAACAGAGAAAAACATCGTACGCCAAATACCCTAGTTCCTTTATTTGAATGATTCCTCCTGTTCAGGAGCATACTTTTTGTGCCTCAAGTCATTCGTCTCGCATCTTCTGTGCTGCTTGAACGTGATCGGTTCGGTGCCGGTGCAAAACCCGGCAAAGCTGTCATTCTCTTAAACGGTTCCGACTAAGAATGCATTTCGTCTGCTACGTTGGAACGTGTTTTTATCAGACGAATCACTGCGACATGTTGCCACCGTTATCTTCACCTTCACTAGCATCATCATCTAGCCGTGCGTCGTTTTGCATCGGGATTGCACGAATCAAGATGGTTCAAAAAGGGAACAAAAAACCCAAGGTTGCATTTTCATTGCATTCCTTCTTGGCCCGTTGGCTGCTTCATACTGTATGGAGCATGGTTCCTTTTTAACTTTTTAAATAAAAAAACATGTGCACTGGTCCCACGAGGCAAACGGCACGGATGCACCATCTGACAATCATTGCTTATAAATGTCTTAAAAAATTGGAATTTATCTTTCGTCTCGCAGCTGCATCTGCATTAAATGGTTGACTTGCGCGCGTACCTTCGGTGCTTGCTGCTCAAAACGTTCGTTCGTTTTCTTCGGATTTATGACATATTCCAGGTGCGCCTACGTTCAACGCTTCGGATGACATATTTATCTCGATTTTCTTTTTTTTGGTTTTTATTTTACCTATCAAGAACAAATACGTGCAATAGTCCTGCTTGCAGGAATCAATCACACTTGGCATCCATTTGCTATCCTAATCCCTGTTGGATCACCTTATTCCAGTAACAGTGTGGACGCGTTGCAGCGATCATAGCGCGATGGTTGATAATTTGATCGAAACGCAATCGATCAGCGTTCACCGATTCCGGCTTCACTGTTCACTCGATTTGCATCAGAAAACGTAGAGCAACAAACAAAAAACACGGAAAGCAAGCAAAAGTATCACTCCGAAAGCACCATCCACTGCTCCGTTGCGTCGCACAGTAAAGTTTTCCCATTTTTCATTTCAACACCAATCGCTCGGCAAAGCATGGCCTTCGAAGCCATTTTTGTGCCCGAACTTTTCGTCCTTTTCCTGGAAACCATTTGCACCGCACTCCCGTGGGATGAGGGAAGGGGAGGCGAGCTACTTCAGCTGCACATTCCAACCAAAATCAGCCATTCCACAGGCCACCAGCCGATGAAAACCACGCCAAGTGCGACGGCCAATGCGAGCGAGCGAGCCAATAAATTTCATTTTCACTTGATTGATAACCAATTCCCCGTGG
The DNA here is from genome assembly GCF_943734745.1 of Anopheles darlingi. NCBI lineage: Eukaryota > Metazoa > Arthropoda > Insecta > Diptera > Culicidae > Anopheles > Anopheles darlingi. Next base: position 77,449,337 of record NC_064874.1, on the reverse strand, counting down.
TGGCAGGACCACGCAGCCGGCCGGTTGTTAGCCTGGCAAGCTCCAACAACAATGGGCATGGCGAGCGCAAATTGGTGCGCCAAAAGTTGAGCACAATCCACTTCAGAGTCCTTTATGTGCCTTTCGGCACTGCAAATGAAGCTAGCCGGCATGCCATTCCAGCAAAAGGAGTAAGTTCGCGCTCTGTTGTGTTCTGCTCGAGTTGAATTTCGATTCTAGCTCGCAACCGGCGATTCATTCCGGAACGAGCGCAGAACGCGAACATTGTATCGCGCAGAAATGATGGGTTGAAGTGTTTTACTTCTTCTTTTTTTTAATTACCGGCAACAAAGTTCGACGTACCACAAATAACATCCCGAACGGCTGTTCTCACGCAACGCCGGGAGTCCATGATAGCGAAAGATGTGTAGTGGAGTGGAAACCACCCTCCAAATTCCATCAACTCACGATGCATCACACCGTCTTGGAATCAACTTGACCGAGCATCCATCTGCCAACCCGCAAGCCAACGCTCGATGCAGTGTACTCGTGGTGCCCAGCTCCGTCAACAAGAAGCATGGAACCGTCTAATGAAGGTGATGATGCTATCCTGAGTACTTCACGCGGCCCACCGCGGCATCTGCATACGTCTGCGCGGAAAGTGATGAACTGGCGGCGGCGGTGAGTGACGAAGTGAAGAGCGAGTACATTTATTACGACAATTAATTGAGTGTCAGCCGCCGGACCCGCCGCTAATTTGACAAACCATTTCCCGGTAGATGACAGACGGCGGCATCTACGA
>NC_064874.1:77436056-77446056 GCF_943734745.1 Anopheles darlingi | reverse complement strand
TTTTCGCTTCTACTCAGGAGGAGGGGGTGCTTATGCTCAAGATGAACTTCGCCGGCCTGGATAGGCAGGTAGCGCTCTCGGCGTCCCCTGCGTCAACGGTGAGCTTCTATTTATTTATGAACCATCAGAAAGTTGGAGCTCAGCTGGAGCGTGGTCGGGCGTGCCAAGGCGTGATGCCTTTCACAAAATGGTGTTCATAAGCGGGAGAGAAAACAGGGTTTTGATTGAATATAGACAGGGTTGTCTGTGGGCTATCTACGGGCAAGCAGCTTTGTCTATCGTGGAGCAGAAGGCTTTTGTTTCAATTTTTAAACACAATTTACTGTGATGAAATAGGAGCTTGAAGAGAATTGATAGATGATGTACTACAGTCAAAGGAATAACATTACAAAACGCAAGAAAGACGTGCCAGCACGATCTGGTTCGCATAAATAAATTTAAAAAACATTTAATAATGAATACGCGATAATTATGAATACCGAAGGCATGATTGACCATGCAGCAACACAATTTTCCATTTTCACGAAAACCCCTGGCTCGTTCGCTGAACAGAATGACGATGAAAAATTAATTTAAAAAAAAAGTCGTTTAACCTATGGGTCCAGCGTACTCGACAAGAGTTCACAATAACGGCACTTACCATAAACCACAACTATCTGTGCGTGAATGTTTGATGGAACCTCATAACATCACATCAAAAAGCAAACAAATCGAAATGAAATTAAGCAAAACTGTGTACCTAATAGACCACACCAAACCCCCACAACATTGGTTGCTCGTACAACATCAATCGATTTTACCGTTTCTCCCCCCATTTGGCTTCCACTGGACGCTGCAGCAAAAACAAACACCGGAAATGCCCCAAAGCCTCAACCAAACCACCCTAATGGCATTGGTTTATGGAAAACGCACTCATAATACATCACTTCTCGATGCACACGCTCGACAGTATGTGTGTGTGTGTGTGTGTGTGTGTGTGTGTGTGTATGCATCGGACTTTTCCACTCAATTGAGCATTAAATTCGGAGTTTTCCGGGCACAGAGACAACACATTCCGGCAACGATCGATACCGCCCCTCCTCCCACCCTGTGGAGAGGGATGCAGTCATGCTGAACGCAAAGTTTAATTTGTTGCATCGGATCGCGGAACACGGAACCCCCGCGCCAGTGTTTTGGGCCAAGAAAATTGTCCCTAAAGCGCGTATTCGCTGCTTTTTTTCTATTTTCCTCCCTTTCACGAACTGCATTGCATCGTTAAGACACTGCACGTAGTCCGTTTTCCTTTCCTTTCACTGTTTGGCAATGGCCCTCCAATGGCGCCTCGATCGTCTTTCCACTAGCCATTTCGTGCCATGCCATGCGTTGTCGATCCGTTGTTGCTCCCGCACGTTTGCGTCTTGTTTTCGCCCAACAATGGGAGCGCCGAGCAGACTTTCAGTTTGGCAAGTGTGCAAGAGATGAGAAGCAACGAGTAAAGCGTTTCAACTTCCCTTGGAACACATTGCACTTCGTCTCTTTCGGGGTTCGGTTTTTGTACCAAACGAAAGAAGTTCTCCTTACGGTGTAGCTCCATCCCGCTGGCCATTGTTGTTGCTATCGTTGTGCAGTAATGGTAGACCGGTGGAATGTCGGCTTTTGGCCTCTTATTTATTTTTTTTTACCCGGTGGTGCGGTTCGGTTCGCTTCGTTACCTTCGTTAGGCGAACTGCAATTGAGAAGTACTCCCGCTGGAACACGCTCTAGCCACCGGAGCACCCGAACACTTTACCAGCATCGACAAAAGAGCTCAAAACGAATGGCAGAGAGTGTGCTGCATTCTCGTATAACCGTATCCGGGCAAAAACTTCTCGAACTCGAAGCAGTAACAAGCCCATCTAAGGGGTTACCCATCTCGGGGATCTTGACACTAAGTACCGAAGCACCCAGACCAAGAGGCACACACACACACACGTACATGGTTGGGCTAGACTAGACCCCCCGTCCCCTGTCGCCACCCCATTAGACTCGTCTCGTCGTTCTCGCCGGTGGATGAAAGAAGGAATGGAAGGACACTCTAGGCAACAAACTGGACCGGTCCAACCAGCACATCCTCCGCTCCGTAACCGAATAAATCCTTTTCTTATGCCTCCGCAGAGCCATCGTGTCCCTGGTCGGTAAGAATGCAGCACAAGCAAAGATTTGGGAACTCTTAAGGGCAGCCAGTGCTCTGGTTACTCCTAAACGCTACTGACGATCCGTGCCGTGCCTTGGTGGATTATACCGGTTCCCCACTAGACAGCATCATCATGTGTATGTGTGTGTGTGTGTGTGTGTGTGTGTGTGTGTGTGTGTGTGTGTGTGTGTGTGTGTGTGTGTGTGCAAAAGAGGGAATGAGGGGGTATCGTAGCTTAACTTCCGTCTAGAAACGCTACGAGCGTGGTTCAATGGAACTGACGCTCTCTTCGGCTACCGGATGTAAACGATTTCTTTCAATCATGCAGATAAACTGAGATTTACGACGCTCGGCTGGGCTTTACCAGGGGCACGGATTTCCCAATCTCTTTTTCGAGGCGATTTGTGTCAACATTGCCGGTAGCTTACAGAACAATCCGCCCTGTCCCTGCCGCGTTAGCGACGGACGGATGCTAATGAGCAATCAGCCGAGTCAGGGAGTATTATAGACAATGTACGAAAGTTCATCAATGTAGGCTGGCAGGTGACTGATTCTGTCTGTTTTTGCATGATTTTTCTGCACAAGAAGGAGGCCTGGAGCAAACGATTCCTGTATTGTAGAAGAACCGTACCGTTCGTTCTTTTTTGCGTTTATTTTGTTACTAATATTCTTAGCCATTGTTGGATAAATCAGAAACCAATGTATAAAATACTTCAAACCATTACAGATCATCAGTTAGTATCTGTGAAATGAGACTGTGTGAGTAGCTCTCTCGTTATTTGAAATACTTCGTTTAAATGGACCAAAGTAATGGATTTAGTCTATTGCGAATGCAACAAGTTGGATAGTTCGCCTTTAACAACCTAAATAAACTCTCGACAAATCAATTCCAAGCAATTGCTCTCAACAGATCCTTCTACCGCAAGCTCAAACTCGAGCATGCAATCCAGCCTTGTGCCATGTAACGACCTGCATCTAATTGAGCTATCTTCCGTTGTCTGATCAGTTACAATGCAATTACTTAATTCGATCTACAGCAGAGCATGCAAAGAAAACAAAACCAACCCATCGATCCGGACGGTGAAACGATTACTAGATTTCGTCTACCAGCTCTGCAACCAGTCTGCTATATGCTCAAGTCTACACGTCTATCAGAAGTTGTTGACGCTAGGGCATGGTAGCAATCAACTAACAATGCAAGGAACAGGGAACGAGCACCCCAAAACCATTTCATCCTCCTCTCTCTTTATTATCACAAAAGGAAGTTGTTCCCGGGTTGCATCTACCCAAAGGGCAGGAACAGGAAGCCACTCACACACACACACACACACACACACACACACACACACACACACATTCACTAACACCAGCTGGAATGTTCATAAGAACGGTCAGACAGGAACGGCACTATCAGGACCTCTGGTGAAAGTAGCCGATTTATCTTGTCTCCGATTTTTGCTTTTTGCTACCGTTTCGATAGAACAAATACGAAATCATCCGGTTCCCGAGGAGGATAGTTTCTTGTTCGTTCAATCCCCAGCTGGGGGAACAGCAGGAACACGTGTTTCACGCGTTTATTGAATTGCGCACGAATAGGTGGACTCACGGACTCGGAATGATAAAATATCATACCAGCAGGACAATAATAATCATGATGCATTCACAACCACAGCTGGTCGCTGGAGCTGGTCAAGCTTGTGTCTCGCACATTCCCATTCGCATTCCGGGAACCATTACGTCGAGAAAGATATAGCGCCGCGGTGGTGGTTCGCATTCGTTTCGACACTTTATTCCGCTGCTGGCAGCAGCGTGTACGAGGGTTCGAAACAATTGACCTTCGCTTCCGTGATTGTCTTGGGATGGCCCTTTGGTTTTTCTGCAGAAGAATCAGCCGGTCACGGAGACGACGATTAGCCTGGGACGAAGGTGGAAGCTTTTCTGGGATTGAGTACACACACTAGACGGGGTAACTTTTCCAATATTCCACCGGACGCTGGTCAGTACAATGAAACCACACAGGAACCGCGCGGAACTGCAACAGAGTGATAGAAAGTTCGAAGTCAACCAACCGGCAACCGGAGGATTTACGACGGAAGTTTGCTGCCAACCCCCGGGTTTGGGACCTTGACGTGTTTGTTCGTCGCGAGTTCGCTGGAGCGAATCTATCGGATGTATGTTTTTTTTTACTAAAAGGAACCATTGAACTACGGTATCGAACTACTGCAAAGAGGATACATTGTGGTGCACTAGTTCAGGATGAATGACAAGACTTCCGTGAAGGTTTCCGCTCTCCTTGACATCCTGTGGTGCTCATCACGAGTAACAGAGCATCTACTTTGTTGATTTATCGAAGTAATTCAATTAGAGATTCAAACTTTGGCCAGCAAAAGTCGAAACTGACTTGATGCTACAAAACGCTACAAAATAACCGCATCACAAAGCTAACCTAGCTAAGCTTAAGCTTAATGAAAGATTTGAAAACTCCCAAATGCGACAGTTGCTTCCTCTAAACCAGGCATTCGATCAAAGTAGTTCAAAGTAACAGCGGAGCACACCCCGGACGAATGTTGTTTTATGATTCTCGCTCAAACATAAATCCCTTCCTTGAAGCTGTCTGCTTTACAAAGAAAAAAAAAGAGAATAAAACCTCTGCCGCAGCCGGTACCGAATCGAGAACACTTCTGCATCGAATACCTGCCAAAGCGTCTCACAGAACTTGGCCCCAAAGCCCAAGAAACCACTCATTTCCATCGAAAGTGCTGTCCGCAGCAAAGTTTAACCATTTTGGGACCGCTTTCCATGCTACAGCAGCAAGCATAAACAACCTTTCGCCCATCTCACTCCACTCCGTTGGTGTATGTGTTTGTGTGTGCGGGCGCTTGTCGTGTGTGAAATTTCCGTTTCATCATCAGCACTTTTTTGCTACTTTAAATTCAATCGAACCGCCGGTTATCATCCGACAGAGGGAACAGAGAGACGGTGATCCGGGCAAGGTCGAAACCACCGAGGCAGACAGGGCCCACAGACCCCGGTGACTGCCTGCCCTCGGTTTGCAGATGTTTTCGGTGTTTTACTTTGCTAGCTGACAAAATGACTTCATCATCATAAGCCGGTCGGTCGCATGGCGTGGGGTGACGGGGGATTGATTAAGCTACCACCCGTCTTCAACTCCGTCTTCTCTCGACCCCTCCCCCAAAACATGCGGGGCATATGGTCCTGGGATAACAATTTGTTGCGAAACGCCCGTGTGCGAGGAAGGAAGCTGGTTGCCATTCCTGCTCGACATCCAGACGACATCAGCTGAAAAGTTTGTCAAAAAGGGCGTTTCAAACGAGCGACCACCACACTCCCGCCGGCCATTTTCCTCTAACGTCAGCAATCGCTCGATTGACATGCCAGCATCCAGAACCACGGACGAGTGAAAAACGGATGAAAGTTGCGCCGCGCTAGTCCGCAGCGGATGGATCATCGAGCTCGAACTATTCGAAACAAACTATTTCAACCAAGTAGTCCTAGCCAGCGACACTCGAGCCAACGAGTGGTGTTTGGGAGAAAAAAAACTCTCGTTTTGGGCCAAACTGCTTCGCTCTGTGGGAAATTGTTTTCCATTCGATCGAACACACATCGCAGTAGACACACGGTCACAGGTGCCGTGAGTGAGCGGTGAAATCTTGGCGACAGGAAATCGTCTCGGTGACTATCACATCCAAAGTGTGTTTGTGTGTGTGTGTATGTGGATTCCACTATCGGACGGGCAAGTGACAATCTGATATCACCTTCTCCTGCCACTGTGGTGCACCGTGGCTCAGACATCTCAATGTTGCCGGATCGAAGAACCATCCCAATCGGCGTACCATTTCGAGATATTCAAATCCACATTCGTTCGAACGTTCGTTCTTTCGAATGCCGCTGTGTCGTGCAAGAAAAAAGAAGGCATAACAATCCAGCCTCCTCTCCTTTTCCGCTACATCGCCCCCTACCCCTATCCTTTTTTTCCTTCACTGATTACGATTATGAACGCCGCTCAACCTCACCGGAAGCTATTGTTATGCTTGCCCGGATCATGATTTCCTGGTTTGCCTTCGTTTGCTCTCTATGCTGCCCTTTTTCTTCTTCACACACACACATACACACATGCACATAAATGTTGTGCTGATTGTCTTTTGCTTGCTTTCTCTTCGCCAACTAGGATCAGTTTGCTGTACCGGACCGGGCTGCTGTTCGTGTCGAACGTCCTCTGCCACACGTTCTACCTGGTGTACGTCAACACGGACGGTCTAGCGTCGTCGTCCGGTGGTTACCTCTTCAGCGGCAACAGCATAGCGCTGGTAAGTGTGGGGGGGGATACATGTCTGGGATTCCAACATCTTGACTCTTGACGCCGTATTTCGGCCTTGGACGTACTGCCATTCCGAAAGGATAGTGAACGGGGAAAGATGAAGAGATCAGCTTTAGGGTGATGTGGTCGTTGATGGTATTAGGTACAGCACCCCTCCCCCCGTACGTTTGCGGTGGGCATCATGAGCATTCCAATGGTTCCTTGATCATACTATCAAATACCAGCTAGCTTCTTGTGGTTCCGGTGCACGGTATCAAAGTGGCGCCCATAATTGTCCGGCCAACCAAATCGTGACAAAACTTTGGAGCAAATCCTCAGTAGCTTTCGCTCGTAGAAAAGGTTGATACCGTTGGTGATCAAAGAGACAAAGAATTATTAACAGCGCTCCAAGCTTAAGATATTCTTAGTTGAAGCTAAAATACCAATAGCCTGAGGGGTTGTGTACCATTGTGCTGGTTCCTTCATCAATACAATAAACATAAGATCGATTCAAGCAAACATCATCTGGAATGTGCTAGTTGTTGAAGTACGGTCTAGATAAGTGGATAAAGAAGAAAACAGATTTCGAAATAGAAGCAAAACTCTACCTTCAAATCCAAGTCCGAGCACCGATCCGGAGCCAACACGGCTCGGTTTGCAGTTTAGGTGCTCAGCACTACACCGCTCTTGACCAAACGCCGAATCGGATTTTCTCCGGCGAATAACAATCAACCGAAGATTATAAATTATTCACCCCGCTTGATTTCCCTGCGCGCTCCGTTCGCCCTCTTCCCGGTCCAGCCGGTTTCCGGCTGGCTGATTTTCCTTCCTCTTTCTTTTATTTTTTTTTTTGTTCGAGGGCTAGGATCATAAATGGAAAATGTATGCCACTACCACACACTCGCGCACACGAGCCCCCAGTTCCCTTGTGGGACCGGAAACACAACGACCGACCGACTGTTGATCCTGGTGTGCATGAAACATACAATCGGAGGGAAGCGGATCGACGTCTTATTCATACTTTAGTGAGATCAGATTCCGATTGCGGTCCCAAACCGCTACGGTGGCGGCAGTACGGTATCCCAAGGATCTCCTAAGGGATACCACCCACTTAGACTCGAAGCGGACATGGATCTGATGACGTCCGGTGCTACGGCATAACCCCCGAAAAATGGAGACTTCTTTTCAAGGGATTCGGAAAAGCTTGGGCGTGAAACAACAGGATGGTTCAACATCGGAAAACAATAGCTTCTAGGGCTTACTTATGCCATCATCGTTACTCGTGCCATCGTCGTCAAAAGGTCCCGGTGGAGGCTTTGCGACCCAATCAGTACCGCGGCTGCATCGACGACATCACAACTCGATTGGCAAACTACTTGCCCAGCGTTGCATCGACCATGTCGTCGTTCGCAGTCGATTCTTGCAAGACACTTGACATACCTTCGCTCGCACTCCCCCTTCCGGTACCGATGTGGGCGATTTTCCAACGATTGGCCAACCCTTTCTCAAAAAAGGAATGTGTAACTTCCGAGATTCCTCCGCACTCGGGGATTCGATTCCTCCAGAAAATAGGGTGCGCGATTCGAGGAATTCGGGGAAAAAAAACTTTTATCGCGATACGACGAACATCCTGTGCACCGATAGCAGCAGCAGCAGCAGCAGTAGCACCCAGGACCGGGCACGTCGGATGCCATCAGCATCTTTCGAGAGCGATTTCTCGAGTGCCATCATAAAACGGTATTACCACCTTTTTGCTCCGGAAAATGTGCATCGCGTGCTCCCGGGTGCGCCCGGAAGTCGGCGAAGCATTTGCGCGTCTCTGTAAGTGCCTGGCAAAAGGGTATTTGACGCGAAAAACGGGCGTTACCAGCTCTCAACTCCTTCACCGTCCGTGATGATCGTGCTCGAATGGAATGCTGTGCTTACCTTGTGTTCCGGGGTTTTTGTAACCAACAAAAAAAACCACTACGAAGTAAATTCAATATCCGCCATTGAACCATTGTGGCAGATGTGTTCCGGAAACGCTTCCTGCATAGTTCGAGCACGAGAAAGGAAATCGACAGGGGCGAGATGTCAGTATGGAGGAGCGCGTAATCGTTTTGAATCGTTTCCGTTTCAAGAAACTTGGGGAAGAAAGTTTGCCACTACTTCTGCTAATAACTCTTTTCCAATCGAACGATAAGTTCTTTTAGTATTTATACAACGCGTGCTACGAATTTATCACAAGTGCTCAAGGGCGTGAAACGACAGAACTCAAACCTTACAAATGAAATTGATTCCAACACAGACTACTGTGATCAGTCTTTAAAATTAAGATAATCTTGTTCCAAATGTAAGTAATGGCCACCAGTCGTTCTACAGAATATACAATTTTCCAAAAATAAAAGTCATACGAAACGTTTGGCAGTAATGAAGCCGTTACATTGTCATCATTAAAACGCTCATTATTTCATGGAGTACCTGAGTGTCAGCATAGTCTACTGACCGAAAAACACACAACAACGCAATATCACTTCATCGGTGGGCGAAATGAGGACGTATTGACACAAAAAACGACCATGGACACATGGCAGCACGTTCCTCCCGACAGAAACTCAATAGCCTACAGATCCTTGTGCCTATTAGCGCCCCCATGCGCTTGGTTCTTTGGTTTGCCCGTCGTGTAATGAGGCCCAACCCGACAAACCGTTTTCCATTTCCTGCCAGGGTGGACAAAAATTTCCTGTACAATGTGACAGTCAAGATTGGATGCTAACAAGCATAATGAGGAGCAGTTACACCGGTTGCCAATGGTTAATGACTTCACTATGGTCCGGGCTCGTGTGACATAAACTCTTGACGTGAGGTAAGAACCAAAAAGAACCGAAATCAACCAACACAGGACTGACGTAATTGAGTCAGTACCATAGCATGAGCAAACAAAAAAGTTAGTCCCAGAGCCACGGCGAGGCACACGATAGACGACGAGGACGGTGTCCTCGAGTTCTGATTGGGATTGGGAACATGCAATTCGTCTCGTGAAGGGTTGCGTGCAACGTGCCTACCGAGATTGACAAACACACATGCCAAACACGCTTTGCTGGGAATTCGAGATCCGAATCTACAGCGCCTCGAGCAAAGGGGCGGTACGTGACAACTCGGAACGCTCGAACTCGCGCGACGGCTCTTGGCCATTGTCCGTCCATAGTAATATCCGCTGTCGGGCTCGTCTATCGATTAGGGTACAACAGTGACCATTCTCGTCACCGTCCAACTGAAACCGAGACATGGCATGACGTACCCACGAACTGACTGACGAGCTAGTAGCACACGGGAACAGCATCCGGAGCCACGCTGGAGCATCGTTGTCACCGGCCGGTGGTGTACGGAGAGTATAGAACTAACGAATGGCGTACTTCAACATCGGGGTAACATGGGTACAGGGCAGCCTGTTCGTTGCACTAATTGGAAATGGATTAATCGAAATGTGGCACACACTCGAACATCGGTCATCGGCGATCGTCATGTGCGCCAGAGCTAACTCACGGCCT
>NC_064874.1:77426056-77433556 GCF_943734745.1 Anopheles darlingi | reverse complement strand
ATTGACGCACATTGACAGTTAGTCATTAATTATGGCCGCTGTCGAAGTGAGTTATCGTAAGAATACGACTTGATTATCCAAGCAGTTCTGATGGAACACCTTTGCCCGAATACCCTTTAACTCCTTCTTTTCTGTATTCGTTGCAAACCCCTAGTAGGCGACATTTGAATCCACGGCCATCTTTGAAGAGAGGCTGACATGAAATAGTGAATCAAATTCGAGTTGAGTATACGATTCCCAGAGCTGTCACTGTGTATAAAATATGTTTTTTCAAGGAAAGCTTCTTCCAACATCGAATTCTAGCCATCAGCTTCTGCTAATAACGAGCTTCATTTCCTGCCTGGTAATCGCTCCCCGGTTACGCTAGGCCATCACCAAGTTGATGCCTCCCAAGGGCCAACGAGATTGACACGCTCAGCTTCAAGTGTATCTTTCACTCCCTGCCCCGGAACGAAGATGCTACGAGCGACGGTATCGTAACGGTATCGTGTCGTTCCATGGGTCATGCAATTAGCGACATAATGCAATAAGGCAGACTCAGGATCCGGATTTCCTGTCCCAAGCATCAAGAAGGCTAAGCGAAACGCTCGCTTACTTTCGTGACATGCCCGATGAAAAGGGTTTCCTCCGCTCATCCCCTGGTTGATATCGATCCGGATCAGGCGGGAGAGAGCATGAAAATGATAAGGCGTTTTTTCAATCCTTTTCTATTCCTATCCGCCCCGTCATCCCTATAATCTGTACAGTAAGAGTACCGGACCGGGGAAGACGGCCACTGTCGTGGTGTAGCGATTCTAACGCTGGCATCAGAATTGCTAGACTAAACGATCAAGCTTTTCCCGTGATTAACCGTCGGAGGACACGCAAAGGACCACCGTCATCACTTGTTGTTCTTCCTCCTGCGTATACACGCAACACGTAACAATCGCGCGAATGGCAGCTATGTGGGATGGCACAACCGAACACTGTCATTTGCAGCACAAGAAACCATTGATGTAACACTTGCTGCAGGATAACGGAAGGTCAATCCTTAAACTTCGACGCCTACACGGCAGTACAAGGGTTTCCTTCAAAACCAAACTCCTAAACTCAGCACGACAACTTCACGGATCGGTGCGATAAGGCCGAGTCCCTTACGTAAATGTACGCTCAGGACTGTAGACTTCCAACATGGCTACTGATAGGGAGCGTGGCATAATCGATTCATCAAAGGGAGGTTAAGGTTGAGGCAAAATACTAATCTTACGTAGCGAACCCGGACCACCGTGTTTTAGCTCAAAGCACCGGAACCTGGATCCAGTAAGGAGACGGAAGAAAGATACACAACAGCCGGGACAATTTAACTGTAAATAGTAGCAATGATATAATCCGGCTTGAGTGTGTTTGTAAATAGTAGAAACGGAAAGAGGCATAAAGGCGGAAAACACAGAAAGGAAGAGTTTGGAAGTATCCGATAGACTTAGGGAGTAGCACAACGATGGTGTACATGAAACAAACAACTTATTAGCGAATTGATAGCTCAATTGTGTCGGTTAAGCAGAAACAAATACGTACGCCCAGACAGAATTCTGATGGAGGGTTTGGTTTAGCTCAAGGGATTTATGAATTCCCTGACATGATCTTGTAAATACATTCAACCATTTCAGTAAGATCAATCGGATATTTCTAGAAGGTTAGGAGTTTTATAGCCTTTTTGTTGACAAAAAAAAGAAATCTCACCATACGGTTATCCGAGACGAAGTGTTGCAGGGTTGCAAAACCATAATCCGTTCTCTACTTTAACCGATTTCCGTTTTCCCTTTATAATGAAAGAAGCCTCCAGAAGGACCTTGTGTGTGAAACACACGAGCGCACTGTAAAACTGTAGAAATACGAAGGCAGAAACGCAGGTAGCACCAGAACTGTGAGTGAGAGCAAAGCGAAACGGTGACGGAGACTAGGAATGTAAACTAAGCCCTGGTACACCTACATGTAGCTAGCGAAGGTCGCCCGGGATATGTAGGAACCAATGGAGTTCCTCTCTCTCTATACATATATTGTTGTACACAGCGCAAGCGACAAAGGAGCGGAACTCTGCGATACCGCATCATACCTCCCTGCACGTGTGTTGCGTGTATCCTGCAGGGGATGGAGATGAAAATAATTAAAAAACTTCTTTTGATTTTTCCACATCGTGGCGTACCACTCACTTTTGGGAGGTAAAGCAGGAACTTAAATCCACTCAGTTGGATCCCCACCGACGGTTGAAAGAAACCAAAGTCATGGTACCTGCGGCGAAGCAAGGAACGGAAGTTGAAGCGATCGAAATTAAACCAACTGTTTCGTGGCTTCACACTTTACACACCGTCACTGCGCGCATTTCACAGGTAAGTCCAGCGCACCATCAAGTTTCACTGGCAACCAAAGAGAAACATGTTATAACCTTCCCCGCTAAACTTTTCATCGGTCATTTCACTCACTTTCCAACAGTGCTTAATATCAAAAAAGGTAAAAATTTGGGTTTCTGGGATGGGATTTCTGAGACTCTGTGGTTAGGAAATGGAAATAATTTATGATTTCTGAGGCAATCAGAAAATCTACGGGACATTACCGCTTCAATATACTGTTTTGCAATCGGCACAAATCGTTGGAAAAGTTTCGTATTATTTATTACTTTTAATCATCGGTAGGATCCTTGCCCCAAAATTAGGTGTTCTTATGCTGTCATGGCCAGTGCTTTTTAATAGTCTTTAGATAACGATTTTTGAACAACCGTAATGGCAGTAAAATGGTCATTTTACTCGGTGAGTATCGTTCTTTTCTTAACCGCGCTGAATTCCCTTAGAATCAGAGCAAAAATCGTCATGGCACTCTTTATTAGTATCGTTGTTTCGTCGGTCTGTTCCCTCTGTCAAAGCCGGTGCCACGTAGCATTTCATCATACAGGAAGGGTGTATTTTCATCAAAATGCACGAATCGTAAGCCTGCAGATTGTTTTTAAGCGATAAGATCCATTCGTCCCACGAATTCATTCCGAATTAATTCCGGCCACTTGACAAACTCCACTACTCTCGACCTTTCACGCACGTTTAGAAACCCAAGAGAGCGGACACAGGAAGAGTGAAGGAAAACTTAAACAGAACAAAAAAACGTGCAAGAGGAAAGGCGACGGAATGAGTGAACACTTTGGCGCAGTCCTAGCCAGAGTACGTGCATAGCAAACGGAATTACGTGCTGTCCGTCCTTCGCGGAGTCCGAACAACTAAGCCAAGGAAAGCTAAATGCTCCTGTTTCGTGGCCATATGTTTGTTTTTGTCTTTCAGCGCCCGGGGTTTTTATTTGTTTTAATCTGCTAAGTGTGTGCGCAACGCCGTAAGTCCGCGTCCTTGGTCGGTGTCACCGCACATGCATACGTCCGGTGGGCTTGTAAGACAGAGCGAGGTAGAAGGCGATTTCGGGAGAAGCGAATTAAGTTTTACCAAAAAGCGTTTTAATTTACGGACCACGCACACGGCGTCACACATGCAGAATGATCAACGTCTGGCTGTTTTCGGCATTTAGTTGAGAGAGGGAAAGAGAGACCGGATTCTTTCAAATGCTTCATGTGACATAATGTCAGAGGTTTATTAAACTCTAAGTTTATTTATAAAAAAGGATGCCACATATTCCTGCGATCACCCCTCGTAATGATGGCATCCTTGACATTAATAAGAACATTAACTACTAGAATGTGCGATACACACAATGAATGTTGTTTCAAGACGGGACATGAGCAGAAGCGACGCTACTCGTATCAGAAAGGAAACAGCCAATGAGAAGTACAAGGACGGCTGCAAGCCTGTGCCTAGTGTGATATGCCAACTTGATTTAAATCGGGAATGCCAAAAACTTGTTTCAAAATAAAACAGCGTGAAATGGTACGAACTTTAAAAAATGCTATGCCCATGCCCTCAAACAGTTTTCAGATCAGAAGGAAAATCCACCATTTTGCGGCGTCGTGGGATTGAACTCGAGGGCACCATTCGCTTCCTTGGGCGCACACTCGGGATTAGTTTCATCCTGTTGGCGAGAGAAAGAGAGGAAAGGAAAAAGGAAGTTAACATTCCATTTGGTGCCGTTACCGTTGCCGTTACCGTGGGTGCCGCTCGCCCCGATGCTTACCTCATCACAGAAGTAGGTTTCGATCAGCTGTAACGCCTTGCCGTAGATGTCCTCGTTTTCGTGGTTCTGCAGCTGTTCCAGTTTGTCCAGTGCACCGATTTCCTCGAACATGGTGCACATATTCTCAAGACCACCGACGTTGGCTGCGATCTGGAATATGTTTGTGATTCCGCTCAGCACGACGCGCACCGTTCGGCTATCCTTGGCTTCTAGCAAATCGCAATAGGGTTTTAAGATGTGGAATTTCTCGAGCAAGAGTACAATCTGCTCGGTCGAGCCACCGGTCGTCGTGTTGGTGACGGCCCAGGCCGCTTCCTTTTGTGACTTGAAATCACCCTTTGCCAGCACCTCGACCAGATCGGTAAAGATGCCCGATTCGAGCACATGCTGAATTTGCGCCTGATTACCGGCCGTAATGTTGCTCACCGTCCAGGCGGCCTCCTTCACGATCGTGTTCTTCGAGTGATGCAGTAGCCCGGCAAGCAGTGGCAGCGAACCGGCCGCGATCACAGCGTCCGTCTGCGTATCGTTGCCCGTCACGACGTTGCCAACGCTACGCAGAGCCGGTGTGATGATGGCTGGATTGTTCGATCCAAGCAATCGCACCAGCTTCGGTACAGCACCGGCCGTTACAACCGATTCCAACTTCACCGAATCGTCATCCGTTACGTAGGACAGTGCCCAGCATGCATCGGACAGTACCTGGGCGTCTTCGTGGTCGAGCAGCGCGGACAGCACCGGAATCATCGGTTCGATGCGATTGAACGGTGGGGCCGGGTTTTTGTTGCGGCACAGGTTTGACATCAGCCAGACGATGTTGCGTAGGAAGGAGATCGGTGTGTTGGCGTTTCGTACAAGGCTGATAATAGCCTCGACGCTCTTGTACTCGAGCACAGTATCCCGTGCCTTCGAGCCATCGCCCGCAATGTTACCGAGCGCCCAAACCGCCTGCTCGGCCACCGTGACCGAGGGGGAGCTGAGCAGATTGATGAAGCGCGGTATCGCGTTCGCCTCGATCACCACCTTCGTCTGATCGGACGTACCGGAGGCGATGTTCGTTAGCGCCCAAGCCGCCTCAAACTGCAGGGCCGGCCGGTCGGAAGCTTCGAGATACTTCACACAGATCGGAACCATGCCCAGTCCGATGATCTTGTCGATCGGTGGGTTCTTCTCCCGGCTCAGCATCTTCCGGGCGGCCTGTACCGCCGCGAACTCCTTGGTCGGTTCGCCGCTCCGGATGAACTGCATAATCTCCTCGTATTTCAGCGTCACCGGGCTCTGTGCATTGTTCTCCTGCAGCGGCGACGTGGGACCGTCGTCCTCGTTAATGTTGCGCCGCTTCAGCAGCTGATCATCCTTTCGGCTCTTGCGCAGCTCGACCGTAACCTCGTGCCGGCGCTGCCTCAGCTCCTGTACGATCGCCAAAAACGGCGTGAATCAATTGGCTGCTGATGCATTCTAACACCACCCCCGAAAAGTAAAAAAAACTTACGGTCGTCGTTTTAGATCCATGTTTGTACGCGGCCATGCGATTGTTCGGTACATTTTCGGTGTCCATTTTGTTCCTTCCTTCCTTCGTTTGCTGTGCGCTTGATCTGCTCCTTGATCCTGCTCCTGAGAGTAACCTCAAAGCCTACTTTCTTTTCCTCGGAAAACACGCAAAACACACAAAACACGCACAAACAGTAACCAAGGGATTCAAAGGATCGCCACGAACAGAAAAAAGGATGATTTCCAGTCAGTAAAAATTCGAGGATCGCTTCAAAGAAAACTGGAGGTTTAACGGCCAGCTGCAGAAAGAAAAAAATCGGCGCGCTTTAATTCGTAGACAGCGGAATTCCACACTGGAGCGTCATGTCGAACAACCTGGACATAATCGGTTTCAAAAAATTTAAACACCAGGAGGAAGATATCAAAACCCTCAAAAATGGGGCTGTGACGGTTGCAATAGCTATGAAATGATGAAAATAATAAAAATTTAATATTTATAAAGGATCAGAAGTGATTCAAAAGCATCTTTTGAACGAGAGTTTATGTTTAAATGGGACGCAAAATAACTATTGATTTTGACGTTGGAAGCTCGTTGATGAACCTAGTGTGCATATTTTGTGAATGTGTGAGTATGAACCATTATCGGTGTTTGTGTGAGTGTTTTATGGAGGAATTTATAGGAAATTAAAATTAACGGCGGAATTAAAACATTTACCATAAAAATACCGGCACATTTAGAAAAAAAAAGTTAAAGTAGGATTGCAATTTGAAGCGCCCTTGGATGTTCTAGACCACGTACAAATCCATAATTTTCCGTACAAATTAACATCTCAGGTGCGAAATCACCAGGGTTATTTGCAAGAAAAGATATGAAACTTCTAAAACTATGTGATCTTTATTATCCGACCTATTAAAAAAAAAGCCCCAATTAAAATTCAAACCGTCAAGGTGGAGCGAAAGACAGGTCCACCTCCCTCTATGAAAGATAAAAAATACACACTATCAATGTTTCATGAGAGCTATCATAAACGCAAATAACTATTGACCAATCCACGCCGTGAATGATTTCGGTCACTTAAACAAACAACGGATTTTAATTTGGAAAAGAAACAACCAGCACCTACCCATGACCTTCGTTAGTTTTCGTTTCATCCACAACGAAGCGCATCTGATTTAATCAAAAGCTTTCCTATTCATCACCAGACCCAGACGCCAGATCTCCGAAACCCCCCAGGTTCGGGTCAGACTTATGAGCTTCATGGTGGTTGATTTTAGTGGATTTTAATTGCAACCGAAGGTCAGGCGAGCTGCCGACGTACTCACCATACCGAACGCACGTCAGCTGACAGGCGCGCCTAACATCAAGGATCCCCCGAAATCTGGCCTCATCATTACATTCAAATTGAACGTAAAATAAACAAACGGAAGCCCTACCGAGAGCGTGGCGGAGTAGGTGCCCCAACCTACAGACTACACGGAAAGGCACGATACGGCACCGGAAAAAGGCCGTTAACCGCTCTGGAGCAGGAAGCGAGGAAAAAAAGGCCGGCCAAAATGGACCGTACCAGGGACCTCGGAGCCCCCGATGCCGGCGGCAATTTTACCCATCGACATGAAATGGATACATAATGCAGTAGGGAAACATCAAATAAAAGTAAATGGGAAAAGAAAAATTCTCTTTATGCTCGTTTTGGAGCACAGCAACGAGAAGGAGAGAGCGCGAGCAGCGTAGAGTGGCCGCCTGGCTTATTCCTGCAGAAAACCGGCATATCGTCCTTTATAGCACGCCTGGAATCCGTTACTCCTACGCCGGGAGTGCTTGTCAGCAGCACTTACGTGTTTTCCGAATCCTCCGAAATCGTTTACATT
>NC_064874.1:77406056-77421056 GCF_943734745.1 Anopheles darlingi | reverse complement strand
GCGTTCCAGGGTGCGTTCCAATTTTGCGAAGTAGCTTTAATGTTGCACCCATCGCATTAAAGCAGAAGCAGCTTCAAACTCATTACAACAAGTGGCCGCGAACGTTTAATCTAATTAGATGCAATCTATTTCAACGGCCATCCCCATTTTGTCAAACTGTTAGCCAGCAATTATGACACCCTGGCAGTACTGAGTGGGTGGAAAGCACTCAAACGGTTCCTCCCAGAAAAGGAGAGCAATTCCTTCCAAGACGCCTTATCCTCAAATAATTCATCGCCGTTCTCATTAGTAAGCTAATGCAGACCTCAGAGAGAGACAATCAATTGACTTTATTTTAAAAGCAACGTTCGCTGCAGCCCACGTCACTATGCAGTCTTATTAATTCCCTCTCTTCCCGGACCATAATGCGATCCGGTTGCTGGAGCGCTCTGGCATTGGCAACCGTCTGGCTTAAATTGATTGCTATCGATTGCGAGGCTCGCTTCGGGCACGGAAATCATGACTTGCTTCGTCTTCGTCCGGTAAATGCGATTCGTAGGGATCACATAGCATGCACAAGCGACGACAGAAATTGAATTTTGAGACGCCTACTGCGAGTGACGGCGACCCAATGACGCGCTAACGTTAGCCCATGGCAGGATGATGCAATAAGAAATGCGCCTGCATTGGAAGATGGACTAGCCTTGGAGCAAACCGATCGCGACCGATAGGAATTCAACATCGACCTCGCCGGTCGGTGAGCATAAATTAAATTAAAATTATGACCTTACAGGCACACACATACACGGATTGCAGATACTTTTGTAACAGCATTAGAAATGGGGTATCTCGAACTAATCATCGACGTCGGTGAAGGTCGCCTCAGCAGAAACAACCGGTCCATGTCCGAACCGGTCGCTTTCCGCGGATGCGCTCCACTTTTACTCCCAAAAGCATAAAAACCCGTTCGATGGCTCACCGCCGTTAGCGATGTGAGCGCGACGACGTCCCCGTTGTAAAAAAAAGAAACACTCAAGTTGCTTTATTTAAATCGCATCAGAGCTCGGTGGACTGTGGGTGGTGGGAGCACTGCTAGACCCACCGGAAGTGACTTCATTCGTACGCGACCATCCACAGTGCTGCAGTCTGCACGGTGAGCATGGCGTAACCGGACACCGGTAACACCACCGGAAACCAGAACGGCAGAACAACTGCACGAACACAACGGCTTGCAGGAGTTTTAACAAGCGGCTCCAAAGGAAAAACTCCCAGGTCCAGACCGTCGTCGTCCTCTCGGCATGAACGTCCCTCGCTTGCTAGAGAAACTGGAATGCATGGAAAGAGTCTCGAGACCGGCATGAGCAGAAGGAGTAGAAGGAATAGCATGGTGCTAACTCGACCAGGCAAACAAACAAACAAACAAAAGCACCTCAACAGCAATCTTCCGCCTCTCAACTGGACCAACCATTCCGCTTTGGTGGTTATGAATAACTAACTAACGAAATTACGCCTGTCGGGCGGCGTTTATGGTTTGCTGCCCCGCGTAGGTTGCTAGGCCGGTACGCCGCCTGTTTGCGGTTTGTGCTAGTTGAAAAGGACAGCCACGTCGGAAGTAATAGTTGTAACAACCGCCGCTGACGAGTTTATTGTGCCGGAGGAAATGCTCGTACAACGCCGGTTTCAGCGCTTGTGTAAATTATTCTGCATTTATTAGAATCATTTTAGACGAACCATTCATAAAACATCTGAACGCGAGTGCTAGTGTTTCGCAGGAGTGCTCCCTATCCGCTACAGTGTTATACTGTTGGTACTGATATCCGAATGCACCGTAAATTAGCCACAGATTTACTCATTCAGAAACGGTGCCGATCGAGGGTGTACCCGATCCGCAATCCGATTAAAACTTACTCCATAATCTAAACGAATGACCCCCGTTTTGGCCTTTGTCTCGCACCTTCAGCTCTTAAGCCGCTTTTGCGTTGGCATCGCCGCACACCCTGCTGCAAAGTAGCTCCGAATGGGGCCATACCAATACCAAGAATGTTGGCAAACTGCCTTAGACTTTACCAAAGACTTCCAGCTACTATAGCGTCCGAATTTGTACTGATCAATAGCCATTACGGCGCTATTATCTGCTACATTATTTACGAGCATAATTAGGGAGCCCGGGAGTCAAGCCAACGATGGGGATTGCACACGCCTTCACAGCCCTATAAACGGAGCAGCTTAACGCCATTTGGTCGGTCTTCTAGGATACGCGAGTTGGAGTAGCATAGATGGAATCTATCCTTCCACCAGTTCGTCCAGCTGTATCAGTTTTTCAGGCTTTTCTTCTTGTTTGACGCATAAATCATTCATGCGTCGTATTAAATCCAGCCTGCGAGAGGTCGAAATCTTACGTTTAAATCACATGAGCCAAACTAATTAACACCGTGCTTCACCAGCGTAGATTATGTGTGTTGGAAGAATGACCATAGTGCCGGTAATTCTATCGTTAGCTTGTTGCATATTTTCTTACAGCTCAATCCATTTTCAATTTCACGTGTCAGTTTCATCATTTTCCTATTTTTACACGATTTTTACGCAATAATGTACAAGCTCAATGGTTCATAGCTCCTTTCAAACCACATTTCAGCCTGTTATATAAGCAAATGCAAAAACAATTATCCCATTGGATAATATTAACTTTCAGCTTTTTTTCTAAACGTTGATATTAAGGGTAAGATAATGCTTCATTTACGATACAGCTCTCAAGGGATATGGATCAAAAGGATAAGTCGCTAGGGGTTTACTGGTGTTCCTCACCGGATAGGTTGATTGGATCAAAGAACAAGCAGCACATGGTTATTCAGTAAACAATAGAAATACCATAGAACCTTGCAGATGATGTGATTGAATTTCACTGACACGATGCTAGAAACCATCAACGAAGAAATTATCGAGCATATTCCTCTCTAAGCTACTCACGTAAGTCCAACAATCATCCTTCAGATAAGCCGGGTTTACTCGAGTCAGTGTAAACGCTAACTACTCTCGTCAAATCCACCATCAAATGAAACAAATTTGCTCAAACATTAGTTGCACATGAGACGGATTTATGCATCCAACATGTTCAACAGACATTCAAACATTCTGCAAACATTCTGACTGCTAAACCACTAGCCATTAAAACGTAATGAGTAGTAAAGGGATTATGCTATATTAAAACTTAAACACATCGTAAATTCCGCGAGCATTATAGTTCAAACAGTTCCCCGGTGGACTATAAACGAGAACCGGAATATGCTGTGCTTTGAGCCCATTGCATTTGAAATGATTTCATTTGAGGATCATTTCATGAGAATTTTTGGAAGAATTTTCCCCCCAAAAGATTCTTCATTCCTACAGTATCTCAATGGCGTCGCAACGTAACGCCGGGGCGAACTTTGAGCTCAAACCGAGGATCCACCGAAGCGACTAAATCGTTCCAAAATTAATTTCCTGGAAATTAGACCACTCGCAACCCGACCGGTCGGTTTTATAACCCCAAACACCGAAGCCAAAGGCTATGAGGGTTGAAGCAAGACTCTGTCTCTCGCTCACACACACACGCACAGCCATGGCGATGTCAGGGAATCACTGCATCCTACCACAGAACTATGGTTTAGCACTCAACACTCGTGTTGGACTTTGAGAACGCAAGGAGTATGAACCAGTTGGCCGCAGAAAACACTCGAAAACACACTTACCCAACCGTCCACTGGCGTCCACCGGAGGATGAGCATCGGTGCATGGCCCGTAAATCATGGCAGATTAAATATCCAATCTGTACCGGGCAATCTGGCTTACCCGGTTTGCCTTGGCCCTCCGTTTCTGACTGGTGACTTCTGCCCATTCTACCGTGTGCGATAATTGCTGGAAGAAATGAAATGTTTTACTTGCCCTCTCTTTTACAATCCCACCTCTATCCCGTTACCACGAGCCGGCACGAAAGCTTCGGAGCTTCTGTCTCTGGCGTGAAGCGGATTTTTGCGTCCTTTCATCATTCAATTACGGTATCAGGGAGGGGGAGTTGAGTTGCGTTCAAACTACATGGAGTTCATGGAGTTTGGAAACACAGGAGACAGGTGTGCTGGTTCAGGCATTGCAGAGGACAATTTATGAGATCGCCCATAATAATGAAAATAAACGAATAAATCGAGCACAGATAACACTAGGAATAGTGTAAAGATCTGAAAGAAACTATACAAACGTGAATTATAAGTTTTAGTCTTCTTAAAACAATGTATCTGTTCTGTTTTGGGCTGTCCATTTTATGCTATTGTTAAGCGAAACAAATGATGATAGAGTATGCAAGGCTGGCTTCCCTTATCAAGCGCATCCTTACACGTTCACAACCAGCACATCGAAGCATGCGTTTCATATTGCGTTCGCCCCACATATCATGACAACCCCGGCATCGCCAACGTAGATTATGAAAAACTGAAAGCAGTAAAGCCGCAATGTAAACCGAATGTGGCCAACAGCACCAACAAAACGCTGAACGAACCGAACCACCGAACAACAATGCCGACCATTATTTGCCCAAAAAGGGATACTGCATCGATAAAGGGGGGGGAAACGAGAGGGGGTATCACATAATTTATGTTACGGTTGGCCCCATTTCAGCTCCAACTATTACGCACATTATTTTGAATGTAAAAACGAGCCTTCCGAACACTGAGACACGGAGGAACCGTCTTACCGTCTTCTCCTGGCTATGCTGGGGAGCATAGGTTTGTTGCTTCAATTTTCTTTTTCACATTTCCCTCGTTGACCGCAATGGCGAGCGTCATCATTTTCAATTTTATGTCGGACACACGGACACACACACACGTACAATGGTACGTAAATATCCGATATCTTTCGTCCTTTTGACCATTGGACGTTTTCCACGGAAGCTACAATGTCCGTTGCGGAATTAGCAATCGAGAATTACTTCCGGTTTGATGATTTTTCTTTCCATTACTCGTTACCATTTTCCAGTTGAGCTGTAGGAGAATACATAGAAACAGCGTCGACCGTACGCTCGGAACCATATTTTAAAAGCCCCGAAGGAACAGTCCAATAAAGCTACGATTTTCAATGCATAGCGAAAGCCGGGTGCACCAAGTGACAACATGCAAAATGGATTGTAGTTACAAAAGATAGGCAACTGACAACAAGAGCAATCAACAACAACAACAACAAGAAAAAAAATCAACCCTGATGCCCGGGGGCGACAATTCCGGAAATCATGAATCTACTTACCCACCGCGTCGAAGAATGCCAGCACCGGCGCCTCCACCAGCCTTGTGGTCTTGCCGTGTTGATTCAGTCTGGCAACGTTCGGTAAAAAGTTTTTAACATTTGCACCCACCCTCGCCGACGGCAGCAACAGCAACAGCAGCTGCAGCATGAGCAACAGGGCCACGTCCAACGATGATGGCGACAAAGTTCTAGGAAATGCCAAACAACACCATAACTCCTATAAGATGCACGGGAAATGCGTTGTTGCTGCCGTTGCTTATCCGCTTTTGGCTGGGGTTAAAGTCAGCAACGTTGAAGGCTTCACTATGGGCTTCGCCGTATAATTGAGTGGACCAAATACTGGACTGGAAGAAAATAATTGAACAACGCCTGCAAACAATCAGTGCGAACAGAGCAGAGCTCTTTTTGTATCTCTCGCATCCTCAAGTTAACCTAGAAACAGCTGCGGTACTCGGTTTATCACGTCACGACGAACTGCTTGTTGCATTCGCTGCATAGAGTGCCCGCTGCACATTGCAAATCTGCCCCAGGCTCCAACCAAAAAACCGCGACAGCAAATACCGGACCACACGCACGGCCAACTACCGTCGAAGGATTTATTTGCATACAAGTCGTACCGTCCGGCACGACGCCACAAGTCGCTAGAGAAACTTGCACTTCAGCAACAAGAGAACGAGTAAAACAAAAAAAACTAAAACTTCAGAAGCCAGAACATGGCCCCGAAAGCTGCTGGGAGCCGCTGAAAAGTGGCAGAGCAGCAATGTTGCTCCATTAAACACCCGTCACCATCATCAAGCCCGGCCGCAAACTGACGCTCTGACGCTCGGTGGTGATGGCACCGTGCGGCGCTGAATTATGTTAAGGTCCTGGCCATTTGTCGCCTCCGTCGTGTCCACACCACACCCTCCACCGTCCAGAGGGGGGGCCAAACTAAGAGGCACCAACTATAGGAACCACAGGATTTGAAGAAGGATTACGTTTAACTCACTTCCACGTCTAGCGGCACGTTAAGCGAAGTTAAAAAAAACGCGCGCGGAAGACGGCGAAATTTGGCGACAAACTTTTTAATCTAATCAATTAAACATACTTTATCCCACCAGCGACCGCTCAACCTGGGTCAAACTGGGTAGTCCGATGTACCGGCGATAGAGTCCGGAAGAATCGTACAAGGTGCAAGGAGACTAGGGCTTGAAGTTCCTTTTTTGAATCCCGATCCAAAGTAGCAGCAAGAGCGAGCTACTTGGTCGGAGATACAATTGAAAAGTTGGTATTATCGTGGCACGTCCTCCTGCGAGAGAGAGAAAGAGAGAGAGAGAGAGAGAGAGAGAGAGAGAGAGAGAGAGAGAGAGAGAGCGAGGGAGAGGAACGGTTTAAATCCGCGCATCGAGGGCACCGGAAACTATCCCAAAAGCCAAACAAACGCGAAGTGTTTCCTCCGCGGCTTGGCAATCTGTTCCGTGGGCTAATTTATAAGAAAACTTTGGATAATAGGATGTTTTAAATTCAACGCCAACGGCTAGCGTCGAGTGGTGAGTAGCAGCAGCACCGTAGGGCGTCCTGCACTTCGACACAACCGATGGCATTGCGTTGCGAAGCTGTTGATGGTGCCGATGCTGATGGTGATGATGTTTGCTATCTTGCTAACCTACTTTCTGCAGGATTTTCGATTCTTTATTTACCATTTTCCGGGTTTTTTGTGCGTTCTCTCATTCTCTGTCCGTACGCTGTGGATGAAGCGCTTCTAAATCCTCCTGCTACGACTCTCTTTGATGCGATTTGGCGCTAGGCCAAAGAGGAATACACATACTCCCACTCTGTCGCCCGCTAGCTGGCTGGGAAGCAATGCGAGAACTCTCCACCCATCCGCCCATTTCCGCAACCCTGATTCGATTTAATAAGCCGTGGCCACACGGGGCGAAAACTCTAGCGCAAACGAAAAAATTAATGTCAAAACGGTTTCGCTTAACCCTTACACGCTGTCAAACTTTTATACGTCCGCGGACTTTTTCGCTGAACCCTTGACGCTATCGAACGCTTTATTTACGAAAATGTAGGTTCTTTTCGTATTGTTTTTGCATTTTTAATATAAATATAACAGCAACAGCAACAAAATCGTTAAAAACTGCAAAATTTATTCGGAAATCAACTTCAGCGGCCAAAACACAGATGAAAACAATACGTTTGACATTTCGGCATAAATTTTCGGGTTTTTACCCCTGCCACACGAAGCGAAAACATTTTGGCATTAATGTGCAAATTTGCGCGCAAATTTTCGCCCCGTGTGGCCACGGCTATAGAAACAATGTCGGTCGAAACTGCCTTAGTACCCTTAACCTAAACCTAAACCCACTGGAATGCTGTAAGACCGGGATCGCATCGCTTATGGACTCCTGCCAGCGCATTATCGTTGAAACGATAATGTTAGGAGGGTGTGTTAGTTCGTGTGGGTGTGTGTCTGGGTGAGTGTATGTCGTTTCCTTGCACGACCAGTAGATTCTCGGGTTAAGAAATTCTCGTGCACAGAGAATCAATTTTTATTGTTCCATCCCATGCTCGAACGTCGACTGGCAGGAACCAAACTGTCGGAACATGCAGCAAAGGATAATGGCACCTCGATACCTTACCAATATCCCTGGCACCATGGCAAGTAGCAGAATAGAACTCCTCTCACCTCTCACAAGCATAGTCGAGTCCAGGAGGCTACTAAATACTAGAAAAGAGAGTTCGGGGATACGTTTTCGGGTCCTATGCTCTCGTTTGTTAATTGCGTGCGTTTCTAATCTAATCCCAAACACTTGGCCTTCGTGATCCTGGCTGGGTCGAGGTAGAACACGATGCAGGATTATTGAACAAATGGGGCTCCCCGTTGTGTGAACACAATGTAGGATTTTTCGGACAATAGCTTCTCTCACAATCTCTTGTTAAACTGTCAATCCTGCCCTTGGCTATCGTTAAACTGTATCTTGTATCGCATTGTAAGGTGTAGGAAACATTTAAGGTATTCTAATTATGCTCCGAAACTGGATTATTAGCTGGAGCATCCTTACAACGATATAACATGTAGTTTCTAAGTGGAATGAAATCCAAGCAGGCTCGTTTCGGTACCATTTTCCCTAGAAACAATAACTGTTATACCGACAGTATAACAGTGACAATCACTATCTGAAAGAGGATTACTGCACAACAACCGAAGGCGGAATGCGATGAAACATTAGAACCTCCAAAGGCGCGATACTATAAGCCCAGCCACGGATCTCATATGTGCCGTACAAAATGCGTGCACAAACACACAAACACACCGCCAATGGCGTTATCCTCGTATGCCGGCATTGCGAGCCCAGCCCCAATCTAAACCACTTGAGCAAATCGAGAAACACAAACCAAGGAACCACGGAACCACGGTAATAGACCACAAACATGCACTAATCACATCTAATCCCCCGAGTAATCGTCTCAATTGCTCTCCGCGTGTGGCACCACTTAAGGGGCCACCAGCCGGGCCACCAAATCAAAAACCCAAGGGCCCAAGTCGTAAGATAAACATTTGTTCGCTCCACGCTTGCCGCTCCGTCGGTGGTGTGAGAATCTCAAAGTATAACACAGTGCACACGGCCATGGGGAGGGGCGGCCGAAATCTTATCACACAAACTCACCAACAGTCATGCTGTGTGGGTGTAGGTGGAGTGGAGCGGAGGCAACTTAAAAGGAAAATTCCTTCAGAAAAGGTCCTGCCACAAATCGACCGCCACCTGGATCGACCGGCATCACCGTCACCCAGCGGGCTTAGCGCTACGCGAGTGACCAAATAAGCTGCAGCCACAGTCTCCGTGCCAGCTTGGTCAGGTCTTAATGTGTTCCACGGCCACCATGTGTCTTGAGCACCGTGCGACAACGCGTACGGCCCGTCTGAGTGCTTTATTCGTGGCCAAGGAGGGCAGAACCAGTGGTCCATAAAACGAACCAACACCACCAACTCCTCTGTCGTGGCCAGGATTCATCGGACGGGCAACGGAAGGCAGGTTGTGCCGCTGAGCTTTTCCATTTGATTCCCGAGCCCCCAAAAGTCCGGCCGCAAAAGTGGAAACGAGGCTCGAGTCACCGAGGCGAGTCCGGTGCCGCTTTCCAAAAAGAAATAAAACGGAAACTGGGCCCTGGGCCGAAAAGACGCAAAAGACGGAACGATAGAAAGAGAGACACACAGTGAGAAAAAGAGAAAGAGAGAGAGAGAGAGAGAGAGAGTGCTGGCGGTCCAATAAGAAGATTACACTCGCCACCGGCCGAGCGGCCACTGAACCGCCAGAATAGTTTGGCCTTCCAAGGCCGAAAACTGATTTATTTCCGTCGTTTCCGTAATTTCGGTTTACTCGGCGGCTGGCTCGGGCTGGCTCGTCTGGTCAGAGTAGCGAGAATAGTAGTGGTAGTGGTAGTAGAACAGCTCTACCATCATAGCCGCCCTTCCGGTTTCACGTGTCAAGACGTGGCACGGACAGAGCGATAGGACAGCGACCATCAAGTGGGGCTTCGACCGTTGGAAGCGACGCGGCAAAGGCCGAGCAATCTCTGATCGAAAGCATTAGATTAAGGATGCTGATTTGTGGTTTTCATTTTCTTTCTCGGCCCCCTTTGTTATCCTCTGATGGTCCGTGTGTTTGATTAATCCCGGCAAATGCGTGACTTATGCTGCAATTGCTGACCGAGCGACCGCATGTTCCAGGCTGCTGTGATTGTGTTTGCGAAATGATCCAGCTTTCGGTCAGTCTGTTATGTTGGTTGAATTTTCGAAATTCCTTTAGCTACGCACCATACAGTGGCCAGCGCTCGTGGAAAAGGTGTAACATTGCAGGAACGTTTCTCGCATTCACACGGATACTAAAATGAAACGAAAATAGGTAAAATTCTTTCAGCGCTACTAAAAAAATCGTAAATTATCGGCCAACCGGTGTACCGGATGAACCGAGACGACACCGTTGCGTGCGGCGGAAGCACCCAAATCGAAAGTAAACACAATTTTCAATCCTCCCCAGTCGTCTTCCGGGCGCTGCCGTGACAAGTGCCCTCGTGCTCACGTATCATTTCAATTAATCCATCCGTCCATCGCTGGCTGCCTTCTCCACGCCACTCGTTATCGGTGTCCTCCTCATTTCTCATCTGCTCGATTTACGACGATCTCGTTTCAGGGCCCCCTTCCTAGCCCTCCTGCCAGCCTTCAGTGACACAGTTTTGCAAAACGTGCCCGGACCTCTGGTACACCGACATCTTTGCATCGGCACCCAGGAAGGGCAGGTCGGCGCAGCCGCCGGGGTTCTTAATTAATTTCCAGTCACCGCACCGCACTTCCTGACCTCGAATTGAAGCGTGCATAAGCGTAACGCAGCATCGGGGGAAAAAAACACAAGAAGAAGAAAGAAGTAGAAGAAAAACCAGTCCCTTTTGCAGAGTCACTCCCGGAGGGCTTTCCGGGTGGTCGGCTACTCCGTTTTCGATGGCGATCCACTTCTGCGATGCGAGTCTCGAGACGAGTTGTTGGGTTGCACTTGTAAACCTTAAGGATCCTCTCAATCGTTTCCATCTTTCCTTCGTTTCACTGTAGAGAACCTTCGTTGCAGCCACCACCACCACCACTACCACCACTGTTTGCAGTACTACTTCCACGGTTTGTTTCAAGTTGAGCCGGCCAAGTTACCAAGACACTGAGCTGAAATAGTGTTCGTAGCTGGTGGACCTTGCGACGGCACCTCTTCCGCGTTCCTTGGTACTCTGCTGGGAAAGGGAAGAAAAAAAGTGTAGAACCGCAAACCGGACCATCTTGCGACCGACCTCTCGATGATGGTCATCGACTTTTGAAGTACCTGGAGTAGCACTGCACAGGTGCTACTTCGACTCACGGGTTCGTGGAACCGGACCGAGGCATAAATCCTGCTCCAGCAACGGTGCAACAGATGCACTCCGCGTCGTTGACCGGGCACTACTTCATACCTTGATAGCTAGTCATAAAGCATAACGAATGCAGATTTATTTGTGTGCATTTTGTCCTACTACTTCCACACGGGGTGGGTTGCAGTTTTTGGGCCGACCAACCATCCAGTCCTGGTACTGAGGCTTTACGCAAACATAGCACGGTACGTAACCGTCCGTTTGGTGACCAAACATTCGCATCAGATGACCGTAGGTGTGCTTCCTGAAAACTGGTAGTAGGATTTCCTCTTTTTTTTACAATCACCTGAGAACGGGAATATTATGGCATGGCAAGGTACGGAGAACAGGATTCTGGTGCCGGGTGTGTGTCCTTCCCCATAAAAAAGACTCCTTTAAAGTGCAGGCAGGTGTTGAGCCGGCCAACTGGGCCGGCATGGAATCATTACCGAAAAATGAATACAACGCATTCTCCACGACGAGAACGAGGAACTACTATGTGGCTGGGATGACAAAGCACAGGGTCTCTAGCCGTAGCAGCGTAGAGAGAGAGAGAGAGAGAAAGAAAGAGAGAGGGCTTCCGGGACGACCAATTACCACTAACAAGCTCGGTTGCTGCCAGCATAACCCTTTGCTGTCCTAGTGCTGTCTGCTTTCTAAGGTCAAAATGCCGGCCCCGACCTACTAGCTAGCATCCACCGTGTGGATGCGTTTTGGCAACCGGAAATGAATTTTGTGTGAGAGTGCATTTGTGTGTGTATGTGTGTGGATGTGTCTGTGTTGGCAAATGCAAGGAAAGTAATGGAGCAATATAACTCGGTGCATTCGCTCTCTTTTGGATTGTGTGTCCTCTTGGTCGTCATGGATGCTGTAGTAGATGGGGATGGGGAGAATAAAAATGGGAATAATCATAAGCTGCAGCAACGGGCGCCGCCGGTCACACAGAGAGAGAACAAATAATGCAAATACCGTGGCAAGCGCAAATGGTATGGGACTTTTTAAACGATTCCTTTACGCCGTACCATCACGTCGGCGTTTGCGGTAGAAGTATGATTGCATAACTTGCCACGTATGTGTATGTATACTTTTGCAGCGAAGGTTTGTCGTTGGAAGAAATTTTAATTATCTGGCGTGCTTCTCATGTTTCTGGGCCAAGGTTTGTTTCTGGTGCGGTCAACAGGGCGAGAACATTGTTATCCAAGCATGCTTGTCTTGTGGAATGCTGCAAAAGGAGGGTACAGATCATAGGAACCCTTAGGAGCGGTTGCGCTCGATAGGACGTATCTCGTTAGCTCAGTGCAAAATAGTAAATTAAAGTGAACGGTTGAAAATATTCATTTTCTCTCTCTCTCGAATGCTCAGAACAGATTAATTTAAAGTGCAATCGTGAAAAGTGTTTATATAGCATTAGCATAAAGACGAAGGATATGCCGCTTCTGAGAAAGAGCTTTGACTCCAGACCAAATGAAGGAGAAAACAAGCAGCAATCATTTAGATAAACAGAGACGTAGCGTTCAATAACGACAGCATTCAATCAAGAGCGATGGAAGGATCTTCTGTGGCAGGCTAAGACCGCTCATTGATTTATTTTGTCAATAAGCAATAATGCGAAAGCATATAAAACGTGAAAGTTAAGTTGAAAAGAATAAGGTAGGTAAACATTAGAATCGCTCAATCAATGAGAAAAATGACTTGCTTGTCCATACAAATTCTGAAAACAATTAAAAATTAAAAATGGGTTCTTTGATGGGCACCAAGTCAACTTCATGAAATTTTAAAACTTATAAAAGAAGCACAATTTCTGAATTTTCCCTAATCTGCAATCAAGTCTCATTTATCATATGCTTGCTATGGATTAGATTTATGCCAAACGGTGGTAGCGAATACTTTCTGGTAACTGATAATACCTTTTCCGGAAGCATTTAACGTCACAATTGAGTTGGCAATCAAACCAAACATTCATTGCACAACTTCCACTGCCAAAGCAAGAGAGGGAGCACATATCTGCTGCAATCAATACACGGGCCGATAGATTTTCCTTTCATTTGTAGCGGATAAACCACCGAAGAGGAAGCGCGCAAACAGCATGCATCTTCCGACTCAAGAGAGGGAGGCAAGCATAATTGAATGAACTCGCCCATTCATCTCTCGGCTCGGCTCTTGCGTGGCACATCTGCACCTGAAACTTCTTCGGGCACATACTCCCTCCCAAAAAACGCACGGTTTTTCCTAACCGATTACCGATCGAAAACCAGACCAACCGTTTCGATCGATCACGATCCCATCCATTCGCATCGCGCATCAAACGGGTTTCTCTCGCCGAACGGCTCGGCAGTCCTCTTCGTGGTCGCGGCTGTTGCGTTGTTCGCAGAATCTCGTTTCCGTAACCTTTTTTTCTCGTTTTTTTTTTATTTCGCTTCGGTTGTCTTTTTGTTTCTCTTGTCGTCCATCTCGGTTCGCCGGCACCCAGCTGTGAAACGGGTATTGAACCAGCACGCGCACGAAGGTAAAGGTGATTTGAGACTAGGTGTGTACGCGGGGAAACCTGCATAAACAAAACGCCCTGACCTGACCGGACCGGACCGCGAGTGTGTAAACGAAAGAAGGGGAAGCACGCGCGCCACGATCTCTGGCACACAGCGGCAACCGCGGTGTGTTGCTGGCGAACTAGCCTTCCAGCTGCTGCTGCTGCTGCTGCTGCTGCTGGTGCTGCTGCTGTTGAACCTTCAAGACAAAACCACCAATACACCAACTAGCACCACGCAGACAGCGACGCGACGTCGTGACACAGAGCTGAGTGACATTCACCCTACACTGGCGGCTAGAGCAGGGCTGCTAGGAAACGAAAGACTCCTACGACGACAGCGACAAAGCGACGAACCTCCCCTTCCTCATTTGCCACCGATCGATCGGCGTGCTGCACAGGACCGGTCGGGTCCAGTGGTTGGTTGGATCGTTGGTTGGTTGATCGGCCGCGGTCGGATGCTATAACCACACACACACACACGTTACCCCTCCGCCAGCCGCCCACCACCGACCGAAAGACCGAACAAACGAAACGAACGAACCGCTCCACCGAACGAACGGGTCCCGGGCGCCATCCTTCCCCGCCCTGTCTCCTGTTCCACTCGGCCCCCTACCCACCAACCTACTCCTCCCTCTCCCACCCACTCCCACCCGTTCCTTCCGCCTTTCATCCCACCCAACCAGCCCAACCGGCTCGCGTTGTTGATATTTCAAACAATTTATTGTAATGTTGATTAGTCGTGAGGTGACCGTCAAGATGAAAGCAGCGGCCAAGTTTAGTCTCAGCTTCCTAGTGCTCGTCAGTGTGATCTTCGGTGAGTTTTCCCCCTACGCCTTTCAAATCCGCGCGTTTCAGTTTTATCTCCTACCTACTTCTCCTTGAGTGTTATTCGAGGGGCCTCTTACGCGTGTGTTATCGTTGAGTAAATTGGGAAAGCGGCTGGCATGTAAGAAAAAGTGTGACCCCCGGAAAGTGGCGCAACACACACTCAATTTGTCAATTTCTGCCTTGCCTACCTTTTGTCTACGTGGAGTGTTAGAGTTCGGTTCGGGTTTGGAGCTGTCTGGTTGTGCTAATGGACTTGGTAGGTCGGCAGTGGTGCCCAAACTGGCGGTCTCGCACTTCTGTTCGCTTGCATTTGCAGGCGTTGCATGCGCTAGACCGCCCCCGTGATTTGCAAATCCCCTTTTCAATATCTATGAATCGCACCTGGAATGCACCTTTCGCTTGTTGGCAAACAGGCGAGCTCGGTCGGTGGCCACTCTCGGTGTACCGCTACACAGTGACAACCACACAGTCGAAGCACGGAGGCT
>NC_064874.1:77393556-77401056 GCF_943734745.1 Anopheles darlingi | reverse complement strand
GACCAGCAGCATCGTACCGCCCAGTACGGTTGGTCGCCGAAAGGCACCCGCTAACCGGGGCCCAAACAGCCCCCGACCGGGTGTGATGCTGCGGGCTGGACCGGTCTTTCCGCCGCCGCCACCGCCACCGCCAACGGCCAACGGTGACCGGACGGTCGTGCTACCGCTGCTCCGCTTCCGATGTCGATCCGGTTGCGTACCGGCACCGTACGATTGTTGTTGGGCCGGCGATAGGGTGCTGGTCTTCGTTGCCATCCCCGGTCCGCCAAAGTTCACGACCACCGGCACGGGAGCCGCAAGCAGTGGACCGGACGCGTCGGCATCGGCATTGGCGAGCGAGATCGCGGTCGCCGGATGCATCGTCCGATCGTCCGCATCTGTCCGTAGCAGGTAACCGTTGACTGGATCCACCGGAACGGTAGTACCGGCCCCACTTCCGCCCCCATTTCCACCGCCGCCGTCGCTACGCTTCTCACCCAGCTCCTTGAGTGCGGCCATCGTCGCCGGACTGGACCGTCGTCGATGGTACCGCTCACGTACCGCGGGAAAACCAGCTTACCAGCCAGGCGCGCTATGCGTGTGCGTGTGTGTGTGTGTGTGTGTGTGCGAGAGGAGTAAGGACAACACTCTAGGCTCGCTCCTCCGGGGCCGTGTTCTTCGGCGAAGCACTACTACCTTACTGCAGCGCTTCAACAGCTGCGGCCACTTTCAAACGCTGCTTCACTCAAAGCGTGGCCGCGAACCGCGTGCGAACGCGAAACCCCAACGCAAGGTTCTCACTAGTTAGTCTCACTTAGTAACTCACGCTCTCTCGCCGTGGCACCGGCGCTCTCGTTTGCTGCTGCTAGCATGCGACGACGAGTTACTTATCACTGTCACCGAATACCGCACCGCAGCTGTTAGCGGTGAAGGTGTTGATGGGCACTTTTGACCACCGGACACTAATTACCAGAGCTATCGGGGACGAGCTGCCCCGGACCGTAGCGCCAGCCCGCGCAACACCAGCAGCAGCACGTGTGAAGCTTTGTAGTCACCGTTAAACGGTGAGGCGCGGCCCGGCAATTCGCGCCGTCCTAGCAATGACGTCGATCCGCGGTGATTCGGGCAATCGTCCTCGTCGGCAACCAGCTGGCAGCAGCACAAGCACATCTCACACACCTCAGCGGGCACCGGTCACTGTTCGCACGTGGCTCGCGTCTGTGTTTGATCTACCGACGACGAAATCGAATCGTAACACGTTAAGAAATTAGTTATCGGGTAGTACCGGAACCTTGAAGGCTTCTCCTGTTATAGAGAGCGAAGTGGGGTCGTTCAAAGTACTCTGAGGCAACTGAACAGCACCATCTACCGCTACAAGCTTTACAATTCAATTTTTTCTCCCGAGAATGCTAAGCGGCCTTTTGCTACACGTGCTGATCGTGCACACACAAAGGAGGGAGGCGGACAAAACAACTGATCAAACTACGATCACCATACAGTGCTGTTGCTGCCACTACTACTCCAATCAATCGATTCTCGGCATGACTGTGCGGTTTGCAGCTCACGGTCTACTTGGAGCCCAAGACCAAACTGAAGTAAATCTCGCAACAGACTGTTTACCGATCGGCAGCAATTTGTGATAAACGTCTGCGCCTACTCTGCTCCTGTCGACGTTGTTTTGCACGCCACAAATTCAATGGAGGACAGAGACCTGATTTAGTTCTGAACAAAGTCCTAAAGTTGAACATCTATGTCAACGTGGATGCCAGACAAACAATATCGGTGCAATATGCACCTGTTGTTGGTAACATGCCGCAGAGCTAACGCGTTTATTGATTGCACATGGTCTGCACAATATGGTTCGTACATAGCTCCCTCTCTTTTTCTCTCTCTCTCTCTCTCTCTCTCTCTCTCTATCTCTCTCTCTCTCTCTCTCTCTCTCTCTCCCCCCCCTCTCACCCACCGTCGCTATCGCTGCGGAAATGCAAGATTCTGTGCTACGCCGTGCTAGTTTCCATTGATGAATGAGGTGCCAAAGGAAACTGACGGCCGGATTGTTTCGAAAGAGAACAGTTCCGTTTACTTCCGTCACAGAAACTGTATCAGTAGGTCAAACGGAACGGTTATGCACCAACGGTGACCGGAATCTGCATGTACCATTGCATTGTATGTCACTATGCCTTCCGGCAGAAGCATATTGTGCCTATTCTGGGTCGCAATACAATCTGGAAATCGGTCGCGTGGGGTTCCCGATCCTGTTCAGAATATTCAGAGTTCTAGAAGGACGTCCTTGTCCAGTTCTATAGCAGGTAGTAGTCCCATTGTCCTTGAGGAGAGGAAAACTGAATATTTCACTGGAAACTAAATCCACTCCATCGAATGTCCTGCCACATATGCGATGCATGCCATGGAGTCGTTAACGTTATGATAAACGGCCTCTCTTGCCTGATGGCCATGGAAGCGACTTCACACTCGGTTAGTTCCCACGCTTCACGAAACAAGAGATCCAATGCGATCTGAAACAGTGCCACCACAACAGTGAGACTCTCCGCACAATATACCCAACATCGAACTATGTTCACGTTTTCGCTGCCGTAGCACTCGTTTGTCTGTCGGTCGATAAAGACCTTCAACCTGTTGAATTCGCCTCTGACTAACGACACCAAACACATACACTCACAGACACAGTTCGTCCTTCCAGACGAGCCTTCTTTTTGCCGTCGAAGAATCCGTCACGGCTACGGCTGGAGGCTCGTTCACCAGTAGCTGCGTCTTAGTGCTAGTGTTTCACCAGCACACTCCCGTACTCCGAGCCGGAATAGACACAAACACGACGACATTGACTGCCTAGAATGTGTGTGTGTCAACGTGATAGTATTAGTAGCGGGAGCTTTCGCCTTACAGGAAACGTGCTTTCGATGTCCTGAAGAAGAGGAGGGTCAAACTGTTTCTCCTGGATCCAGTAGTGTGAATTCTTCTGGATTCACGGTGCCATGGAGGCGCCCTTATGTTCAAGCAAATGTCCACTAAATTCACCGTTTTCCCACACAACCTGATAATCCTTGGAGCACAGTGTCCTCACCAATCGTGCCGCCTTCTATTGTTTACACGATCGAAGGCTACCAGCAGCGGTGAACCTACCTCCACTAATGCTGCTGCAGCAGACACCTACCACTGCTGCTGCTGTGCTGCTGGCACGCGAAATGAAAGTCGGAGCAAAGGATCTATAAACCGCGTACACACCACTCTCGTTTTCATCCCGATATCAATCTTTTTCTTTTAACTACCTCCCCCTCCCCGTGGACTCCGGGACATGCGCACCAGACACAGTGCCGCGTTCGCACAACAACCCACTCCCTGGACCCAAGGCACTTGTCTTTTACGCGCCCCTCAACATCCTTTGCGCCCGTTTCCGTCTGTGTGGCGCGGTGTGTGCGAGTCCGTTGCCGCTTGACATTAGACCAATTACTGCTGCTGCCCGTCGTTCACAGCATCCGTTAACTCGGTTTAAGTTCTAGATGATACTGCTGCTGCTGCTGTTGCTGCGGTTGCTTCTGGTGCTACCGTAATGATGATGATGGACAAGATGATCCCCACACTCCCTGTGTGGCAGCACGTTATCTTCACACGGAAGTACACGCGTGAAGCAGGAAAGCAATCAAATAGCCGAATGGGAAGACCTCGTTCGTCTTCTCTAGGCGCTTGGCACGAGGGACCGTGGCGATAAAGACGATGATTCTCATCGAAGTCCCCAACACCCCACGGCGACATTCTAGGCAACAGCCTGGCCACATATCGTCACCAATCATTGTCCATTCATCCATTCATCAGCAGCAGCAGCAGTAATCGCCACGCCACCAAACCAAGTGCCCCGTAAACTACACAACAATAAACGGGAATTGGGAGGAGCGCGGTTTCGTGTCGCCTGACGACGGCGGTGAACCGGTGCGCTCTAACACGCGCGGGAACGAACCGCGCCGTGCTTCACCTGACTGGTCACTTCTTTTGCTTCTCCTCCTGCTCATCCTCGCGCTACGACGCAAAACATTGCGTCTTGGCAGCAATCTTTTCGGACAACCAACTTGAGGCCAGAATCAGAAGGCGCCTTTGCCCAATGCCGCCAACGTCGCCGCTAACGTTGATGGTTCGCAGTTAATCATTTCCCCACTCGAACCCGTGTGTGTTTATTACAACGCCACATGCGGCTGATTGGCACTGATCCCTTCCGTCAACTTGAGAAGAACGCAAGGGGAAAGATTTTTGGGGGGAAGGTAGGCGCGTGGTAACATTACATGCACACTACACTACACACACACACACGATCACACACGAGCAATTGGGGTATTAATTAGTGTTGGGCGTGTAAAGAAACGCACTGTTTTGGACCTGTTGGCCTGTTGGTCTGCGGCAGGGACAGGGGATTGGCTCGATTGGATATAAATAAAATAACTCATTCGCGACACATTTGTGCTCTCCCTGTACAAGAAACTGTACGTGCGTGCGTGCGTGCGTGAGTGCGATGGTTTAAGAAAGGGTTCCAAGTACTATCAGGTAACAAACGCAGCAACGCGGACAATGTCAACATTTCACTCTAATGCCAGACTAATGAGCGTACGCGTAACCCGTGGTTGATCCTTATGCAGTGCGAAGTACGATTGTAGAGGGAGGGAAAGGAACACTCGTCAAACGTCGTGTCTCAAGCGTTCGACAAACAAATCCCCCCCGCTGGTAAGGGCCGAGCACTGCCAGAGGAGGTTAGAAGGCCCTTTGTTGGCGCAACTCCTTCACAGCACACTCACAGGACACACAAGGATAATGAGGGCGCGACTCGCGACGACACAAAGACGGTCCCCCGGAAGACCGGCCAACGCACCACACCAGTAACCGCGAGCGCGACACTAACCCAACGCTGACTGGCGAGCGCGTCCGATCCGATCAAGACGGCACGGCACCACGGCTTCTGCTCCGAGGTGAAATCACGTATCACGCGGGGACCATACCTATACGACGACGGCGACGACGACGACGGTGATGACCAATCCGTCTGTCCGTCCGTCGTAGCACTAACTGCCATATGATGCGATGCGCACGCACGCTCGTTTGCGGCCTGCGTCACTGTATGTGTGGGATTTGTATGCCATTCGAGCAACGGTAGTGTATCCTTTTTGCTCGCACTGTGGTAGTAGTCACGAGCTACTGAAGTGGGTTACTATGTATGCCCCAAAGGCCAGCTAAGCGAATGGCGAATGTCTCTCTCCTCTCTCTCTCTCTCTCTCTCTCTCTCTCTTTTTTTTTTTCTCTTTCAGCCTCTCGTAAATTTACTCACTCACAGTCACTCATTGCTAGCACATACGTTATCAGGCGGGCGTTTTTTTTGGTTTGGAGCCAAATAACAAAAACGCTTGGTAGGCGCTTAATAGGCGGCTGGAGAAGGGACCTAGGACAAAACTGAACCAAATTGCTACCACTTGCTGATTGCTTGACAGCCCGCGGTGTAGCGTGGTGTCGTCCGAACTGGGTGACTACTGGCTGACGAATGGTGGTGGCCCATTTTTAATCACGTTACGATGCCCTCGACCATTTGCTCGAAGCAGTTGGCGCAGGATTTCTACGAGCATCTTGATCAGCGCTCACTGATCTGTCTCTCTCTATCTCTCTCTGTGGCGGCGTCCCCGAAATCACCACGGGATCACAGAAGGTCACGTCGGCCAACTGATACCGGCACCCTTGAACTGTCGGAAATGAATGAAAATTAATGTATGTGGTACGAAAAAAAGGGTGTAGAACTGGACAAGTTGGGCTGTATTTTCATCAAATATGTAATGGAAGCATCCTCAAACAATGTTCTGCCTGCTTTGATCCCACCCGCAGCATAGAGGCTCGCGGGAAGCGTGTTCCGACAAGCGACACTCGTCGATCGGACGCCATTAGCGAACCATTGATGCTCACCCGCAAGCACAAACACACACACAAACACAAGGAGATGTGCTCCTCACTCGAGCCATTCATGTGAGGTAGGTTTGATGGGGAAGGGAATGGTTTTGATTTTGGCAAGACGTAACCAGCTCGGCCTGGCCTGGCCTCCCCATGGGGAGGCCGCTTGCAATTTCTTTTTTTACACTCGCGCGGTGACCATGATAGCGGGTTCGAAGATCGACGAGATTCTGATTGTACGCTCTGTCTGGCGGCACGAACAGATTCGTGCATTTCCTGTTTTTGTTTTCCCCTCTCGCCATCCACAACCCCCAGCCTCCCGCGCGCTTCTTTGCCTCCTACTCCACGATACTACGGGATGTTTGGTTTCGGTTTTATGGCGGCATCTTTTCTCGGCTCCGTACACCCAGGAGACTAGAAGACAAACTGACGCCAAGCGTTATGTCATTTGTGATCGTGGGAGAGGGAGAAGAGAAGGGTTGTT
This sequence comes from Anopheles darlingi, assembly GCF_943734745.1. Classification (NCBI taxonomy): domain Eukaryota; kingdom Metazoa; phylum Arthropoda; class Insecta; order Diptera; family Culicidae; genus Anopheles; species Anopheles darlingi. The sequence goes on along the minus strand of NC_064874.1, from coordinate 77,394,659 downwards.
TCATGCCGGTCTTGGGCATCCGATGTTTATGCGTTCGCTGCTGCCACCAAAAACGCCACAATTAAATTAAGTAAACAAAAAGCTAAACCTGGACACGTTCTTTGGAGCGTAGGAATAGGCAGTTACATGTTGTCGCGTGGACTAAGTTCTCCGATGAGTGTAATCTTTATTTTGACACTTAAATCAAGGACTTCTCAACAACTTCAATTGCACATCATCTTCTGCCAAAACAACGGACGAACGATGCGGACAGCGACTAATCAGCCTCATAATAGCTGTCGGCAGGCCGGACAAACCGAAACAAAAAACAAAACCAAATTGGGGAAAACACTCGGAATATAAATATTTAATTAAAAGCGTTATAATTCCAGTTTTTTTTGTCACGCCACGCAAGGTCACAAACACGTTTCGCCCCATTGGTGTCCCGAGCGGTTGTCCGACAAGATCGCACTGATCGAATTTGCTGAACTCAAATTTTGCATTTTCTGTCCCGGTCAACGATTGGCTCTGTACACCCTAGCAGATGGTCAGCAATCTGTACTTCAAAGGCGGTTCAGTGTCACGCTTGTGGAGGCAATGAGCACGAGCGTGTAACAGCGATCGAATCCACATACATTCATCAATTCAACGTAATGACCAAATTTTCTATTTTTTTTTGGGTATGCCGCAACTTAGTATTCGTTCTTGGTAATACTCAAGAGTGACTACTGATCCCAGAACATTCGTTCACAGCTCCTTCAAAAGATCCGTGTTGCATCGCGACGCTGCAACGATGCAGTGATGCCAGTGTCCTTCATCGAAACCTACAATCGAATTACGCAACGCGAATAAATCAGTGAAAAGGAGTCTGCCTCCACTGGTCAGAACGTGCGATAATCAGATTCCCACGCCTCACAAAGTTCACGGACGACAACGCCAACGACGCCGAAGGCGAACGCATTGGTTGCATGTCGCGCTCCAAACTCAACACCGACCGTCGGTCATGCGAGATAATGACAAAGACGTCGAAGACTGACGACGACGACGTTGCACTCGTCACCGGCACCTCGTTGCTGACGGATGATCGAATGACCGGTTAACCTTTTTATCATCTTTCTTTCGAT
>NC_064874.1:77341056-77388556 GCF_943734745.1 Anopheles darlingi | reverse complement strand
GAAGGGTCTCTGCCAGCAGGAGTGTCGCATCAATCTGGCCTTCAAACTGTGTGGCTGTATACCCCATTTCTATCCCAACCCACGTAAGTCTCCCTAGGCACAGTGTCCTCGCTACGAGTTAGCAGGCGTCTCCATCGGTATCGGCCACGTGATAGTAATGCACTGAGGGTGTATTTCCATTTTGTTCCAATAGCTGGCTCCTACGAAAAGACAGTTTGCCATTACAAGCAGCTGATGAAGTGCCTTCCCCGCTATCAAAAACTGTTGCTCGAGTTCAAGCAGGACAGCAACGATCAGAAGGGTACTGCCTGCTATTGCGAGCCGAGCTGTATCAGCTCGAAGGTTATCATCGAAAACAGGCAGGTAAAGGACGTTTTATCATCGTGGCACTTTTTTTCATCAATCAATCCAAACAGCACTACCGGAAAGTCCGCTAGTAACGCTTTTACGTTTCAAGGTCCAGGCTGTCCGCGTGTTTACCAATCAATAAATCTACATCAGCCACGGATTGGCACACGTTCGGTGTACTCGCATCGTGGACAATATCCACACAGCGGGAAACCAATTCACCATTTTCATTCGAAAGCACGCACCGCAATCCCATCACATTCACATATCCGTGTGTAAACAGATTCGATCAGAAGTATCACCATTCCCGTTACCGGCTCGGCCCACAGGTTTTGAAGCAAACACAGAAGCTTATCGGAAGCATCGGTGGATTGGTCGTGATGAAGCGGTATCCATTGGTTCGCTTTAGCCGCCAACTACTGTTCACGTTCACCGATTTGCTGGGTAAGTACCTGCACCACCTCTCAACGGGCGCGCTAATCAAACGTTTCTCGCCTGCAGTATCTATCGGTGGAACGGCCGGATTCTTTCTTGGATTTAGTGTGCTGGGTATGGTTGAAATCATATACTTTTTCACTCTACGGCTCGTGTGGTACATAGCGGGACGTCGTTGAAAAGCCGCATCCAGCGAGTGCATCACAAATGGGACAGTCGCAATTCTCGACATGGAGACTCTAATTGCACAAAAGCTAAGTGGCACCATCAGTGTGATATAGAATGAATGTAAACTAAAAAAGAGACTGAAACAAGGGGTTGGAGGAAAATCCAACCCAACTTAATTTTTCCATCAAAACAGGAGTTGACAACAGGAGAACATAGAACGTTAGAGAGAGCATAATCTGCTTAATTTTGTCGAGGCTAGCAAACGACAGTGGCCGTTTAGGTTAACGATATCGTGAACGTTCTTTACTCGAGGGCTGGAAAGATAATATTTGCTAAAGTATGCATTTAGGTATAAAACTAGTGCACGTATTTATGTCTCTGCTAAAAAAAACCACACCCGCAACAGGCACACATAGACATTTTCAGTCAATAATTTTCATACCATAAAGTTTATTGAATATAACCGTACCTAACTTGCACACTAACAAAAAAAACATTCTTCGGATTCTTTTCTGTTTTCTTACCTTTCTTCTTCCTAGATTCCTCGTCACTTGCACACTTAGTTTTTGCACTTCGATTTTGATGTTATAGTGTTTGTTTCTATTGATGATGTTTGCTGTATGCGGCAAACTGGCTTAAAAGCGCCACGACACAGCATAGGCAGGCTGCAGCACGAGGAGCTACTACTTCTACGGCCTATCCGGTGCCTATTGCCACCAGACTTCATTGCGCACTACACAAACATTGGGTTAAATATAAATTAAGATTGCTGGCGGGGTTTGCCTTACGGGGATATAAATTAGAGAATTGCTATCAAATTCGTAATACATTACACGCACTGCATTAGCTGGCAAACTGTAACCATCGCCGGACGAAGGTTGCCCATCGTATCGGTCTGATCACTGTTCTCTACTCTTTTACAATGATTTGATGCGGCGACTCGCCGCTTCAGTAAACGCCTCTGCGTCACCACGATCCGTCAGGCGTTTAAGGGGAGAAAGGGTTAGGAAGGGGTTGGCCTGATAGCCTGAAGCGCCAGAGACGCGCTATATGATACTCTTCTTTGCTCGTTGTGTCCGTTTGCGCGTTGCGCTTCTTCAGTTTCCGTTCGGTACCGTCGCCATCGATTTCGTCTAGCTCGCTCGCGACCAGCGATAACGTACGTTGATAATGGAGAAGAAGTTCAACTCATACCAGGGTGGCATGGACGCGTAGCTAGGTTGTACATTAGATTTTTGACAATTTTAACTCTTTATCTTTGCTATTACCTAGACAAATGCTCTTGCTCATCAGATTCATCGACCACAATCCATGCGTAATCCATGACGCGTGTCAATTTATCTTATCAGGTCAAACTGTCTAACAAATCCCTTTTATAAAAGAGTCAAGTTCTGCTGGTACCAGCTCTAATCACAAATCGTTGGGTGAATGCAGTAAAATTAGTTGAAGTTGCGGCTGACTTTCTCATAAGAACTATCGAGGTGATCACGGACGAATCAACGGTAAAAAGTCATTGCCAACGAGACGTTGTACCAACTATCTTCTCGGAAACAGGAATTAGTAGAGTTTTTGTGGCGACGATAGCAGCAAACATATTCGTACGGAGTCAATTCGATCGATGCGAAATGGTCGGTGTGATGGTGAGCGTTCTAGGGGGTTTTGTCAAATAATTGCGAGTGCGAGTTTTGCCTCAATGTGTCGATTTGGGATTCCAGTTTACGAAATGTCCTCCTCATCTGGATCCACCATCTCAAAGTCCTTTCCCGTTGACGATCGCTGTGAACCTTCCGAATCACTTTCAGATGGTGTGCCCTCCGAGCTGAAACGTTACAAAGCACATATTGGTTGGCAATTGATAATATAAAGCAGCCTCCAAATGATTTTGGCCACATTTTGTGTAATATATCATATAGAAGCACATATAAAAGCACCTGAAATCCGAATCTACTTTGGCAATACCGCAGAATAAACAGAAAAGAATAATATACACAACGATAGTGGTCTGGTTAATTAGAGCCTTAAAAGAAAGTGACATAACAATAGAGTAAAAGAAATGTATGAAGAAACGATCGATTAGAGCAGAAAAGTATAAAAAGCGGTTAAAAATCAATCGAGAGTTAGAAAAAACGATAAAAAGCAAGCAGTTAAATCCATGTATTTCTTTGTTTTTGCTTTTTAAAAACATAACAAGCGAATGCCAAGACCCAATTTCGCCAGAAGCCAGTATATGTACATAACGACACACGCCTACACAAACAACCAGAAGCAACAGAGAGAATCGACATGACTCTTGTAGAGAGCACTCACTTTTTCTCCTCGTCCGTAGGTTCCTCATCTGTTGCCGTAAGCACGGTTGTGGCTGGCACAGCTGCCGATGGTACTGGTTCCTGTTGTTGTTTTGGCGAGGACTTACCACCGCGATGCCTCAATCCTTCCCCTGTCGCGTCACCTTTTACCGAGGGATCCGTTTCTGGCCGTTCTTTAACTTCATCAATGGTAGGCGGCACGGTGGCGGCTGAACTAGGTTCCTCCTCACCACCACTGTCCTTGTCCTTTTGCTTTCGCTTTTTAGACTTTTTGCCTCCCTTTTCACTGCCAGAGCCCTCTTTACCATCCTTGTACTCGTGCTGGAAAACAATCAAAGAGATCCAACATCAACGTCGCGGGCGCAGCAGGCTAAGATCTGTAGGATAAACGGATCTACTCACGTTGTACAGTGGCCAGAAGGACGCGAAGAAGCCCACGTCCTCGGTAAGGTTAGGCAGCAGCCAGAAGTGATGCTTACCACCGGTGACGACCCAGATCAGACAGAAGAGGATGCACCGCAGTACGACCAGGCCAAGAATGAAGACCAGAAAACCGGCTGCCGCGATACTGAGATAGTAGACACCCTTGCGCAGTAGCGGTGGCCAGAGCGGAAACAGACAGATGACGATCGCACCCACCACCAGCAGAGCGCCAAAGATCCAGTAGTGCATCGGTATCGGATCATACAGCCAAACGTACGCCTCGTGCCCATCGATAAACACCTGTTCCGGGTGCATTTCGAGCCGTATCTTGCGTTTTCGCTTGGCATTTTCTGCGGCCAGTTCAGCAGCTCCCTTGCCACCCTCGGCGTGGCTATTTTCCGCATCCGTCCCACGGCCTTCATCCTTCGTCGATTCGGACGCTGTTGTGCTGATCTGTTGCTTTTTGCTGCTCTTGCTGCCCCGTAGTTCGTGTTCGCTTACCGGTACCTTCCGAGCACGGTGGTAAAACTTATGGAACAGCATATCGCCGAGAAAATCGATCACGGCCTGGCGATGCGGAAACAGGCACCCATCGCCCTGCGCAAACTTGGAAGCCAACAGCGCGTCTACGGCTTTTACACCTGGCCAGTGGGAAAGGAAGATGCAGAGCAGATTTCATAATTAAACATATAAAAATCCTCATCTCATCTCGTATGACTGCACCTACCGGAGAAGTATTCCACGTTGTGGTTGAGAAACTTGGTCTTTTTCGTTGGAACATTCGACTTGAGCCATTTCGCTACCTTATACTCGTCCTTCGAGGCCTTCTCGATCTCTGGATCTGCCCCGCCCGGGCCCGTGTACTCCTGCAAGTGCATTTTAGGATGAAATGTGTATCACTCAAGCGTATTTCAATGGCAACTATAAAAATCGCTCAACGGCCCTGACGAATGTCTTTCTGCACGCGGTCGTGACCGTTACGCGTGCACGAGCGTCACGTAGCAACCGCGCCATTAACTCCCAGCCTTCTCCACGCTTCTAGATTGTTGCGGATTGTTTGTTCAGGTGATCAAGTGTTGCCCCGTTTCCCTCTCGCTCTAGCTCACCGCAAACCGTGTGCCGCCTTAGCATTCTAGTCAAACCACTCGCCCAACCAAATCGGAGACAACCGCAGAGAGGGTGACCTCTTTTTTCTGCCTAAGCACTTCACGCACGCTTCTACGCCGTTCCATATGCTGATGACGACGGTGACGGCAGACTGGATGGGGAGCAGCGGTAGTTCCCCATCTCCATCGATACGAACAGTTGCATCAGTAGTAGGCCATATCAATTAGCGATCAGGACAGTGATGCCCCGGTAAAAGATGTAAAGAGAGCAACTACTTTCTCCGCCACGAAGACCGCCAACATTCCTCTAATGGCACAATTTACTCGCCTCCACAGACACACGCACGCACGCACGTACTCACGCACGGTGGCCATTAGGAAAACGCAAAAACAACGGGAACCACGACATTCAGCATTCCGTTCGCTTATCACGCATCACGCATCTTCCTCTAGGCGGAAGTCGTCACCGAAACTTTGACCTCTGCAATCCGAGAGGAATGCGCCCCGCACATTCAGGAACACGCCCGCTACTTACATCCTTGCGTTTCTTAGCTCGCCGTTTTTCTGCCATCCTCGTGTCCGGGGACAAACCCTGCTTCTGGCGCTGGCACCCGGATCTGCTCGCGCTGATGATGTGGACGCGGCGGGAGTCTTTCTTCTTACCACACGCAGCTTCCTCCGAGTGCGGAATTTCAGCGACGACGATGTCGACGATGTTGGGCGGATCTTTGTTTTGATTACGTTTGTTGAAGTCAACCTACGATAAGATTCTGCGACGATTCGGCGTAGAAAGTGCGCCCCAGCGAAAACCTCCTCGCACCCCGACCGTGACTTCCCGTGCTGGTTTTGTCTCGCTGGCAACAAAGATCTACTCACACAAACACATACTGCCAACGCGCTGTCAAACAACACACGTCAAACGTCGGGAGAAAGTGGCGGAAAAAAGGGTTCTTATCGGCCAGTAAGTGGTTTGATAAAGTTTTTAAAAATTGCAGTTTTATCTATTTTCTTCTTTTTCCTTCCGATCGGCTGTGGTTTACCAGGAAACCCGTGCGCCGCGAACACAGGGAGCTGCCAGCTGTTTTTTGTTGTGGTAAACGTCATCATTTCAAGGCCAACGTCGTGGCGGGCCCTTTCTTGGAAAAACAGCAGCAGGTACGAAATTCGATTTTCTTTCAAAAGTTTGCAGGGGCGCCAATGGGGTCCCAGCAGCAACACCTAACAATATGATCTTTAATTGGAGAAAAGAAACATAGTGGCCGCCGGTATCTGACCTCAGCACCGCCAGCCCTTTGTTTCCACAACTCCCGTCAAGGTCAGCGTGCACCGGCTTGTTTGTTTTGATTTTGTTGAATCGCGCATATTTTATTCTTTTGCTTTCTCTCATTGCTCTTTGATCATTTTAGCCATTACGCGCACACAGCACATCGGGGTGGAGGAAGGGGAGTTCGAGATGTTGGCGAGACGTACGCTAATTGTGGCGCCCCGATACTACCTGCGGTTGAGTCTGGTGCGATACAATCACACCCGACGAGGCGCATTATATAATGTAGGTAATGAAAGGCTCTGGCAAATGAAGACTAGAGAATGATATAAAAATGATTTTTCCCCAGAAATGCTACCAACTGCTCGGTGTGAATGAAAACTCAGACCAAAATACGGTCCGTCAGGCTTACCTGTCGCTCGTCAAACGTCTCCACCCGGACAGTGGCCATCCCGAGGCAAGCGCCGAGCGATTCCAGGAGGTCGATACGGCATTCCGGGTGTTACAGGAAAAGTTTGCCAAAGCACGTCGTGGTATCGTGGAGGATCTGCAGGAGCAGGTCAAGGTGTACGACATCAAGCATACGGCACCACAGCATCGACAGTACCTGAGCTTCGACGGTATCGGCTACGGGACGCCGGCTCAACGACAGAAGCAGTATCAAGCCGTTCGTGCATCGAGAGCACAAGAACGGGTGCTCGAGCACCGTCTCTCGAAGGCGCAAGCCTCCGAAACGGCCCTCATGAAGAAGGGAGATTACTTTAAGAAACACGAAATTAAAACCAAGTACGGCTACGATCGCGTCGTGGAGGATCTCATCCAGGAGGCCATCTCGCGTGGCGATTTCTCCAATCTGTCCGGCTTTGGTAAACCGCTGCCCGACCATCAATCGCAAAACCCGTACGTCGACTTCACTACGCACAAGATCAACAAAATTCTGCTCGATAATGGATTCACACCCGAGTGGATCACGCTGCACAAGGACCTCCGAGAGGCGACGGCTGCTTTGCGGGAAGAGCTAACGCGTGAACGAGCAAAACTTGGTCCGGTTCCACTGAGCGTCCGAGAGGAGCAACAGTGGGAGAAGCTGCTCGAAGAGTACCGAACGGATGAGACAAGGATCAACAAAATGATCGACAAGTTCAACCTGATCGTTCCGATGCTCAACAAGCAGATGGTGCGCCTCAATCTGGATCGGATTGCGACGGAAATCCTAGCAACCGGGCCAGTTGCCAGCTTGAATACCTCTAGTCGAACGCCACCAACACCTGATGGAAGCGCGGGAGTCAAGGGATCCGCAAAGAACGCCAACTCCGGCCCAAATAAGTCTAGTCTTCTTGGTTTTATTGGTTCACTGTTTGGTTAGCAATTCGGTTAAACGTAACGAATGAAATGAGTAAAAAGGAAAAATGAAAACAACAAATCCATGGCACACGTTGTTGGTTTCCATTGGCTACAACAGCTAGTAGTGTGGCATGTCACGGCATGATGACGACGACGATCGGCTTTAGGTGCTGCGCTGAAGCTGGACGAGCCCGTTAGCTACCAGACGTAAGGCTCTCGGGTATGCTCGGTGTTCTGCCCGATGAATACGTTCGGTGAGCGTTTGTTCCGTATCACCGGCCAACACCGGTACACGCTCCTGCAGGATAATGGCCCCGGTATCGACACCTTCATCGACGAAGTGCACCGTACAGCCCGACTCCAGATCACCCGCTTCGAGTGCTTGCCGTTGTGCGTGGGTTCCCTTATGTTTTGGCAGCAGCGCAGGGTGAATGTTGATTAACCGGCCCGCCCAACGGCGTACGAAGTCGGCCGAAAGGATGCGCATAAATCCGGCCAGACACACCAGTTCAATACGATCAGCTTCCAGGGCCTTCGAAACGGCTTCGTCGAACTGCTCCCGTGTGTCGTACTCCCGATGGAGGATCACCTTTGATGGGATATTAGCCATAGCCGCCCGTTCCAGTCCGAGCACACCCGCCTTGTTCGAAATAACGAGCACAATCTCGCCCCTTATGCCGGACGTGGTGCTGCGCGTCGCATCGATCAATGCCTGAAGATTGCTTCCAGTGCCAGAGATGAGCACCGCGATGCGCTTCACTGGTAGGGTGCAGGTGCGTTGTGCCGTCAGGAGAGTCTGTTCAAAGTCACGAACGATTACACGGGATGCTGCTCCAGTTGCCGAAGTGTCACGCTTCACCACTCTTCCGAGCGATTGTCCACCAACGTCGCGTAGCTGTTCGAGCACGGTTGGCTCGTGTTCCGGTGCTACCACTAGGACCATTCCTATGCCACAGTTGAAAGTACGTAACATCTCTTCTGCCTGAACATTGCCTGCCCTCGCTAACCATCCGAAGATGGGTGGAATGTGAAGATCGGCCAAGTTGAGGAACGCGGCCATATCTGCTGGCAGCACACGGGGAAGGTTCTCCGTTAGTCCACCGCCGGTAATATGTGCCAATGCCTTCACGCAGCCACCGGCAGCGATCAGGGACCGCAGCTCCCGTACGTAGATCTTCGTCGGTACGAGCAGTTCCTCGGCGAAACTGCGACCGGTTGCACTGAAAGGAGCCACATCCTGATACCGCAATCCTCCGGCGTGTTCCAGGATTTTGTGTACCAAGCTGAACCCATTGCTGTGAAGTCCACTCGAGGGCAGTCCGATCAGAGCATCGCCCGGTTGGATGCCGTCGATCCGTGGAAGCATGTGTCGGTGATCGACCACTCCAAGAGAGAAACCGGCCAGATCGTACACACCGGGTGCGTACATTCCTGGCATTTCTGCTGTTTCACCACCGAGTAGAGCACTGCCCGCTTGGCGACATCCTTCGGCAATGCCCTGGATCACCTGCTCGGCCACCGGTACATCGAGGCGACCACAAGCGTAATAATCGAGGAACGAGCACGGATCGGCACCGTTGCAGATGATATCGTTCACGCACATCGCTACGAGATCGATACCGATCGTGTGGTGTAGGTTTGCCGCCTGCGCGATCTTCAGCTTCGTTCCGACACCATCCGTACCGAGCACCAGGATGGGATCCGCTAGGCTAACGGCGTCACGCAACCGGAACAGTCCACCGAACCCTCCAAGACCGCCCATCACGCCCGGTCGGTTGGTCGATTTGGCGTGCGGTTTAATACGGCGCACCAGCTCATCACCGGCTCCGATGTCGACGCCACTGTCTTTGTACGAAATGGACGTTTTGGTCTCTGCCCCTCGATACGGAGCCGCAACGCGCTCCAGCGCCTGCTTAAAGTTGTGTACAATCACCTGTTTGCTTGCGCCGCCCGATCGTCGGCTGACGACCTTACCAAGCTGTACCGCCCCGTGTGATAGCAGATGCTTACGCCAACCAGCCTGATCACCATCACCAGCCACGATCACCACCATGCCGACACCACAGTTGAACGTTCGCAGCATTTCAGGCTCGCTTACGTTACCCTTTGCCGCCAGCCATCCAAAGATAGGTGGAACCGATACACCGCTAAAGTCCAGCTCGACCGCCAACCCTTCCGGCAGAACACGTGGCACATTCTCCGTCAATCCACCGCCGGTTATGTGAGCTAGCGCACGCACCGCTTCGCCTTCCTGGCGAAGCATCGGTAATAATGGGGCTACGTAGAGGCGAGTCGGAGTGAGCAGCTCATCGCCGAAGCTACTGCAACCATCCTCCGAGAATGGAGCACGATCTTGCAGCTTTGTCGCGGTGTGCTCGAGAATGCGATTAACCAAGCTGAACCCATTGCTGTGCACACCGCTGGAGGGAAGCCCGATGACGAGATCACCTTCACGGATCTGCTCGATCCTTGGTAGCAGCTGCCCATGCTCGGCCACGCCAACACAGTATCCGGCCAAATCGTACTTGCCCGGTGCGTACATGGATGGCATTTCAGCCGTTTCACCACCGAGCAGTGCGCAGTGTGTCTCTCGACATCCTTCCGCAATGCCTTTGACGATCATTGCAGCCGTCGGCACATCCAGCCGGCCACAGGCAATGTAATCAAGGAAGGCGAGCGGTTCCGCGCCAGCACACAGCACATCGTTCGCACACATGGCCACAAGATCGACACCGATCGTGTCCCAACAGTTAAGAGCTTCGGCTAGCTTAAGCTTCGTCCCAACGCCATCAGTACCCTGTACGAGCACGGGATCGCTGTACCGTACCTCCTTGCCCGTTCGATCCTTGTATGTTACCTGTGGTGGAGGAAAGGAAAGAATGGTATTACTGTCGCAAAACTCACATGATCTCACATGGTATGGCTTACATCATTCAAACGAAACAGTCCACCGAATCCGCCCAAACCACCGATCACCCCAGGACGATTCGTTCCCCGGGCCAATGGTTTAATGCGCTGCACTAGCGCATCACCAGCGTCAATGTCGACACCGCTCGCCTTATAGGACAGGCTGAGGCTGCAATTAGAAAGGAAAGGAACTTAAAATTGGTTCAACGATCATTCGCTATTGATGGTGAAATGTGTTGGTTTACATATTATTTCATGATCAAGGACGATTTTCTCCTGTCATGATAGCAATTTCAACTCTAATGGATTCCCAACAATACCGCTTTCGAGGTCATCTGCATTGAATCCCGTCAAATTCCCGAGATGAATTGGATCCACATGGATGGAAAAAGCCGATGGATTAATTTGCCAATTTGCTGCAAAACCGTATTTTATTCGAATTTCCCTGCATCCCTATCCCCGAAATAGGATGAAATTTACTGTTTAAATGCTTTCTGCGCAATGTCCCGGCGATGCTGCGATCCATCGAATTGGATCGTGCTGCAGGCGTCTGTCGCCAAGGCAGCGGCACGCTTGAGATCACTATCCAGCACCACACCGATCAGCACTCGGCCACCGTTAGTGACGAAATCGCCTCGATCGTTACGTGCGACACCACTGTGAAACACTAGATGATCCGGTCGAGCTGATACCTCAGCGAGACCTGCAAAAGTAAGAGGAAGAAAAAAAAAGATGATGTAACTAGAAACGTGGAATCCCATGCTCAACCTCTGGTATATTGCTAACCTTTGATAACGCATCCCTTGGTCGAGGTTTCCGGATAGCCCTTGCTGGCCATTACAACACCGACGGCGCTGCATGCCGGCCTGAACTGAAGCTGCACCTCGTGCAATCGTTCCTCGCACGTGGCCACCATCACCTGGTACAGATCGGAGACGAGCAGTGGCAGTATGACCTGAGTCTCCGGATCACCAAAGCGGCAGTTAAACTCCAGCGTTTTCGGTCCATCCGGCGTCAGCATCATCCCGGCGTACAGGACACCTACCAATGGAGTTGGGAGAGAAAGAGAAATGGAAAGTTAAACAACCACTCCGGTGTGCATGCCGTTCGTGAATCGGGAACAGACGCGAGGACGATACGCAATACAAAACAAACCAACAAACAAATAACAGTCACGCTTTACTGTTACTAAACGAGCGTTGATCGAATGAATCAAGAGGCTTATACCGGCTTATCAGCTTCAAGGAAAAAGTGGAGAGCCACAGGGCCGAATCCACAGGGTGTGCCGGTCTGTCCGGCCTACGTCAGATCGATTCCATTCCGTTTTGTTTTGTATTGGTTTGCTACATTCTCGCTAGCAGCACGACGACGCAACTGACGACGAATCGAGCTGACCTCTCTCGACGTCTTATCGCGTGATTCGATTCCAGCGCGGCGACAGCCCCATCATCCCCGAGGTATCCCGAAGCTTCTATAAGCTGGCAACAACAAAACAGCGCACCGAGAAAGGCCACTGTGTTGTTAAGGCGGATCGATCGAACGATCGATTCGCCGATTCCGGTCTCGGTGCTAATGCAACTGGATACTCACCCTGGTACGGAATGCCTTCCTTGCGCAACCCATCGACGGCTCGCTGCAGTACCTCCCGTACGACGAGCTCCAGTTCGGTCGGTTTGATCAGTGGACAGGGACAGTACGCACCCATTCCACCCGTGTTAGGTCCTTGATCCTGATCCTGCAAACGCTTATGATCCTGAGCCGGTAGCATGACGCGTACGGTGCGTGAATCGACGAATGCCAGTACGGATACCTCTTCCCCGGTTAGTAATTCCTCAACCACCACGACCTCACCGGCTGCCCCGAACCGGCGATCACCCAGTATCTCGTCGACGGCTGCACACGCCTGCTCGATCGTATCGGCCACGATAACGCCTTTACCGGCCGCTAGCCCGCTGGCCTTCACGACCAGCGCCGCGTACGGTGCCGATCGGATAAACGCTTTCGCTTCGTCAGGATTCGTAAACGAGGCGTACCGGGCAGTCGGTATGCCGTGGCGGTGCATAAAGTCCTTGGACCAATTTTTGTCCGCCTCAATCCGAGCGCCGCGTTTACCCGGGCCGAAACAGCGAACGCCGGCTTGACGCAGCTCATCGCCCAACCCATCGGCAAGCGGATCTTCCGGACCAACCACAACCAGATCGATACTAATCTGCTTACACCAACGCACGATCGCCTGTAAGGGTCGACGACAATGATTCGACAACAAGGATGAAAGAAGATGGTAATTGATTTGAGGCTCCTTAAAACCAAGGAGGTCAAACTCACCGTAAAGTCCTTAACGTTCACATCGGTCACGAGTTGAACTTTCGGAACGGAGCAGATCCCGGGGCTGCCTGGTAAGGCGTACACCGTGCTAACATGTTCGCTACGGGACAATTTCCAGCAGATCGCATGCTCACGGCCACCGGAACCGATTACCAGCACCTTCTTAGCCATATAACTGCGTTCAACCGCACGGCACGTGCACGCACAGACACACTCACTCACGCGCACACGATGGCCTAAACGCCGCGCTTTCGCTTTCGCCTAAACGAGTTAAATTCCACAGCGGAACACAGACCAACAGAAGCGGGAATTCGAGCTATCTAATTGAGACTGATTTGGAGCCTGTTAGCTTCCAGTATCAGCAGTAGCAGCAGATGAAGATGGATTACTATCAAGCGGAACGATGATGATTGTACGCGCACGATTCCTGGCTTTGCTCCTCTCGATGGAGGTTGAGCGATCTTTGCGAGCTAACCGTCCGATGCACCGTAACTTGTAGCCACCATCGGAGCGCGGGATCCACAGCAGCAGGCTAATTCTGGTTTAAGAGAATCGCTGTAATTTGTGGAGCCTAGCCGTGCGGCAGGCTCTCTGGCTCTCTGGACAGACGACGGCGATGCGGGATTTGAGCCGTGATCGCGCAAAGACACTCTCTCTTCATTTGGAGCTCTCTCACCTCGATCCCGAAACCCGTAACGTGATGATCGTTGATCGGTGCGAATCCTTATACGTTGTCGCTGTCGATGCTCTAGAGAATTTCGAAGGCACGCGGGCATGGTTTCCCTCGACGATCGCATGCGAGATCGAACGTTGCTCTCTTCGAGATTTTTGATACGGCCCGCATTAAGGGAATCTACAAAAGAACATTTCGGTTAAATCTAAATCCTATCCCCGGTTCAGTCTCTATTATGTTTTGATGAAAAATAGGAAACGTTGCAATAAATCCTAATTCTTTCTTGAAGGTTTGTCATGCAACTTGAAACCTTTTTCACCTTTCTGTTCAGCAGTACAAACTTGGATTGATTACGTTAATAACCCCAGGATGCGGCTTTGTGCACGCGACACGTGGTGGCGGTTTGTTGCCACGTTGTTCCAGTCACCAAGGCAACAACAGGCCACAGATGTACAGGCGTAACCGGCATTACATTTCAATCGACTAGTTTGCTTCGGATATCATGGAAAAGTTCGATAAATCGGTGATCTTTCGTTGCACCATCCTCATTATTTATAAACATGATTTATACATAACGCATAAAGTAATAAAAACATATGAATTCAAAAAAAAGATCTGCACATAATATGCCGATGATTGTGTGGTATCTTGTATCTTGTTATTTTAATGTGTCTGTCCATCCACCATAGTCGTTACAACTCGACACAATACAACACAGAATTTAGCGGAGTTTGAGTTATCTATTCGCGTTTCGGTCTGGGTGTTTTGGATCACCATCAGCAGGTTCCAATCTGTCTCGAATGCGTACAAATTCGTTTAGTTCCAAAAGAGATACAGAACGGTAGAGAGAGAGAGATAGAAATGAATGATGGAATATGCATGCTAGCGTCAATGCAGGAAGCAAGGTTCACGGCTTTTGCATCGCCGCGCGAGTGTGCAAACTGATAATGGTCTCGAACTGCCGTTCGGTTAGTTGGATTCACGGGCTTATGATTACAATTCAAATTTCATATCGTGCAGCTAGTGGTTTCGAAAATTCATGGAAAAATGGTCACAGAGAAGACTCAGTATTCAGTAATGGTTATGGGAGCGGTAATAATTATTGAAGAAAACCAAATGTAAGCGTGATCCAGCCCGTTTATACACAGCTCAGCGAAGCTGACCGGTGTGCTTCAGCTAGCTACCGACGCATGTTGAACCCTTGCGAACCATCCGGACCGGCTGGTAGGCGTAGCAGATGTTGATTACCTCCATTCGGCGGTGGTCCTGCGCTGGGACTTCCTTTGCTACCACCGACCGCACCAGCACCAGCACTGCCGTATCCAATGCCACCGTAGGCAGCGGGATGGCCACCAGGATGCTGTACCGAAAGACCGTGTCCCATCAACGACATCAACGGCCCGGCTGCACCATTCATATCACTACCGTAAGCTGATCCCTTTGAGTAATATCCTACAGCACTGCCACCGCCGCCACTACCACCAGCCAATCCGCTAGCACGAACCCCACTACCGTTAAAGTAGGGATGAGGAGATGGGCCATTCATCTGTGGAACAAAGTGCGGATGCTGCGGCTGATGCTGCTGGTATGGAAGCGGAAGCCCACCGTTCTGAAACGGATTGTGGTGCGGATGGTGCTGCATTGATGGATGAGAACCATGCATCGCCGGATGGTTCGGTAGTGTCGGCAGTGGTGGTGACGAGTAGAACACGGGCTGCTGTTGTCGATAGGGTGGATGGAAATGGCGAAAGTTGTTACCACCACCCCCACCACCCCCGCCACCGCCGTTATTGTTTGCACTGGCCCCACCAACTCCATTCGCGCCTGTTGCCGCGTTGCCTGCTGTGTTGTTACCACTACTACTGCTATTGTTACTGCTGTTGTTATTGTTGGCGTTTGTTCGACTACCGTTCGCTGTAGAACTGGTCTTTTTGTTGCTCCTGTGGGGAATGGTAAAAGCACCCGATAAACAACTGACAATCTCGAGTTCCAGCTTTTCGTTCGCCGGGTCCTTATGGAAAAACGCTTACTCTGTCTCTTCTTCGTCACCGTGAGCTGAACCGAGAATACGCAATCGGGCTTCAGCGTACTCCTGTTTCCGTTGATCGAGTGATTTCGGTTGAGCCTTCGGTTTGCTCTCCAGAGGGCTCTTATCGGTGCTGCTATTCGATTGTGGACGTCGCAGGATCTGCATCGGCCGCTGTACCATCTTGGGCTTCAGCTCTTCCTCGAGCGTCTCGGGAAGGGTAGCCTGACGTGCCGTCGAACTCCCGTTAACGCGACTCGTCGTTTCGCCCCTCTGTTCCGCCTTTGGCGGGCTCGTGTTTTTCAGTATCTTTATCGTTGCGGGCAACTGTGGAGAGCACGACAAACGAGAGATGGTCAATCAAATCCGAACAAGGTCAATGATGATTAGTGGCGAGAGCCCCGGGGAGGGGAACAACGACAACTGCTGCTCGGTAACCTACCCGATCCTCGTCTATCTCCTCCCAGCTCTCGGCCAGACACGGGGCGGTTGCGGGTTTGCTGGACATTATTGCGGTGATTCTTCCTTTTTTGGATCCGTACCCGTACCTCTCCACCGACGACCACCAGAACGACGGCGGGCTCACCTCCCGGATGGTAACTGCGTGTGGAAGGAAGTGGTTTGCGGGTAGCGCGCCCACTACAGGGCGGATCGTGGCCGGGGCAGGAAATCACTGGGCAGAACTAGGGATTTACGGGAGTCACGCAGCCAGCAATTTTTGGCCTGCCCCAAAACCAGATATTTTCCTCTTCGTCCTCGTCTTACGCCAGAGCAACCAAAACGACCAGAGCTGCCTTTTATCGACCATCACTCAACATGCCTTAAAATGCTTTCATTTTGACCATTTCTATCCCACCGTGCCTTAAAAAGCCAAAATTTCTAAGCACTCGTGTTTAAACTGCCAAGTTGTACTGAACATAACTCGAAAGCGAGAAAATCGTTGAAGTAGCCTTCGATTTTAACTTTTCTTTTAATTGGTCGGCGGCGGCGGGTTTTCTCTACAAAAACTGAATGGTTCTCTCGAAGATTTGCCCCGCAAAAGGTGTCCTGTAGTATCGTGGCTCCAAGGAAAAGTTCAGCGAATTCCAGCACTGAAGCGGCTTTGAGTTTACAACGCGCCAAACGCGAGAAGTTGCGCCGCCGGCTAAAAATCCTTTTTTTTTGCTCCGTTCGCTGTGTTGTTCTGCGTGAAGGAATTTCGTCCTGGCGACCGAGTTTAAGTGTGTGAAAAACTGTGTCTTGATTTGAGAAAACACTCGTTCGAATTGAAACGGGGTTGTTGAGAGATCCGGAAAAAATTCCCGTTACGCTGAGATAAACGAGGCAGCCGATCCGAATCGCCGATGTGACCGAGAAGCTGGAAAAAACCAATTGCCAAAAAGAAACGCGTTCCGGAACCATCATGGCCAGTCAAGCAGTTATGGACACGCAGCCCGCCACGGAAAGCCAACTTGCCAGCCAGTGTACATTGCTGGAAAGTCAACCAGCGGCCAAACCCGTCTTCGGGCGGCTGTGCGCCAAAAACGTGCAGATCAGAAGCCTCGGTACTAAATCTCCCATCTTCTACACTTCGAGTGCTTCGACCATCGGTGGCTACGGTATCAGCGTGTTTTCCACCGAACCATCGACCGCTGGTTGTTGGTTTGGAATCTTTTATTCCGTTGCACTACATTCTGGCGAATGCACACATCCTCCTCGTCCGTTTTTTCGATTAATCGCACTAATCCGTTTGCATGCTATTTTCTTCCTTTTTTCCCAAGATCTTCACGATGGCGAGCTTTTTACTGTCGGGCGAGATTCGAACTGTAAACTCTCTCTGGATACGGAGCACATGCCCGAGAACATACTAAGCCGAGTATCCAAGGTTCATTTCTCCATCGAGAAAGATGAGGACTTAGATGCTCCCGTTTATATCAAAGTATGTTACGGCCCTTCTGACTGAGTGGACACGCACTATCCGATCAGCGATGCTTATCCTTCCTTTCACTTTACAAATATTAAAGGACAAATCCCGGAATGGTACATATGTAAATGGCAAGCTAATCGGCACGAACCGACAGAGGCTACTGACGGATGGGGACATAATTTCCATCTGCTATGCCGACCTGAAAGCTTTCATCTATCATCAGCTGCGAGAAAATCCTGCCACCAAGCAGCTGGCTAGCGATTTATCAAACACCTACTACATTGGCCGAACGCTCGGTTCAGGGGCTTGCGGTGTGGTATATCTACTACACCATACCGATACTTGTGAGCGTTTCGCTTTGAAACAGGTGGCTAAGAACAAGATGACCGACCAGCAGACCAGACCACGGCCGCTGAATGATCCAGCACGTGTTATGAACGAGGTCAACATCATGAAAAACCTGGATCATGTAAGTAGGAAGCGATCATCCCGGCCCAGATGGATATAACGATGATAATGTCGTTTCCTTTTTTCAGCCCTGTGTCATCCGGATGCACGACATCATAGATAAACCACATTCGCTCTATATGGTACTGGAGTACATGAAGGGAGGTGATCTACTCTCGCGCATTCTCGCCAACAAAAGGCTTCCGGAGAAAACCTCCAAACTTTTCTTTCTCCAGATGTGCCACGCTGTCAAGTACCTGCACAGTCAAGGTAAGAACCGGATTCGATTCATATTTCCAATGCTGATTTGTTGTTGAAATCGTTGAGCCTAGTTTCGGGACCAACAGCGGTCCGTTTTCTTCTGTTTCCTTTTTGATCTACCCTTCGTACGTTGGTAGAGAAAAGTAAAACGAAGAACATGATGAGCTCGGCTAGCTATTCTACCTGGTTTCGGCTTTGTAAAGAACGGACAAAGATCGAATATGTTATTGACCTTCGCAGGGAAATTCATTGTCTTGTTTCTTCTTCTCGATTTTATTGTCGGTTTTTAAGTCTCCCAATAGGAAATACTTGATATCGATTTATTCATGATTCAGAGCACGGGTTGCAGGTTACATTCTATCAACTATCTTGATCT
The DNA here is from genome assembly GCF_943734745.1 of Anopheles darlingi. Classification (NCBI taxonomy): domain Eukaryota; kingdom Metazoa; phylum Arthropoda; class Insecta; order Diptera; family Culicidae; genus Anopheles; species Anopheles darlingi. The sequence goes on along the minus strand of NC_064874.1, from coordinate 77,370,241 downwards.
CGTGTTGATTCAAATGAGCATTAGCAGTAGAACAGCTGGCTCTTCATGCTATGTGTGAATCCCAGGGTAATGTTTTTTGCATCTTATGGTGGCAGGAATAACACATCGAGATCTGAAACCGGATAACATCCTGCTGGCGGACGAAGAAGAGTACACTTTGCTGAAAGTTTCGGACTTTGGGCTAAGTCGGTTCGTGGGCAAAAACTCCGTCATGCGCACACTCTGCGGCACGCCAATGTACGTCGCCCCGGAAGTGCTACTTACTCGAGGGAGCGGTAGCTACACACCCAAAGTGGACATCTGGGGTTTGGGCGTTGTGTTATACACCATGCTGAGCGGCACCATGCCCTTCTCGGACGATTTCGGAACACCAGCCGTCGAGCAGATCAAGCGGGGCAAGTTCAGCTTCCGTCATCCCAGCTGGCGGACCGTATCATCAAAAGCGAAAAAGCTCATCTACGAAATACTGAACGTGAACCCAAAGGAACGCCCGTCGATCGATACCGTGCTCGCCAGCAGCTGGATGCGCGATCCGGATGTGATCGCCGTGGCGGAACGGCTGATGGAGCGCCAACTGACGACACAACCACCGCAGATGCAGCCGCCGCGCACTCGGACCACGCACTCGGATGTAGAAAATAATAATAAGGGCCGGTCTACTGCGGGCCGAGTGTTTCAGCCACCCAGAAAGAAGCAGCGAGTGTGAGGGAAGTTGTGTGCGCCATCCGAGAGAGCCATCGTTACAGTTCAAATCATTCTATTGTTATTTAACGATAGGACACCAGCTCGACGGACCGGCTTCACTAGGAAGCGGCATATTTTAATCTTTTTTTTATCAGTTTTTTTATGTAGCACCTGTTTTCAATGTGCAAAAGCCTGCTTTTACAGGCTTACTATTCATTAAGTTTCGTCGCATTCCACTTTGTGGCAACAACCTGTCGAAATCACAGAGCAATAGGTGTTCACAAAGATGTATCACTCGAAGTAAAATCATCCGTAACAATTTTGTTGACTAAGCGGCCGCAGTGAGATGCCGTGTTTACTTGCTGTTCATTTTGCGCGTTCGTTCAGCGAACTTATCATGAATATGCCAAACAGGAAGTTAGTATACGTTACTTTAGTTGACTTAAAGTATAGCGACAGACAATCACCAAAAATCATCGGGTGGGCAACAAGGAGGTGAACAAGCAAGTAAAGTATGTAGTGTGTGTTTGAAGTTCTGCTGCCTGTCTCACTGCAAAATCCCTGTACTTCGTTGCACGTAAATTTTATCAGTAATTATGAGTATCCTTTTTTGATACAAACAATGAACAAAGAACTGGTTTCAATAATGAACTAAACAATTAGCCATTGAGTGAAGCATTGATTAGTTAAACGCAATGGACAAAGTTGTGCTCGTTGGTTGTGTTCCGCGTCATGCTGATTGTCTTAAGAGTAAAACAGACTCCCAATAAATGTGATGTGTACAATATGAGATATACTTAACATACGGAACTCGCTCTGGTTGTTTATTCTTGGAAAAACATAATTTGTTATTCAATTATGTTTTTCTTTTTAACTTTTTATCAGTTCCAAAGCAGACTGAAGAAGAAGTTTTCAGGGTAAAAAATATCACGTTCCATCTCAACAACGGCACCGTGAAGCACCCCACTTTTCCTTCGATTAATTCGCCCTCAGCCAAAACCGGTTACCTCCAGGCGCCGTCCGTTGTCTGCGTGTTGTTGTTTTGCTTTACCGTTCGCCATAACGTCCTTTTAATGTCCGCCAAGCCTCCAAGAGCACCTTCTTTGCACACACACTGATTCTGTGTGCGGTTTTTATTAAAGGGGTCGTACGCGGGAACATAGTGATCTCGCGTTATTAGTTGGTTTACAGTAGGTACTACCTCGAGTTACCTCGGATGTTCTATAGCTTCCAGCTGATCTCGATCGTCAGAAGTTCGTCGCGTACTGTTGTTTTTGCAGAGATGATCTCGACCGTTATCGCGAATTATGGAACCTTCTCGTCATAGAGGCATGTCGGTCAACAAGAGCGCGTAAGAACGTGGTGATGCCAATGAAAACGAGAATAACCATTATCGTCACCGTCCCCCGCGGTTCGGATGTTTTGAAAGCGAAATGAAATGTTATTTAATTCAATCAATCTATAGCCTGTCGCCAGCAACCAGGGTCGACGTATCGTCATGCGAACAATCTTATCGTCGCAGCATGCAAACTGCTGACGATACGGTAAGCTTACTACTGCGGTGGTGGTGCGAACGTTTGCGAAATTCTAGACGGATCATTCCGATCTTCTTCGAGGAGAGTTTCCTAAACTTTCCTACGTGACACTATTGGGAACTAAAGAAGTATCTTAAGTAAGCAAAACGGAGGCTTGGTCGATTGTAATCATCACTTAACGACGGAAGAGAACGAACGATGGGTATCGATTTTATTAAAAATAACCTCCTCCTACTCTGAGTACATACCTCTGTTTACACAGTAAAGTAAATGCAAAAAAAACCGAAAAAAACATCAATTGCAGACATCTAGCCTTTGACCAAACCTACAAATGCGTCTATTAAAATCTAAGCATATTTAAATCGGTTAATCTATGTTTTAACAAACGATCATCAAGACGATCCAATATAAATTAATGGCGGCATTAAAGATTGCAGCAGAACACATGCATGCTTCCGTTGTTTGCTTCGATTAGAAACGCGTGCTTGGAAACAACTGAACCCGCCTGCTTGTGCGCCCTTTTGGAGTGTGATAAGCGTTTCATTTGCGAAGGATTTCCAAGCGACATCGGGATGGCGAACCGTTGCTTTGATTTATCCAAGCCCTTACAAGTCGACAACGTTAGCGCATTTATGTTACCGCCGTTGGCGGTTGGGGTTGTCAGCCTCCTCATTATATTTTTTTCTAATGCCGCGCGTACCGCAACGCGAATGGTCGTTCAAGGTTGGGGCTGTTGACTACCAACACATATGGCCCCACCAAACGACATGTGCGCCGTTTCTATTTCTCCATCACTAAGCCACCAACCACCATCGCGTGGCTGCCTTACACAGACGCACGCATCGTACTTTACTTATCTTATCAGGTGGTTAGAATGATTAGAATGGGGCCTCAACGGTAGTGTTGTTGCCATCTCTTTCGCCAATTCGCTTTCATGCGCATGTCTCCAGCCGGTGGGGGCGCCACACATCCACGAACTCATTGCGGGCCACTAATATAAATGCTAAGTCACACTCAGTCACACAGCGGGCTCAACCTCTTCTCCAGCGACCAATGGAGCAGAGGGCTTGGCGGTTTTGCGTGCGTATGTGTCTCTTGTCGTCTACTCCAAACGGCCCCACCGCGGGTTACGAGACATCCCGAAATATGATCGCCACGGTGTTGGTGCGAGCCAGAACCGGAATTGAAGAAATGGGGGCGCTGGGATGGAAGGGGGGGGGGGGGGGGGCGGTCGGACGAAGGCCGGCGCAGCTATTAACGCACACACTGGCACATTTCAATTCGTGGCGATCGTGGTTGGTAACCCGTTTTGGCGAATTGCGAACGACCGCGGCCCGGGCCGCGAGGATCGATCACTCGTACGTGGCCAGTCGTGTCTATCGGTCGTTCGCTCCGGTCAGTTTCCGCCAAGTGTCTCTCCGCCCTACTCCGCTTCTGCAGTAGTGAATCCACCAGTGATTTCCGAACCCTAGAAACCATGCTGCAGAACGTGTTCCGTCATGCGGTCCGCTCGGTGGCCACGATCGGTGCCCGACAGGCACCGGTAGTCACTACCAGCAGCAAGTACTCCACCTCATCATTCGGCACGAATACCGGACCGACCAGCCCCGTCACCTATCTAAGCGAGGACGAGATGGTGATGAAGGAGACGGTGGCGAAGTTGGCCCAGGAGCAGATCGCTCCGCTGGTCAAGAAGATGGACGAGGAACACCAGTTCGATCCGTCGGTCGTGCGTGCCCTGTTCGACAACGGGTTGATGGGCATCGAGGTGGCCGAACAGTACGGTGGTAGTGCTTGTAACTTCATGACCACCATGTTGGTTGTCGAGGAGCTATCGAAGGTGTGCCCTGCGACGGCGGCCTTTGTCGACATCCACAACACGCTCGTCAACTCGCTCATGATCAAACTCGGCACGGAGGAGCAGAAGAAGAAGTATCTGCCGAAGCTGAGCCAGGAATTCAGTGGTAGCTTCGCCCTGTCGGAACCGTCGGCCGGATCAGATGCGTTCTCGCTGAAGACGACAGCGAAGAAGGATGGCAACCACTACGTGCTGAACGGTACGAAGATGTGGATCTCCAACTCGGACATCTCCGGTGTGTTCCTGATCATGGCCAATGCGAACCCATCGGCTGGCTACCGTGGCATTACCACGTTCATCGTGGAGCGCGAGTACGAGGGTTTCACCGTGGGCAAGCGTGAGAGCAAGCTCGGTATCTGCGCTTCCGGAACCTGCACGCTCCATCTGGACAATGTGCGCGTCCCGGAGGAGAACATTCTGGGCGAGTTCGGCAAGGGTTACCAGTATGCGGCCGGTTTCCTGAACGAGGGCCGCATCGGTATTGGGGCGCAAATGATCGGCCTGGCGCAGGGCTGTTTGGATGCGACCATCCCGTACCTGCTCGAGCGCAAACAGTTCGGCTCGGATCTGTACTCGTTCCAGGGTATGCAACACCAGATTGCCACGGTGGCAACAGAGATCGAAGCCGCTCGGCTGCTGGTGTACAATGCGGCCCGCCTGCAGGAGGCCGGTGTACCGTTCCTGAAGCAGGCCGCCATGGCCAAGTATTACGCGTCGGAGGTGGCCCAGCGGGCGACCGTCAAGTGCATCGATTGGATGGGTGGTGTCGGTTTCACCAAGGATTTCCCGCAGGAGAAGTTCTATCGCGACTGCAAGATCGGTGCGATCTACGAGGGAACGACCAACATGCAGCTCAGCACGATCGCCAAGGTCCTGCGCAAGGAGTACCAGTCGTAAATCAGGAGAACTGATAACCGGGAGGGGACGTGGGTACGCAGACTGGCAGGAGAAGCACTGCAACCGTACATTGACTAGCGATCGGGAGGGGTGGGAGGCTGTGTTCTCGAAGAAACATGATCGCGAAGATTGCGTAACGCGAGTGTGGGTTAAGTGGTCGGGCGACATCTCTCGCTTGCTCTCTCTTACTCTCCTCTTTCTGTAGTTCCCTTATCTCTCGCTCGAACTTCTGCAGCATAAATTCGAACATTCCAGCAACCAGTGAGAGTGATCCGTGCCAAGCATCTGTTAAGGTTTTGTATTTCTCTAAGAAAGCGAAACTGAGGGCAGTAGGAATCAAATTCCAAATCCAATGTCTTCCCTTTTCCCGCTCCCTACCCGTTCCCTCCTTCTTCCAACGTTGAACTCACGATGCAGAGTTCGTTTTGCGATAAGATGATATATCAGGTGTCTGAGGGGACCTGAACTGGCAGGTGGGAGTTGGCACTGCGAGCCTTTATTTTTGGCGATAGCTTATCATCATAGCAAGTGAGCCCCTTTTTTGGTAGCACAGCTGGTTGGAGAAAAAGTTGAACAAACAGGTAAAATTACGCATTTAGCAGCGATGGCGAGCTCGTGACCGAGCGCATTATCGAACTAGAAGCTTCTTCGACGGAGGAGAAGCACGGTGGTAACAGTGAAAATGATGCATTTATTATGATAAGCTAGCGCGTAGGCTGCATTCGGTGTACGCATTTAGACATGTAAGACGAATGATGGACGCCTGGACAATCAAATAGGAACAACAGGATATTACAGGGACGTAAACTGGCTGCCAACCTTCCCAAGGAAGGAAAATCGAAAGTCGAAAGCACAAACAACCAACAGACGAGTAAGCGAATGGAGGATCATATCCTTCCCAACAAAGCGCGACCAACGGGATATTGTTCAATCAATTCAGGTTTTGATGTAAGCGGCAAACTGTTAATGATCTTTATTTGCGTCGAATAAAGCTGTCGAGCGTTTTATTAGCAACAGCGTGTTAATTCTATTTCTCATGTTTCCGTGTGGGGCAGGATGCTGTTGGAGGAACCACCGTGGCGGCGTGCCATGATGATGGTACAGTAGAAGATGTGTAGTGGTTGTGTGAACAAAGCACGTAAATAGGAAGTAATACATTGTTTTCAACTAATCGTTTCAATTATCATTGAACTCATCGTTTATGCTACTGGGAGTTTTGCAATCTGAATTTCAGTCATTAGTTTGGTTTTGTTCTGCTTCAAGATATGATCTCAAAGTACTTGGTGAAGATAATCGAGGTACTATCGGCTTTCATTATTAGTTAGCTGGTATTCATTTTGTTAATTCTGTTACCCTGCTGATGAAATCCGACGAGTAAAAAGGAATAGCTGTATTGTTCACAAAAGCGTAGATTCCATTCATCTTATAGTAATATGTTGAACGTAACTGTCCCAACCTAGCAGCGTGCAACCGATGGCATCATCCGGCGACTGTCGATCCCACACCAAATCCCGGACGTAATTCGTGGCACTTTGCTCTACGTGTATCTCCTTCGAATGTTCGTCGTAAAATTTAACCTCCGGTGCGTTGGCAAGCACCGCGAACCGTTTCCTGAAACATGCAAACATCATTAATGGCGTCGTTTAATGATGCAACACACGTGATCCGACATGCGTACCCATGGAAAGAGATTCGTTGTATCTTTCGATCGAAACACGAGACGGTTTCGAGGAAGACATTCGGCTGTCGGACGTCGATGAAGTGTACGCGTCCTGCCACATCACCGACCGCAACGAGCCGGTTCCAGTTGGCCTCATCCGTCCACCGAACGGTAGAGAAGGGAACATCGTGTCCTTCAAACAGTGCCTTCGCCGGTTTCAACTCCCGCAAGTCCCAAAGAAGTGTTGAGCGATCATTCGAGCAGCTTACCGCCAGCGACGGTTGAGTTGTATCCGTAGCTAAACTCGTGATGAAGGAAGTGTGGGCCTGGTGGAAGGTGTGACTGGAATGTAGATCTCCTTCGCTGTAATCCCAAACCTTTATGCAACCATCCGTTGAGCCGGAAATAACATGACTATCGTCACCCCGGAACACATCCAGCGCCGTTATTGCTCCGATGTGTTCATACCGGTTGTCCACTAGATACAGCGAGTAGCCCGGCCCCCGAATGGAATTTCCGGTAGACCAAAGCTCGATAGAACCGCGATCGTTACCAAGGACGAACTAAAACCGAAAAAAGGGAATTAGGACTGCAACCGAACACAGATTTCCTTCATTCTACGATTGGCTTTACCAGAGAGTCATTCATTGTGTAGCATAGCGCCGTTACGGCGCTCTCACATTGCCTTCCGAAGGATGCTTTTTCCTCGTCGCCGATGTCGGTGGCTGATTCCCAACCACAAAAACTTCCTGCCCACCGGCGGCTTTTGTAATCGTTGCCGGCTACGATGGTATGGCCAGTCGCGTTCACGGTCACCAGCTCATACATTGATTGTAGTTTGTTATCCGGCCGTGGTTCCGGATCCTTCAGCTGGTAGTGGGTGGAGTTCGTGTTCGGATAGTCTGTACATTTCGCCAGCTCCTCCAGAGATTCCGGTGGCTTGTAGGAGGGTGGTGTTTGGTAGGCTTGGGCCAAATCCACGGCTCTACTGTAATCCATTCTTCTGAAAGGAACATTCATTTCAATATGTTGCCAAAAGTTTATGCGTCCCTAGGTTTATTCCTGCAACAGCGGTTCTTTAACCAGCCCTTCAGTTTCAGCTAGCGCTCATCACCTTGTCCACCCGGCTCGTAGGGGCGCTTATCAACAACTCACCCTCCGCTGCTGGATGTCCCCGGAACACACGGGTTGCTGCTGCGCTGGCGGGAGTTAGATTCACTTCGAGCCCGGTTTCACTCTTCGGTGTGGAGTCGGTTCTGTGCCTCAGATCCTGCAGCTGGTGGGTTTCCTTGGGTCCACAGTGTTGTGCGTTGTGGACAAGAAGGTGCCGGGACCCCCTTTTGGTGAGTTTGGTGAGTGTCAATGGATTCCGTTACTAGCGTTACATGTGTTACGCGGAATGCGCGCTGTTCAGCATCTTCATACCACGTGGTGTTGGGAAGTATCATTAGAAGATGATGGGAGCCAGGGACCAGGGAACTAGGGAAAGAATCACACGAGAAGCAGATAATACTGACAAATGAATTGTCTTTTATTTGATTCCAATCATAGTATTACAACCTCTATACTTTGCACTAAATTAATGCCCATTTTCCTTCCTACGCACAAGGGGACATGATGCAGATGCACCGCTGTTGTTGAACTACCAAGTATTCAATATGTTCACAGGGTGGCGATTTTTGTTTGTGCCTTCAATCCTATTATGCTCTCCATTGACAAATGGACAATGTTAGTTTTGTGTAGATAAAATTCCATTATTATAGATAAGCAGTATTTTAACCACACAAAGCTTCTCGCTAGTCTGTTGCCCGTTATATGCTTGGTACGTGTCTGCTTTCGTGTTTCACCTTTTCAACGCAGCATCGGTTAATCTAAGTCGTGTTTGTTGAGCTAGAAAAATGTAGAAAACATCAAAGCCAATGGAATAAAATATAATGGAAATAGGAATTATAAGGTTAAAATAGAAATAAAAATGGAAATAGTTCGTAATAGTGCAGCTTTTTTCGCATTCACACAAACACACTAAATACTTCACTACCATATAATAAGAGTTAGTGAAAAGTTTCAATGGAAAGATGGTGCCACATGGGGAAAATTCCCATATTCCCATGGACGGGAAACTTTTGCTTGCGTACTACCCAATTTTCACAAGCAGGGCGCCGATCCGTTGAATAGTTGTAACACAAAACATATCATTATAGACAGCTGCCTGTTGTTTGCCACACTTTACCACTCTGTCACTTGTACGAACCGCTTTTCGCACACTCACCGCATCATGATCGTTTCGATTAATATGTAAGAATTGATGTATGCGTCTCCGTTTTCGAGACATTTCGGTTTGAGGAAAATAAAATCCACTAGTTCCATGCAAAGTATAGCTTGTACGACGATACCATTGGCCGTGGTTAGGAGGTTGAGGAAGCGCGAGCACAGTCGCCCGCTTCCGGTTCGCTTTCTGTTATTAAAACAGCTAGCATCATAGATCCGGTACTACCGGTGAACGGTTAACACACATTTTCACACACATCGTCTCGGTAAGGTATGCACTGGATAAGATAAATTTAGGAACTCTAGATGCCTTTCATAAGATCGCGAACGAAAATTAAGCATCTTATAGATTTAAATTTAAAGAGTAAACCTATTGGATAATGAAAAACGCTTTGAACAACTATGAAGAGTAAAAATGTGTGCCAGCCGTGAGTGTACCATCGCAATATGCTGGGCGCTGTTCCATTATGCCCATCCATCCTCTACTTCTCAAATAGCTACCCAAATGGAAGGCTGTGCCGTTTGCGAATGCGCACTTTGACCCATTCACGATCTGGCGCATTCTGTATTTTCCCCTCCTTAGCCTTCGACTTAACACCCTTCCCAACGCATTCCCAAAGCTGGTAAAGATGCTAGTTCGGGCTACGGTTTTGGAGGAGCGTGTGGGATAAACGCGCATAATTCATACAAAATTCAAACACAGTACCGCCATTGTTTGTTTCCGCACAAGAGGGGGCCTAAAAAGAGACAACAAGGAAAACACATTGGGTCATACAGCAAGTGATGAAGCGTCAACTAGAGGTTTCACTTACCCCCTTAATAGCCGTTATTTAGGATTTCGTCATAATCTTCAGATACTCGAGCGAGTTACGGGCGGCTAGTAGCTGGGCATCGCGCACGGTCGGTCCGGTACCGTGGCATACGGCAACCGGCATCGTGGATAGCTGTACCAAACATTGATACTGGCCGCTGTGTGTTTTCTCGTCGATGTCGACGTACGTCACCTCGAAACGCTGCTCGTTGGCGATCCTTTCCAGCAGAAGAATGAAATCGATCGAACCGTCACCCAGGCTGGTGTGCTGTAAAGAAAAATAGAGGATAGTAGTTAGCGAAACAGTGATGTCTGCGAGGCCAAGACCTCGGTAGGTCACAAGGTCGGGCACCTGTAGCAGATTGAGCGCTTCACCGGCACGCGATTTCAGCGACTTATGAAACTGGGACACCTTTTGACCCTGGGCCGTCGTGAGACACGGGATATTGGAATTTTTCAGCCCTGCATAGCGGCCAGCAATGCCGGTCGGTCGCATCTAGGACACGAGGAGAAAAACGCATCAGAACATACAGGCACAGGTAACTTGGGGAAAGTAGCGATCGGACACTCTGCCCTGGCCTATGGCATTAGGTTCTAGTGCCTTCAGGATTGGTTTGTTAGTTTTTGTGGTCAAATAACAATAATCCAAAGCCCAAGGAAAAGACATCCACAATTCCGCCACGACAATGTTTCCCTCACTTGCTCACCTCTTCATTGCCATCTTCGTCAATCAGCTGCATCACGTGGTTTTGTTCCAACGGCTGATCCTGCAGCCGCTGCCACATCTTCTGAGCGGCCTGCCGTTTTGCAACCTTTTTGCTCTTTCCCTCGCCTACTTCGCGGAACTTCAGCACGACGCAGGCAATCGTAAACTGGCGCTCGTGCGGCAAACCGACCTCCATCTCCGTCTCATACATCGGCGGTGGCCATCGGCGGGCCATGCACATTTCCTGTAGCCACCCGATCGGATTTCCCGTCGGTTCCTCCTCCGTGGCGCTCATTGTACTATGATTGTTAAGATTCCTACCACGACAAGAGAAACAAATGGACGTTAGTCTGATGTAACATACACGAATGGGCCAGTAAACTCACTGTTCATGCTTAACGGTAAGGTGGATAGGTTGGTGTTGTTCGTTAAAACCGGTCAGCTTATCAATCAATGCCTTGGCAGCGGCATGCTTCGCTTCCTTCTTTGACTTTCCCGTGCCCATCGCTGAAAAGGTCGAAAACAAACGGAGCACCGATTAGTGCGAGTCAATTCCAGGCTAGTTCCCACCGGCGACGCGCTTCTTACCATCCTTGTCCTGGTAAGAGACACGGTAGCGGAAGGTGGGCTCATGCACGGCTCCCTCCACCTGAATAAGATCGTACTGTGGCGTGATTCCACGGCGGCTCAGCAGTTCCTGTAGTACCGATATCGGAGTTTTCATGTTTGTGTTGATTTCCGTGCGCAGCGCCTCATCCAACGGCATACCACCTGCCATGGGTGGTGCCACCGTTTTGGGCGCTTTCTTGCGCGAAGCCTTTTTCCCGGCACTTTTCGTCGGCACCATTCCGGTCGGTGGATCATCAGAGTGCTGCATCAGCTGCGACAGATTGTCGTGTGGCTCCATTTGCATGTGCATTTCCATCATTTTCGGATGCGTTCGAAACTGATCCACCACCGGTACCGGCCTCGAGCGGTTTTTATCCTTGTAGGGAATAAGAGCAGGTGGTGCAGCGCCTCGTGGAAGACGCTGACTAACGGTACCAACTAAAGGTCTGAGACACTGAGTCTAATGAACCTACGAGCGGCCCTAACTACCGTTACCGTTTTTCCGGTGCGTTTAGTGTAGCTTTTCACAGAAAATCGAGAGCCTGGAAAATGTTGAACTTTTTTCCGGGAGTTTTTTTTCACAGCTGCTTCATACCCGTCACATGGCGTGTGTAGACACCCCAGGATCCAGGAGTCGAAGTCTCCGTCGACGAAAACCGACGAAAACGACGAAGCTTTCTCCCTCGGAAATGATTTTAATAGAAAATCCGTCCAAAAATTGAAAAATTAAAACGATTAAGAGACTCGCAAACGCACTGTGATAATGCAATCACTATATATTTTTTAAATCGTTCACAGTACTTCCAGAGACCCCTCGGCGGTCAGCTGTCAAAGCGAACAAAAACAACGCGAAGAAGAAGAAGAAGAAGAAGGAAAAGAAGAAGATGAAAATTCCGTGCGTTCTCCAACAACGTAACAAAAAAGCGTATTCCGCGGTGAGGAGAGAACTGTGAAACTGCAGCTATTATACGCGCTACGAATCCGGTCGTTCGGTCGCTAAACAGTGTTCGGCAGTTAAACAATAGACGGCAACGAGAGGAACCAGTGTTTGCCAAATTTCGTCATCCCTCTTCGCGCGAAAACGAGTGCGTGCGTGATTCATTTTGCTTCTTGGTGAAGTTTGACCCCGTCGTTGCTTCCAAATTGAACCGTACCAGCCGTTCGCGGTGAGGTTCGGTTGCGGGGCTCCAATTACATAAGTTCTTCTTCAACCTGAAGCCCGCTGGCCACGGAAGTGGCCGCCTGCGTGCCTGCGTGCGTGCGTGCGTGCGTGTGTTTGCCGTGCAGTGGAGATCGTTACCGGAGAATTCCGTTTCAGTGATCCGCAGTTGTAGAAGCACCGTGATGAAGGTTTCGTCGGGGCCGTCGCTTACATCGCAATAAAAGAGAAATTTGTCACTGGCCAAAACCTCCTCCCGCCAGAAGCTGAAGTGTGGTGGTGTGGCGATTGCGACGATAGCTAATTGACGCTGTATTCGTTGTGTCTCCGCGGCCCAGCAGCGCAGATTTTGCGACGTAGCGAGTACGCGGTTCGCTCGCGCCAAATGCAACCGCGACCAGGGTCGGCACCAGCATGTTACGGGAACTGATTGCCTGGGTACTGAACAACTACCTCGGGAAGTATGTGGAAAACCTCAACACCGCTCAGCTGACGATTGCTCTGCTTTCGGGTAAGTCCACCGTTTCATCCAACGTCGTGTAGCGCGTCGATGCGTGTCCCCATGTCAACAATGACCAGCGCATACGAAGAAGCAGGAGGGCAAAGGTTGCGTTTTCCGTCGCCGACTTTTGCCACTTTCGCTCGTTCGAAAGCCTGCACCGTTTCGGGTTTATGGCCACGGACTATGGCCCCTGAACGACCAGCAGCAGCAGTAACAGTTGAGCCTCGTTTCGAATCAGAAAGAGGAAGATACCCAACCAGCCGAGGTTTCGGATGGTCGCAATCGCGCTGGATGGAAAATGTAACCATGGAAACTGTTGTGCGAAAAGGAAAAGCGCCAACAGTCGGACCCGGACTACAGCTCAAGGTGGCATAACCGGTGCTGTTGGCCGTCGTTATTACTACTCGGTACCGAAGGATAGTAATAAGCGTGAAAACAAAAGCAAAAAACAAACCTGCAGCCAACACTGGCAACATCACGGATGCATGAATGAAATCGTGGGTCGTCGGTAGAGGCTACCCCCCCCCCCCCCCCCCGATTTCCCCGATCGCAGTTTCGCGATGCGCGTACGGAAACCTGTTGCACACGGAACATGCGTTCACGTGTGTTGCTTGCGCCAATCCCTTATGCTGTCCTCCAAGATCGCGCTCTTGACCGGCTTTTGCGGACGGCCAGTCTTTGTTGGTTTCGGTGGAGGCTTCCGTAACCTCCAATCAATCCAATTATTTCAACTAATTAATTACAGAGCCACCAGTACCTTGCAGATGATCTTTCAAAGTAATGTAGGTGATATCGGTTTCGTATGATTGGTTTGTGGTAATTCGATATGAGCTCTGTAGGGACACACGGCACATAGCAGCTACTGCTGTGTGCAGGGGTCGGCCATGCAGGAGATAAGATAAAGGAAGATTTGCGTAATGTGGAATGTTCAGTCACGATGGGGTGTCGTAAGTGTGGGGTTGTAAAAGAATTTGTCTTTTCTATCACATTGATATCGGCTTAGCAATTGGGCCCCAGGGAGATAGACAGCGAAAGAAAAAGCAAATATGATAGATAAATGCTGTTTTCGCTACGATTTTGTTGGACGTAACATCATGAAATGCTACGCACCGCATGTTTCGGCGGGTGTGTCGGCTATTTGGCCATCATTTTTAACACTCGATGACTCAACACTCTTTAGGTTGTGGTCGTGGTGACGCCAACTAATCGCCGGCGTCCTGATTTGTCGTGGCTGATGTCATCTTCAAGTAAAAGTCAAGTGAAACTGTGGCTCGATGTCGGATGTTAGGTGCAATAATACTCTTTACTGTTTACACTTCTTGGTATGTATTAACCAGGGCCTGTGCCATAACTGAATCAAAGATAGTCCGCTCTTCGTTTGATCAGATTTGTGGTCCACAGTAATTAAAATAATGAAATTATTGTTTTTTCATATAACTAGATACGATATAGCAATGATAAACCGACGAGTCGTAGAATGAAAGGCATTCTATTTTACGCTGCTTGGACATTGTGCAGGCATTACACATTGTACTTTTAATCAAAACTGCTTTTAACTAGAGCGAGCTAGATACAGCGGGTGTAGTGGCAGAATTTTTAAAAGTACTATGGAGCATGAAAGTGCTATGATCTGTACCTTTGTCGTGCTGCATTATTACATGATCGTGGTTAGCATCACTGCTCCAGTAGTAAAAATTGTTCCAAAATTGGTTTTTTTTCGCACCGATACGCATTACTGGTTTTGGCAGGTTTTAACTGCTTATAGTTCGATCAGTGTTTCTGGAGGCTGTAGCCTTTAGTATTAAAATCACCGTTTCTAGGCTGTCTAAAGCTATTTTCTGGGGACTATTTTTCGATTCTAGATAATTATCCGATACCATCTTAGACCATTTACGAGGTTCATCATTACATACATGCTAAATATCTCCCAAAAATGGTTGTTTTTACGGTGTGTGTCTTAAGGCTTTTGCAATTTCTTGGTTTTCCCTGTTTTTCTTTTCGATTGTGTTTATTGTCACTCATTTGGTCATGATCTCTATCTAGAATGTTATTGTTGACTTCTGCGGATTCCCATTAGATGTCCTAATGTATCATATGCATAGAAAGTTTAAATCTGTTCTGTTTGCCGCTATGGTTTAGATTAGAGGCCATTCCACCGTTGATGGAAGCACATTCCGCTCCATCGCTGCAATAAACGTGTCGTTAGAGGCCGTAATCTTAGCTTAGCGCAATCTAATTCCTTTCGGTTCTTGTTTTCTTGAATTTATTTATGTGACCTCAACCTACGATTGGGCGCCTTTTTTGGTTCCCGCTTTCATCCCCCAACTGGGATCAAAACAATAGATAGTGTCTGTTTTTGTGAAGCGTATTTAGCGTTGTTATTGTATTGTAAACCGTTTTTATTGGATTGTTAAACTCGATTGCTAACAAGAACACGGATCGCAAAACATATTGAGATTGCGTACCAATTGAATATCATTGTAAAGAGCGCAGCGACACTGCCTCTTACCGTAAATGCTGATTGTTTGCCAATCAATTCATCTCCCCCCCAATTGACTGTTTCGTGGTTTTTCTTTAAATTGTGTAGGACAAGTGGAGCTGGAAAATTTACCACTGCGGAAGGATGCATTACGCCACTTCGGACTACCACTACAGATCGTTAGCGGTACGATCGGTAAGGTGAAGCTAACCGTGCCCGTGCGTGCCTTTCGGACCGCCTCCTGGTGTTTGTACATCGACAACGTGAACGTGACCTGCGGCCCGATCGATCTCGAGCAGGACTGGAACGCCGAAGCGGAGCAGCAGACTGAGCTCGATTTTAAAGTCGCCGCACTCGACCGGCTCGAGGCGAAATGGCGTGCCCAGCGCGAAACACCCGTCACCGAGGGGAGCTACTATGCGTCGTCCTACTCCGGGTGGCTCAACTACGGTACCTCGCTCGTTACGAACATCGTCGAAAACCTGCAGCTCACCGTTAACGGTATCCACATACGGTACGAGGATGGTCTAACTATCCCTAGGCAGCGGTTCGCCTGTGGCATCCAAATAGAGGCTCTGTCGGCGCAAAGCTGTGATGAACAGTGGGTGCCGGGTTCGCGAGGCACACCTAACTATGCCTGGGCGGCCCAGCAGCTTACCTATAAGCTGGTCGAGTTGAGCAACTTCTCCGTCTATTGGGATCCGCGGGCGGCCGACGATGGAACCTCCACCGTGCACATTATCAGTCCGATTAGCGTGCGGGCACAGCTACAGCGGGATCGCAGCGAAACCCCGCTTCGGACCCGCAGCCGGCCACGCCTTGTCTGTGACCTCATCTGGGATGAGATCAAAATAGTGCTGAGTGATGTAAGTGGGGGCGCCGGTAGCCATGTTTGCCGGCGATTCCGATCGACTAATCCGCCATTCTTTCTCCCATCTCACCCTTTAGATACAGTATAATCAGATGATGCAGTGTGTCCGGGGTCTCGACGATATAGCACGGTATCGAAGGTTTAAGCTGATGCGACCAGCAACGGCGATCGGTGCTGGAACAGGGGCGGCACGTTCTTGGTGGCGTTACGCAGTACGATGCCATGGTTTGTGTCATCATTTGGGAGCGGATCCGTTCGAGATCGCTCACGAAAACATGCAATACATACGCATCTACAAACGGGTCGTCGCGAACCCGAACGAGGTACTGTCAAGTGCGGACAAACAGTTTAAGGATCGATTAGAACGTGAGCGAACGTTCGACGAGCTGAGACTGCTAAGGGACATTTGCATGGCCCAGATGGCACCGGCATTGGTAAAGTCACCAATCGGTGCGAGTGCTAGTGCCGGTAGCGGTGCAGCGAGTGGAACGAATCAAGGGAAGACACTTCTAGTGCACTTCTTCCCCCAGTGGTGGGGATGGTATAGCAGCAATAATAATAATAATAATAATAACAATAGCAATGACGGTACGCCTCCGGGAGCGGGCGAAGAAGATCTAGCGGTACTCGGTGCACTGCCTACGGATGACCAACAGTCAGGAGGAGAAACTGGAGGAACCACTGGTTTCTGGGGCCAAGAGGAGCTTAGTCAAGGTGGGACCAATTTCGAGGACGAAATACTGAACGCGTTGGCCGGTTCGGTAGAGTCGAACTCGTTGCTGAAGCGGGATGCTGTGTTTGGGAAGTTTAAGTTCATCCTGAAGCGTGGAACGATCGATTTCTGCAGCGCTCTCGAGATGACACCAAAGCTGCAGTTTTTGTTCCAGGATTTGAAGATGGATGTGGAATCACGACCGCGTAGCGGGTCGCATTATGTTGGTCTATCGCTCGGATCGATCTTGGTTAAGGATCGGCTAACGGTAAACTCACAGTTTCCGGATTTGGTGAAACCACAGCAAAAGGATGAAGGAGTGTTGCTAGTGCAAACGACATCGTCAGCGATGGTGAACGTGAAATCGTCTACCACGGGTACACCACTAGCCGCTCCGGGTACCGTATCGTCTACTGGTGGACGAAGATCAATGGGAGCATCGGATGCGCCGATGGTGGAACCCCTATTTCAGCTCCAGTATGAACGGAAACCCCTGTCCTACGACACCGACTGTCGGTTGATGGTAAAATCGAAATCCCTCGACATTGTTTACAACATGGAAGCTGCTCGGTGGCTGGTGGACTTTCTAGCAAAGCCCCATCAACAATACGATGCCCGTCGCCGGCTGGAGGACATGAAAAACAAAACGAAACAGGAGCTAATGCGTAACTGGAACTACATCATCGAGGGTCATCTGAGCGAGCGGACGACGTGGACGCTAGAGTTCGATATCAGCGCACCGCAAATCATCTTTGTTGACAATTTTAGCGATCGCATCAACAGTACGATCATTGTGGTGGATTTTGGTCGTTTGCAGCTTACGAACGGTGGGAGACAAGGACTTTCACCAGCACCGGGTGGTGTGAGTACCACTGGAACGGCATCCGGTACGAATGGGCAACGAGGGAGTGCCTATGCTGGTGGTGGAGGGGCAGGTACGGGAGGACGTGCTGTTCAAAAGTCACCCGATCAGACAGAAAATGATGAGGATGATGCATTTATGACACCCTGCTCAACGCCACCGGGTTCGGAGGCGAGTACCACAGACTCGCCAACGCTCGAGAGCGCCATGTCGGAGCTACCCGGACAGCAGCAGGCTGGCAACGACCGAATCGGGCCTGGTGGTGCAGCGCTTTCAATGGCAGCGGCAGCTGAGGCGTTGAGTGATTTTCAGCTTTACCAAAGACTGTACGATCGCTATCACATTCAGTTAACGGATCTACAGGTGCTGGTCTGTCACGCGAAGGAGCGCTGGACTACGGCTAGTCAGAAGGGAACGTCGAACCTACACGTGCTCGATCGGTTCAGCATCGTGCTTCAGGTCGAGCGGCGTGTTGTGTACACGAACGATCCACAATACCCGAGCCTTACACTATCCGGTACGCTACCGAAACTGAACGCACACATCAACGAGTACAAGGTATCCTCGATACTGACCCTTGCTAACAAGCTTACTCGTGCTGGGGGACCGACTATGCAGACACCGGTTCCGCCGCCACATCACGTCGATGGTTCAACAGTGAAGGCGAATGTCACGAAACTGGCTAACGATGGGATGAACGGCGAGGAAGATACGACGAGTTCCGAGGGGTCGTCGGTGACGAACATTGTCGTGTTTCAGTTCACCATCGATCAGATGTCACTGGAGGTGCAATCACGCGGCAGAAGTGTCGCCGAGTTGCAGGTATCGGGCGTAAAGGCGGGCTACAGTCAGCGTCCGGAGGATATCAGCCTGACGCTATCCGTGCATGGACTCCTGCTGGTCGATGCAATGCAATCGTTTGGTCAGGATTTTGAGCTGCTAATCGCCAGTCATCGACATGTCGGGTAAGTATGGTTAAGGAGTTACAGTGGTAACGCAAAGAACCATCATTTAACTTTCGTTGCTTACTTTGCAGAATGGACAGTCTCTCCGGAAGTCTGCTCCAAAGTGAACCAAGCTCACCATGTTCACCCGCATCACCTCCAGATCCGATGGCAGACTACAATCGTCCAACTAGTCCGCTTACCATATCTAAAGCGTTAAACAATCTGCAGCGAGGTAAAACAATATGGGGATATGTTGCGTGATTTACATGCTAGGAACTCAACAATGAATCAGTTGATCTACATTTGGTTTACCGTTATTTTTAAATTAAGTTTATAAACCATTAGTTTACTCATTTGGTTGCTCGTATAACGATACTTGTAAATAACGTTCGCTCTATTATAATCAGTTACAAATTGCTTTATCATCAATCCGAATGATGTTTAAATTGCAGTCATGATCAAGAATGATGTTTAAATTGCAGTCAGTAGAACTATTACCATCAAGTTTTTTTTGCTTGGTATGCTAGTATACACCCTACAAACACGATCCGGACTGTAGCCAAAGGTCAAGAGTCCGCGAAAGACATCACTCTTTCAAATTCACATTTTTTTCAAGCATAGATGTTATGTTTCAAGCTTCCAACGAGTGCATGCGCATTAACATGTTTTATTTTGGTTTTTTCCATTCTCTTTCTTTCTCCTTTTTTCATCTCGATTTATCATGCGACGGGGACCAACCATGCGTGGCTGACTTCGCTGACCGTTATTTGTTTGGTTTGATTTCCATTTTGTTTCCGTTTGATGTTTTCGAATTACTCGGTTTATACCGTGTCCGTGGGCGACCGGACGGTTTTCGTGTTTCGAACTATTTCCTTTCCTTTTCCGTACGGAAATACGCTTACGTAAACGTGGTTTAAAACAAAACAGCAAATTCTCCCACATGGAATGCGGCATGGTCGGCACTCGGCGATCTAGATGCACTAATCACGGTGGAGATCGTGTTCGTTACGGCCGAAAGGCCTGAAGATCGGTTACAGGTGGCTAACATACAGTTTAACAACTTGGATATCATCGGTAAGTGAGCTCGAGCAGCAACAGAAACACCGTGATTAACGTAAAATTGTTTGATTTTTTCCAGCCAATCAAGAAACGATCGTTGAATTGCTTGGCTTCGTAAAGCGTGTTATCCCACCTCCAGTACCTACGCCACCAGAACAAACCAATGGTGGTACTTATGTGCTCTATGCTGCTGGTGATAGTTGGCCACCTACTTCTCCGGAAACATCACCGCACACCCCAAAACCAACAAACGACACTCGCCAACGACCATCGGACACGGTTGACGCAGGTGAAGCACCGACGGAGGTGCCGAACCCGGTGCGTCTTGAGATAACGTTCGACTTCCATCGGTTGAATGTGCTCGTGCTACGCGCGTTGATTCGTGACAACTATCTCGTTGGCCGTAAGGTGGGCACGTTCACGATGTCAGAAGCGAAGATTCATGCCACGCTTGGATCGGTTATTACGGTCGAAGGTTCGTTAGGTGGGCTGCAAGTGTTGGATCTTACACCCGAAGGTGTCAACCATCAGCGCATCCTTTCCGTTGGTAAAGATCCGCTTACCGAGCCCAGACGCGGTCCAGCTTCTGAGGGCGATGCAACGGCGGATAGAGATGGTGTTGCAGGGGAACCGGATCTGATGAAGTCGCTGGCACAGGAAGTGTATGGTATGATGGGTGTAGGCGCTAAGCGCAGCTCTTCGCCAGGCATCGATCAGCAGCAGACGCTGCACGAAGAAAGGCAGGCCCTTTCGTTTCGTGTCTCGAAGGATCTGAACGCCTGTATCGATATCCGTGTGAAGATGGCTTCGGTGTGGTTTATACACTGTGCTCGATTTATGCAAGAGCTGAGCTGGTGTGCGACCGAGTTTAAGCATTATCTCAAGAACCTGGCCCGCTCGATTAGGGAGAAGGCCACGGACATGGCATTGGGTCTCGTACAATCACGGACGGATTTGTCTGGAAGCCGGCCGGAGAGTAGCTACGCTTCTCCTAGACGCGTCCGGCGACAGCGAACGGTTTCCCTTTCCCGGACGCAGGACGTACTGCTCAACTCGGACTATACGCTGAAGATGGATATTACGTTAGAAACTCCAGTACTGATACTGCCACGCAGCAGCAGCAGCCCTCAAGTGCTGGTCGCTCATCTCGGGCGTATCACAGTAAGCAATACGCAGGAACAGACTGGGAACTCTAGCCCCCCGGAACGCATCGTTATCAACGTTTCAAACCCTCCGACGGTGCTGCTTGAGGAGGAAGGCTATACCTTCGGTGGTCAGCGCTGGCGCGACGATGATGGAGCCGATCGGACGTCGATCGATTGCAACCTAAGCGATTTGGATGGAATCTTTGAACCACCGCTGGACGGATCCACGGCTGGTAATAGTGGCCGGATACGGTTTGCCAAAGAGGACTCGACGGAATTTATTGATAGTATAGCGGCCGATGGAGGAGTAGCAGCAGGTCGTCCAACAGGTGGTTCAACAGGAACGATTGATTTGGATGTGTATAGGATTGACTTCCGGAACATTAATCTCTACTCACTCGATACGACCAACCGGAAGGGATTCCGCTTTGCTGGATTACCGAGAGCGGAGGATCTGTATTCGTGCAAAAAGAACGCTATCCCAATCATACACGATACGATCTTCAGTTTGGAGATCTACCGTGAGCAGTGCGGTAGTGCTAGCGATGGTGGCGAATGTGAAGATGGTAGCGACGGTTTTCGTATTGTGGGTTGCGTCGTGAAACCCTTACGTTTGTCGCTCAAACGCCAGCAGTACGAGCAGCTTCTGGAGACGATCGATAATTTGTTCAAGATACCGAAAGACCTAGTACGGCCACCGAGCGAAGTACCGACGACACTGGAAAAGGTAACCGAACTGGCCGAGGAATCATCCTTCCACACCTTTCCGCTACCCTCGAAGGCACGCCAGGCACTGTTCTATCAGGTCAGTCTCGACGATCACCGTGCCCTGGGCGGTGCTGGTGGTGTTGGTGGTTCTTCCTCGTCTACGATCGCTATTCGGGTTCATTTTGAGTTACCAGCGTTCATTATCCAGTTAAACGGTAATCGGAACGAGGCACTGGTGCAAATTTCGTTCCGCGATTTCTGTGTTGATTTCGATAAGAGAACACAGTATGAAACGCACATCAAGATATCACTTCGTTCGCTGCTCATGGAGGATCTGCTGCAACCGGATACGGCCAAAAACCGGTACATGGTGGTGACGTCGGCGGAACGGGACTCGGCGACAGCGCGGCTTAACTGCTCTTCGTTCGCATCACACTCGTGTCCCAATTTGGTCGGTTTGCTGTTGGCCAACATGGAAGGGTTACCTAACTCTTTACCGACTAATCTGGAAGATAAGACTGGATTCGCCTTTTTGACCGCAAACAAATCGCTCTGTCCAGAGACTCCACCCCCGACACCCTCGATACGTAAGCCAAGCCCCGGGGGACGGTTGGATCCGGAGGAAAATCTCGTTATCTACAGCTCGGTGCTGGTCGATCCTGCGTGTTCAACGTTCGCCACGAAGTTCGGTTCGCT
Source organism: Anopheles darlingi (assembly GCF_943734745.1). Taxonomy (NCBI): domain Eukaryota; kingdom Metazoa; phylum Arthropoda; class Insecta; order Diptera; family Culicidae; genus Anopheles; species Anopheles darlingi. The sequence goes on along the minus strand of NC_064874.1, from coordinate 77,348,073 downwards.
GCAGCAGTCCAGCTTTATCGATTTCAATTCACTCGATCTGATCGTATCGGTCGAGAGCTGGTTTGTGCTGCTGGACTTCTTCGGTCTGCTGTCGGATTCGGAATCGGACTCACCTTCGAGTGGTGATAGAGCGAGTGGTTCATCATCGAATCGAGCTGATGCTGGACTAGCCACCGACGGCGCTTCATCAAAAGGTATCAATCAACAGCAGCCCGTTGAACCGGCGACAGCAGCGAACACAATCGGACAGTCGAAGCTTGAAATTTCGGTTCGATCTTTAAGTCTGGTGTTGGCCAAACCTACGTACGAGATTGCAAAAGCGAACGTCTCGAACGCACAGCTCACCATCTCGAAACGAGGCGTAGCGAAGCAGGTCGAGGGAAGCCTGGGGTCAATCACACTCAGTGATCTCACGCAGTATGGCTCGCTGTATCGAGAGAAGTTTATGACGACCGGTACGGAAGCGCTGAGCTTTGTGTATGTTCGTGATACGGCTAAAGGAGGTATGGCCACGGCAACCGGTCGTGGTCTGCAAAAGGATGCCCAGCTATCGATCGATATGTCTTCGGTGCGGTACATCCACACGAAGCGCTTCATTGCGGAAATTCAGCTTTTCTTCCGAGAGTTTTCCCATCTCCAAACGGTAAGCTGTTACTGGTGCACCTGCAGTGCACTTCTGGAACTGCACTAATTGTGTTACTTCAATCTCTTATTTCAGCCAATGATGAGGAAAATTAAACCTTCGGATGCCCGAGCGTACCACAATCAGCGACCGACACAACTTGGGCTGGCTATCAATGCAGGCGCACCGATTATACTGCTACCGATGAGCTACAATAGCGAACATGTGATCGTAGCAGATTTGGGTGAGTTTAGGTTAACGAACGAGTTCCGTCTGAGTGCTGGCGATCGTGAGGTGCTCGATGTGATGCACGTCAACCTCTTCCACACGGATATCTTCGCCGCTCGCATGGAGGAGAAGCCGGATGAACGGTTTATTAGTGTACCGGCGGCAATGGCGGGGGTAAATACCTCCAGTGACGGTGCATCATCGTCGTCCGTAATTGATATGCGTGGCTATCGCTTGGTGAGGAAGGGAGCCTGTTTGCTGAAGGAGAAGTGTCACTTGAAGCTGGAGGTAGAACGGAACTTGGACTCGCTGACCAGTCATTTCGGTAAGCATCTTGGTTAAGTGGTGGGGCACGCACGGTGGCTTGATTGAAAACATTCTCCTTCTGTTTCAGTTCCGGATATAAGTGTACGTGGTACCCTGTCGAAGTTGGATGCCCTGTTGGACTTGCAGCAATATCGCCTGATACGTGGCTTTCTGTCGCACAATCTCGGTGAAACGATCGATGAGCTCTACTTGCGTGCGTTCTCCATTCCAAACAGCACGCTTACCCTGAACGCGACCGATGCACTAGGATCCGCTGCCGATAGCATCCTAGACGAGGTGTGGAAGAACCTTTCGATCAATCTCGAACTGTTGGATGTGTCCGTCCGCTTGGTTCAAACGCTAGACGATCCGCGTCAAACGGTGCAACCGTTAGCGTGTGTTAACTTTATCAAATCAAAGCTTCTAGTCGATTGCTTCAGTGATGGAGCACAAGATATCGATTTGGTATCGCAGGAGATTCAGTTGATCGATACACGCTTCCTGACGGACGAAGGTACAAGCCCGAGGTGCGGTGAAGTACAAAACGTGTTTCCCAACATTCTTCAGCCAATCCGCGGCGAACCGGGGACGGAGTTGGTACAGGCGGAAATTCATAGCCGACGGCGCCGCGAGCTGACTAAATTTACCATTCTGTTGAACAACATGCGTCTAATGGCAATACTGGATTGGTTGGAGAACGCGCGGGATTTTATCTTGCAACAAGAGGATCCACCGGCTCAACCAGCAGCGTTGCTGGTTGATGACACAAACGTTAGTACGGCCGTCCCACGAAATAGCCCCAACGAGGCACCACGGCGCATGGCACCGACAGCCCCGGCCGAGGAGGGTCGCATGGAACTAAAGCTTAACATTACCGATTCGGAGTTGGTGTTTGTGGAGAAAACGGATCAGCATGATACGAATGCCGTCATTCTGAAGGTAAGGAAATCTGATTTTAGAAGATTCGAATGAGGTGTTTTCACTTTCATCTGATTGATTATTCGACAGAGCACAACAGTCGTATCGTATCGTCCTTTCGAAGCGAACAAAACGCTTTCGATCAATTTGAACAATCTGGAAGTGTTCTCGTGTATCTTCGGGGCCGAAGATCGGACCGCACTGTCGATCATTGATCCCGTCACTATCAATATGGATGTGAAAAAGGGAGTTCTTGAGGTAAGTTAGGCGGCCAGTGTACCAGTTATCAACCAGAATCTAATTTATAACGCCCTCAATTGGTTTTTCTTTCGTAGATTCAAATGCAGAAACAATTGTGTATTCGCTTGTCCTATCACGATGTGCGAATGTTTCGGCAGATGCTAGAATCGCTTCCCGAACAGACGAAGAATGCTCGGCAGCAGCTACACCAGCGCAAGGATGGCAGTAGGAAGAGCTATGCCAGATCCGTTTCGGGCGATTGCGGTAACGGTGGCTATGATGGGGAAATGGTGAATCTAAAATCCGTCGAAAAGCTTGTCCACCTTGGGTTCAAGCGAGACGATTGTCTACAAGCGCTGGAGCGATGTAGCAATCAGCTGGATGAAGCGGCTCTCTGGTTAACGCAAAACAAGGAACCACGGCGGCACGACGAATCCGGCCGCATGCTGAGCCACAGCAGCAGTGTCGGAAGTGGCACAGACGGTGGTGCAGGTGGTGAAGGTGATGGTTCTTTTAGGATTAATGCTATCGAGCTAAAGTCTCCCTGCATTTCGATATGCGTGATTGACGATTGTCGCGATGCGGATGTGCCACTGATGGAGCTTTCGTTGAGCAAGCTCGATCTACGGCAAGACGTTGGTCAAACGCGGTATCGCACTGATCAACAGCAACAACAGCATACAGCGGTAGAAAACGCGAGACAAGCGCTAGCCATCAGTGACGGTGTCGGTGATGATCCTCTCGGCGCTACGTTTTCCGGCTTCAACGCGGGCCGTATATCGGGAGTGTTTGCAATCGATTACTACAATCGTGTGCTGAGCGGCTGGGAACCGATGATTGAACCTTGGAAGCTGGAAGCGAAATGGGGTTACAGCCAACTGACGATTGGTTCGGAACCACCGACCGGGGCATCCGGAGGCAATCGGTTGAATATGCGCGTGGAAAGCAACGATACGCTGAGGCTAAACGTCACCAGCACACTGATTGAGCTGATATCCATGGTGAAGGACAATTGGATGCAGGATCTGTATTCGGATACGACGACAACAACGAAGGGAAGTGATAGTTCTCCCACATCTGTTTCGCAGGCACAATTGGTTGCAACGAGAGGCCAGCAAGCTCACTATCGTCAACGGGCACCGTTCATACCTTTCGCGATCAAGAATGACACTGGCGTACGTCTATGGTACACAACGCTGATCTCCTCGGAGCTCATTTCCTCGCTTGGTCGTAGCTCCCTGAGCTCGATGCCCAATGTACCAGCGGAAGCTAACTGGACCCTGGTGGAACCGGGCTCGATGGCGACTTTCTCATACGGGACACGTAACAAGGCACGGCACCGGGATAGCCATAAGGTGAACCTGCACCAGATAGCTGTACGCGTCGAGGGTTGGCAGGAGGTGGGACCGATTTCAGTCGACCGTGTCGGGACATACTTCCGCCATGCGCGGCCAGACCTGTGTACCGTTTCCGATTACTCGCAAATTCCCCGTGCACGGATCGTGTTCGGTGTGACGATGGAAGGTTCGGCCCAGAAGCTGATCACCGTCCGGTCGGCACTGAAGCTGATTAACAAGCTCGATCTGCCGGTACTCGTAAAGATGGAACACTTGTTCGGTCATCTCAACATACGCCACTGGCCCGATACCAAAACTGCCATACTGCACTCGAACGAGCTGCTTCATGTACCGTTGACGCATGTCCATGCGGTCCTCTACTTCCGACCGTTAGTTTCGAACGCTACCGTTGCCAGCGCGATCCCTGGCGATCAGCAGCTGGAGCAACAATCTGCGTCATCCCGTTCGGCTTCACCGGTGACGGCATTAGCGACGATGGGCATCGGTGGTTCGCAGCAGAGCAATTCAAGCGATGGCTGGAGTCTACTGCAGCGGTTCGATGTTCCGAAGATGCTCGCTCATAATGGATTTCAGTTTACCGATCGCGGTGTGCAGTGGTCTGATGCGATCGAACCGGGCGAGAACTATCAGGAGCTACGCAGTTGTCGTGGGCCACGGGATAAAACCTGTAAGCTGTTACTGTCTATCCGCAAGGAACCGTATCCGGCGAAAGAGGTGATTCATCTACCGGGCCACGTGATCACTATTTGGCCCCCATTGCGCATTCACAATCTGCTGCCCTGCGATTTGCTCTATCGGTTGCCATCGGGCAGCCAGGGTCGGATTTCATCGTCGGAAACTGCACGCATCACCGAGGTGGATATCGAACAGCAGATCGTGCTGGAAGTAACGCTTGATAGTTATCCTAATGCCGGTTTTGTAACAATTCCTGCTGCTACGTACGGTACGGTTACTCAAGATGTTCGTCTGTTCGATGTATGCAAACGCATGCTGAAGCTATCGGCCACGATCGTGACGATGCGGGGTCGCGGTGTACAGATATCGATCGGTGCACCGTACTGGTTGGTTAATCGAACCGGGCTTCCGCTCGTCTTTCGCCAGGATGATCTCGATACCGAGTGTGCCGGGCAGTTTTCGGAGAATGAACAAGCCCGTATGATCAGTCCGTTCATGTTCGCCTTCAGCGATCCGAGCTGTTCGGGTGCACTGACGATGCGGCTGGGACGGCGTTATGGCTCCAATCTGCAGTGGTGTCAACCGTTCAAGCTGGAACAGAGCACTCAGCATCGGCAGTTGATGGGTGTGTCGGAAACGTTTATCATCGGAATAGAGGTACGGCGTGCTCGAGGAAAGTATGGTCAAACGTCGATCGTGACGTTCTCGCCGCGCTATCAGCTGTACAACCGCAGTAGTTACAAGCTGCAGGTGCTGCAGAAGTGTCTCGTCAGCAGCACGACCGTTTATGATCCTGCTGCCCGGTCAGCCTACATCGAAGCCGTACCGGGTTGTCATATTCCCTTCCACTGGCCACGGTTAGAGCGCGAGCATGAGCTATGCGTACGATTGCCCGAGGTACCCGAGTGCCTTTGGTCGGGCGGTATACCGATCAGTGGGACAGGGCTCAGCTTGTATATCAACATCCGTAACATGAACGGTGCCATGCACTTCCTGCGTCTTGAAACGATCCTGCATGGCGCAACATACTTCATGGTGTTTAGTGATGCGCAAGCGCTGCCACCGCCGATCCGGTTGGATAATTACTCGCACGTACCGATCAGCTTCCACCAACCGGTGACATCTGCCGGTCGTTCCATTTTTAAGACGATCGTACGGCCTCACTCGTCGATCGCTTACGTACTGGATGAACCGACCGGACCACCATACCTGCAGCTCGAGGCTCCCGGGGGTGATTACTCCAATTGTCGTCTGGAAGGTGGTTTCGAACCGTTCCGGTTGATGTACGAAAACTTTATCTACATCGCGTTTGGGCAAACATTCGAATCATCTGTGCCCTCGTACGCCGGTGACGGCGGTCGCTTCGATGTACAAACGCTCCAGCTAGTGCTAGGTGTGGTCGATGGAAGGGTGCTGCTGGTGCGCAAACAGGCCGGAGATCGGTCCCAGCTGTGGCGCATGAACAACGAAAAACAGTTGGAACACGAAGGCACATCACCACCTAGTGAACCGGGCAAGAAACAACCGCGGTACGTGCTGGACCTCGAGAAACCGCCACAACCGATGCATCTGATCGGGCTCGTCGTACGACCAGCAAATCGGCAGCGAAAACTGACACAAACCTGGCGCTTCACCGAGGATGGTCGGCTGATGTGTGAACACTCTAACATGTGCGTCCAGGCAAGGGGCGGAATTTTTGGTTTGCGCGAAGGATCGGAGGCTGTTCTGGGGATGTGTGTATCGGACACGAAGGTCGTGACCAAATGTGGCGTACCGTTTGAGCAGGCGATCGAACGGCAAAAGTTGCGCCCCGGTTCCGGATGCCTCTCGGTGGCGTACCGAATGGATGGTCCGATCAAATCGATTCAAATTCGTGACGTCAAGGCCGGTAGTATCGGACCGCTCACGTTGGATGCGAGCTGGAAGCATGTTTCTCACATTTTTGCTAACGAAAGCAGCACCGATCATCATGGGTCGTTTGAGGAACACCATCAACAGCTGCAGCAGGAACTGCTGGGATCGTCACCGCGGGCCAAGGCATGGCTGGAACGAGCGCAGCGGAATGAGGAGATGGCGAAGCGTAAGGAGTCTTCCGTTATGGCGTACCATGTGCAGCTGAAGCTACGCAAAGGCATTGGATTATCGCTCATCTCGAACCAACCGTGCGAAGAGATCGCCTACGTTACGCTCGAAAACATCAACATGGAGTGCATACGATCGCCAACAGTGAATACACTTGACTTTAGTGTCGGTGATATGCAGATAGACAATCAACTGTTTGAAACGTCCTGTCCGATCATGCTTTACACCTTTGGTGGTAGTGGTGGTGGTGGTGCCGGTAGTGCGGATTCGACTCAAATGTCCTCGACGGTCAGTGGTAGAAGAACTTCGACTGGCAGCAATTCCCCGTCATCACTGCAGCTCAACGTACGGCAACTACCAAGCCCCAACACAAATGCTGTCATCTTCGAGCACTTTATACTTAGTATCCGACCAGTGGCGGTCTATTTGGAAGAACGTTTATTCCTACGATTGGTTAAGTTCCTCGGGTTTGCTAAAACGACCGTCGATCCGACGACCCTACCCGATGAGACGGATTACGAGGCGCAGAAGATCATCTACAAGGTGCTCGATAGCAACGTGAAGCGGTACTACTTTGGTGATCTGCGC
>NC_064874.1:77331056-77336056 GCF_943734745.1 Anopheles darlingi | reverse complement strand
CGCGGTGTGTTGTGCCGTCGTCTACTACGCCACTATTTCCGGTACTGCTCGGTAACCGGCGGCGGCGTTGGATGTGCAGCTGGAACCAATTTTCGCCGTCGTCGCTAATAATCGCGCTCGATTGCTGTGCCACGAGCACGAGCCAGTCACCCCCGTCGTCTAGCGGACAGCAGACACAGAAGCACAGGGACAAGGTCAACAACATTTCCATTGCTGCTGCTCCTGGTGCTGCTGCTGCCGTCGACGCCGCCGCTCCGCTATGTCTGCTAGCGTGCGTTGGCGACGGCAACCAACGAGTTGGTTGGGCTGTCGTCTGGGGGTTGCTACAGCGTTAGACCGATGTTAGAGACGATGAGGTCGCTAGCATGTGTCGCGAGCAACATGAAACATGAGAAAGAGAGAGAGACACTAAGAGCAAAAGACCAAGATAGCAGGAAAGCCTTTGCACACGCGCATCTAGTAACCTCAGATGCTGCTGCTGCTGCTGCTGCTGCTGAGGGTTAAGGCTGCAGCCGGTGTGTCTGTGGTCGTGCGATGGTGATTGTGGAACGTTGCTTCGTCCCCTCCACAAAGGAAGTGGTGAGCAATATGATGATCTAATCGACCGGGAAAGACGGCGAGACACCGGCAACTGCAGTCGTTGGGCAGACAGAAGTAAACAAACATCAGGTACCCGGGGGATGATGTTCTCCACAGCCTCTTTTCGCCATTTCCGGTTCGATTTCACAAATAGTAGATATTATTTTTCGCTTTAAACGCTCTTTAAACAACACGACGATTGGTTGTACGTTGGTGTTCCCCGATCCGATTTTCATTGATACATCGTGATGCCGCTGTGCACGGTAATGTCATTCACCTATTGCAGTAGGCAAAACAACGAAGAAGACAACGCCACACAACATGCGACGCATTAGAATGCCGTACTCCCCGGGCACCGCCGTCGCCGCCGTTGCCACCGGTACATCAGGTGCGCAGATGCATTTGTGTGTCCAGTGCGAATACACGCACGAATATGAATCGTTTCAGTATTGGCAAAGGAGGCGTGCGAACACACAAAGAACCGTGTAGGCCTACTGAGCAGACACGGTTTTCTATGCGTGTGTTCTGACGTTATGCAAGTATGTATTGCGGCATAAAACTAGGGAGTGGCGAGTACATTCTGTCATCTTCTGTCTCTCCGGTTCGGTCGGTGGATGGTTATGAAATTTGCATATAAATCACTTTTTCCGTATCGCATGCATGGATTTTTTTATTACCAGTCCCGACGCTATTCTCGGTCCTTCAATTTCTTCTTTGTCTCTTAGTGAACGCATATGCATTACTTCATGATTGCCGTCTAAGTAAAATATTAAATATGGATGTTTCAGAAAAGAGTTACTTATTAGGTTTTTTTTTAATTTGTTACACTTAAAATAATCTTCTCAAAAACACTATGTCCAATGTTGAGACTTATTGAGGCAAAACCAACCCATCATCTCTTTTATCTCGCGTTACTGACAATCGATGCTGCTGCTGCTGGTTCACCCTTTTCGCCATTTACTTTTACGCTTTCAGTGGTGTGCGTTCGGTTCGGCGCTCTAATGTTTTACCTGTGATGGATGCGGGATGGATGCGGGATGGATGGCCAAACATTTGGCAAACGGTTTCGTGGTTTTCTTCCATTTGATTTTGCGCCGAATTTCAAGGTTTCACCTCCGAGCATCGATTCTACCCCTTTAATTTCCTGGCTTCTCTCTTCTGCTTTCATTAATCTTTTGCTTCTAATGAGGAGCCATTGAGCTATTCCTCTTATTGGTCGTCGTGTCTGCCTCCTTCTGTAACACGCGGCATTTTGTGTTTTGAATCCCCGGATGAGTTCATTCGCTGAGTCTCACCGTATCGTCACGATTACGTAGTTTGCTTTTATGGAAAAGCCATACCATCCCACCAATCCATCCGATTCAGTTCCATCATATGGACGGATTTTTTTTTTGCTACTGTTGTTCTAAATCGCTCCGTCGCTGGTCCGGTGGTTCTCAGGTTCATCGTCGTTTTTTATTCGCAAGGAACGCACGTCAAGGAACGTATCATGCCGTACTTATGGCTTGTAATTGGCAAGATGTTCCGGCAATGTAACATTGTAATGCATTTTTCACTTCTGATCTCGCTTCTTGTTAGTTCTTTGCCGCGGCCGCACAAACGGTTGCCAGCAGGTTGCATGTTAACAGTGAACGCTCGATAAGGCAATGAGAATCCGGCGAACATGTTCCGTGAATCGTTGTGTCGGTCGGTCGTCTAATGAGTACAATCCACGAGAAGAACCCTTTATGCAATCGGACAACCGTGCTCGCGTTTTGCGCGTTAACGCGGGCTTTTATTCCCCCGGGATGGTATTCGCGAGGGACGCGAACGGACTGGGAGAGGGCAATCACAAAGAGCATGTTTATGCTCTACTCCCCTTTCTGTGCATCATCCAAATGTGTTCCCCTTTTCCCTTGCGAACTGTGTTCCAAAAGGTGTAGGTTATTCGTCCAGCTCCATTCCAGCGCTGTCTTGGCGTCAGACGCGAATGAGGGGATGTGGTGTCGGTTCAGCATCATTAGCATGTGCATGTGCAACATGGAATGATGAATACGAAGTGACGCGCACGGTACGTGGTATCCTGTAGTCTTGGAGTGCGTGCTCTGGTATCGGTTGAGGGGACAAATAGGAGAAGTGAAGACAGGAGGATGGAAAACAAGATACGAGGCTTTTAATTTGTTTTTGGTAATCCATCTTTTATAGAAAAAAAAAGACGAATTGTGTGCTTGCAGGTAAGGTGTTTGCATAAAACAATTGTGTCTTGACTTGTTTTACGACGCTTTGTAATGGAGCATAATTAATATGCTTCAACAATCGATCCGACAGGTTAAAAGAAACCTGAAACAAGAATGAACGGTATCCTTACTATTTTCCTGTTTCATCTTCCTACTTCCAGGAGGAAGTGAGAACTGAAGTTGCAAACGTTTTTTTATTTCTTCAAAAAGAACGCGACAAGTGCAAGAAGCGGAAAGAAGAAACACACGTCGGAACGTTGCTCCTCATTTCTTTCGCTTCCCTAAACTTCTTCGGCCCTGCGACCTGCTGCTCCCTCTATCGTAACTTTCCCTTTTTAAAAAACACACATCCCCGTGCTCTACTTCACACAGTCACAGACACCACACGGAGTGGGACTCCGCGACACCGGTCCACAGAATGTCGTTGCCGCCGTCTAGACGGGGTCAAACCCGGTGCGGAGGGAAGGTGTGTGCATTCTGATGAATCGCCCGTGCGTTTGGCTTCGAGGCACACAGCGTTCACTCAACCATTCAGATGCACACACACACACACCCGGGCACAAACCCCCCTACTACATAAATGCGTTCTCCTGCTCACCACGGTTTAACTCGGCTTCCTACGATCCTTTTCGTGTTATGCTGCTGCCTACATATTCTATCGATGCTCTCTGTGGCTCACACACGCACAACGTGCGCGCCCCGAGAGCAGAGCGAGCATCGTCGTCAGGAGGGTCTCCCCCTCCATGTTTCTGGCACCGCGTTCGTCGTGCGCTCCTTGTGGAGCATCATCATCATCATCATCGCAGCAGCAAACTGCCGACCCAATGGCGATGGAATAGTTGATCAGGAAGGAAAGAGGGTGTGTGCATAGTAGGCCGGCCGGCAGCCGGCGCGCCAGGGCCCGGTACAAGCGTTCCGTACGAAGCGGCGCTCTCAGTTTCGCTTGGGATGTGGATCCAGACGGACGACGAACGTTACGGTGGCCGCTGGTTTTTGGGGCATCATCACCGGAGGGGCAGTTTCATCGTGCGTCTGTGTGCGAATATTCTGGCGCGCGCTTCCATCAGTGATACGAACTGAGCCAGACACACACAGGACGGTGTGCTGCGCGTGTTTGGGTGGTTTTGGGACGGCGCCACCAGCCGCCGGCTAAAGTAACGGTGCGTCGTGGGGTGTGTAGGCCGGAATCGAGGGAAGCCTTCCGGTCTGGGCCTTTTTTGGTGCCCAAAGAAAGGTTCTCTCGCTCCATTGGCCTCCGAGTGTCGAAAAAGAGGTAGAGAGTGCGCGTGTGTGTGTGAGAGAGAGAGAACCAACGCCGCAAGTGCTTGTGCGCGCGTGAGGTGTGCGCTGTTTGCGGGAATATGCTTTCGGATTTGCCATTTCGGTCACGCGCACGTCCAGACATAGGCAGCAGGAAGGGTACAGTACGACGCCGCCTCCCAGGACTACTACCGTGTGGTACGGGGCGTGCATCCCAACAAGTCCCCGCGTCGTGTTTGGTGTTCTGGGCGCATCGGTTCGGTTCCGTTCTTCTTGTGTCCGGTGTGTGTATTCGTTGTACTGCCAGGCGTTTTGCAATTCGTTGCGCCGGAGCGCCATCAATTGGAGGTAGGAAGAGGGGAGGGATACGTTGACATCCGTCAGATGCTACTCGTTCCGGAATCGCGGAACGTAATGCGTAATTGATCGGGCGTAGTAGCGTAATTCCCTTGTTGTGCGTGTGTTCGTTCCTGTTTGTTTAGCTATCAGTGTTGGAATCACAATATCATGATTCACTGAGCGTATTATTGCGAAATCATTGCTACTGCTGTGCGGTGCATTTATTGTGCAAACGTGCCGGGACATAAACAGCGCGCAAACCCAACGGCTATCAACCTGCTTGACATTTTGCGTCGCATCGTGTAGCCGCTTACCGATTCATCAAGGTAAGCTTTGGCTCTAGAATGCAGTCGGCACCTGATCCGTTTTCTCTGTTTGCTCGTGCGTCTACGTCTTCCTGAAGTGATGAGAATTCGTTTTTTCTGGAGAGAAAGCAAGAGCACGACGGCGCCGGTTACCATCACAGCATGACATCACTTGGCCGCCATCCGCCAGCCAGCCGGATGATTCAATCGCTCGGCAAGCGAATGCATTTCGAAGTGCACCCGAACACTGGGGAGCAGAAGAAGCGGCGCTGGCGTACTTAAAGTGTCACCGTGTCAGTGC
>NC_064874.1:77301056-77326056 GCF_943734745.1 Anopheles darlingi | reverse complement strand
AGCGAAATGAAAATGTGATTCTTATAATGTGTTTGCTCGGGCACGCTGTTCGTGTTTTGGCAAGGGTAGAAGAGAGTAGCAGGAAAGAGAGACAGATGTATTTTTGAATCCAACACATGAAAGACAAAATTTATAACAAAAAGAGAGACGAATAATTATAATTTTCCGGAACGTAAAATGATACGCGATGATTAATATTGTTCTTCCTATTTTTCTGAAGGAGGAGGAAGAGAAAAACGAGGAAGAAAATAGAGCTCCTACTTTCTTTAATGGCAGCATGCAGCGTGCAGTTCTCGAGTGAATTTAGAGTTTCTTGGCTAGCATGGTATCTTCTCGGAGGATCTGCAGTCTGTAGATGAAATGGGTTCCACAATGAAGGCTCGGTTGCAGATCAAAGAGATGAATTAGGTAAAGAGCATGATGCTTCTGAAAAGAAGCTCACATTTTGGATTTACTTCTGGTTTGTTGTAGTTTTCTTTCCTTTTTCTTTTCGCGTTTATCGGCGTTTCTTGATAGTCGTAAGTCATCTTTAACCATTGCTACCAGCAGCCTTTATCGGTTATGATTTTCTTTTCAAGTAAGGATTAATTTTAGAGAAGTATAATAAAAAAAGCATAAGGTTTAACGTTATGTGAACGGCCAATGTGGTGTAGCCGCAGTTTTGCACACGAAAAGGAATGGTCTTATCCTGTCCCGCTATCACCTGCTTGCTTTCAGTTTTGCTAGAGTTAAGCGGTTTGTGCGTGAGAAACAATAGACTTTATGCTGCCAAAACCATCGATGGTTGTGGTTTGTTTGGCGCAGTTTGCCGAATGTATGCCGAAGCATCAATAGCAGCAAAACGTGAGAGGGTTGAAGTGGAAGAACAATTGGTAGGGCAATCAGTAATCATCCGTATCGGTTAGTAATCTGCGGGACAGTGTTTGATTCTTTTGTTTGTACGTGTTTTCTTTTTTTTGTCCCGCCATCTTCTCCTTCCCCACACTCAGGCTCTTGTGTAGAGTCGAGATAATACGAGTGGCTAGAGATATGGTCATTAGAAATAGTGTTGATTAACGAAATGATTATCCGAACCGTTGTGAAGATCAGGCGATATGTTGTAACGGTTGCGCTTGCTGAAGAAAAATAAACTCATTAAATATGATTTAAAACACAATCGGCGACAAATGATTGGCGAGAAGCAGAGGCAGTATCCCTTGTGATATCCGAAGTCATGAAGAGAGCTGTAAGTGGTAAGAAAATGAAATCCAACCATATCATCTTTAACAAATTGATAACATTTTATTTCCTTTGCTTTCTCTCACTGTAAGGAATTTCTTTTAGAACATATATACCCTTACTTCAGTCGTACGAAAGCGAAACTATATGAAACTAGCATCACCACGAACATGCTTGTCGTCAGTTCTTGATCTCAGTTGAGCATCGAGTGCGTATCGTAAACGCTTCGAAACCGACGGAACAGAAGATTACGAGATCGCTGCGCATTCTGTAAGTAACCGAAATGGTATTTGATTTGAGAACGATCAATTGAGCCGAATACTGCAAATTTCGAGCAAAACCTACGCATCTGTTAGTTTCAGTCTCAAAGTCAGCGCATTTGATTAGTTTCGGAGCAGTTTCGGTGTTTTATAAACACATTTAGTAGATGGCAGCTCATTTTATATTATGAACGTATAGAAAATCGCTCAAAATGAGATTTTAGTTTCTCTCTACAAAATATGATTCGAAAACTAAGTACTTTGGCAGTTCCGCGGAAGGCACGATGTGGTAACTTTTGTTTTAGGTTCACAGTCGATTGTGAAGTTATGCTGGTTGTTGTGCGGCTTGTTGTGTATCATGTTAGTACCTTGTAATTGCGTTAAAATGTTTGAACAAAGCTAAAATCTACAATCTGTTGGCTTTTAGTGTTTGGCTGGTTCACTAGAAGAGCTCGTGTAGGATAACTGATGATTGTTGTAGGGCGGGCGTGAATTTGTGTTCACTGTGTGGCCGTTGCGTAGTGTATTCCTGCGTTTACTATTCCTAAAAGAAAACAAATGAAACTGGCAGGTTAGAGGAACGAAAATCGCAAAACACACACAGAAAAGAATAGAGCAGCAGCGTGAAGATCGAATTCATCGAATCCCGCTGCATGAACGCCAGCGGCACGGTGGTATTGGAAAGCAACAGCAGGCCAAACTCATAACCCGCTTAATGTGACCGCACCTCTCGTTTCAGGGCCTGGCGAGAATCATGTTCCGCTTTCGCTAGAGCCACTCGCACCCAGTGCGGTGTGTCCGGTATAGCCTTGTAGATGAACCACGTCATACCGAGCAGTATGTGCTCAATGATGAGGAAGTTCAGTGTATAGGCTTCCCTGCTTAAACCGGCACCGAGCTCTCTGGAAGAATACGAATTCGAGTAAAGGGATAATAAAAACGGACACGCAGTTAAAAATGCTGCGAATACGGTACCGCATTTGGGGCGATAGATAGAGAATGCCACAGTTGGTCAGGATCGAAATGACGGCGAGCGTCTCGAAGGCGAGCTGCCACGCACCAATGTTCTTCGTTCGACGAGCGAATGGCCGCTTAAAGAAGCTGCAGAGTTTATACGCATCGAGTCTTATTTCGATAACGTTGTTCAGGATGGCCCAGAAGGCAGTCAACGGTGCAACGGAGGAAAACAGAACGACGTAGCCGAACTGTATGTACAACTCTAGATAATCGTCGTAAGTATTGTACTCCTCGAGTATTGTTTCCTTTCGTGTTTGCAGCACCCGAGGATCATATTCCTCCAGCGATTGTAGACCCATCTCATCGTAGGCATCGTGTGCCTCTTTAAGCTTGTCATACTAGAAGTGTAGAAGTAGAAACAGATGCTCGATTAGAGACCAAAGAAGATAATAATAGCACTGCTACGCACTACCTTCGAGGTGACGAACAGTCGGACGATCTTCAGTCCAACTTTCTTCTTGAGATACGGATAAAGGTTTTCGTATACGTTTTGCAGGAACTGCAGCACGATCAACTGCATCATGAGCTGCGTCTTCAGCATCTTCATATCCTGCAGCACGAAGGCAATGTAGAAGAGACACAGGAAGTTGTTCACGAACTCAAGCACGATCAGTTTGTTGACCCGGTGTCGCTCGTACTGGCTCTGCGTGCGATGGTTTTCCCGATCGGTTAGTAGCGTCGCCAATCGATCGTAGGCTAGCGTCGAAAGGGCAATGTAGATGGCGTTCACCACGGAGGGCAAGTAAAGAATGTAGGCATCCGGACCGAACTGTTCGGCCAGGTAGGCCTCAACGTAGAACTGAAAGATCGTTACAAAGCCGGCGATCGCTATGCAGAGTCCAATGATCGGTGCCGTGACGCAGTACATCTGGACGTAGGTTTTCCACTTCGGATAGTGTGGCGTCCACTTGCCCGTAATTGGATCCCGTGCCAGCTTGCCGTAGTAACCAACCCGTGGTTCATCCAGATTCGTCATCGTGATCGTTCCCCAGCGGTACGCATGCGAAGAACTTTTGCGTTTCCACAGCTCAAGGAACACCTTCATCCAGACGACATAGAAGACGCAAAAGAAGGGAACCGTTTCTGTTTCCTCTGATAGGCCGAGCTGCAGAAACCCGAATACGGTCGGTACCACCAGAGCGCAGGTGTAGAAACCAAGGAAGGAAAAATACATGCCAACACTTTCGCCAAAATAGTCCCGGATCTCGTCGATCGGTTGCGGTGCAGTCGGCTTGGTCCAACGGTGGCGCAGCTCCTTCAGTCGTCGTTTATCATGCAACGAGTAGAGCGAAGTAATCAGTTCTGCGCTCTGAGCCGCCTGGATGATCGATTGTCCATGGTAGAGGATGATCTTGGTTCCCGGTATCAGATGCTCGTCATCCGCCGCACGAATCGATTCGAGCGCGTGCTTAATGATGATCTGCCGGTCAGCCGGCGTTAGGATATCTTCCAGCGACATGCCTGCATCGTAGAAGAATTCGTCCAAACAGGCCACATTGAAGTTGCGTATTATGCCGGTCTTGGTGCGCTTCATGAAGCCCATATCGTCGGCAATCTCCAGCAGCTTCATATGTGTCGCCGAGATGTGAAAGATGATAGTCTGACTGTCCCTAGTGCGTTGCGAAAAGATTAAGTTGAACATAAGAATTGTCTGATGTTCCTTTGAGTTTCGAAAGACAATCGAAACATACCAGCTGCACCTACCTATTAAGCGGTTCCTTGCGTACCATAAGCTCCATTCCACCGTCTACACGTCGGCCTCGCATTTTGTCTACAATCCACTGAATCGCTTCCGTCGGAGCATTCTCGTCGAACTCCATCACCATCAGACTCTCGCCGAATGGTTCCTCCTTGCTACGACCAGTGGCCACCGCTGTTTTTGGGGTGGAGGTAGACAACCGAACGCTTTTTCCGGTCGCGCGCCGTTGCCGTAGCTCGTTCAGCTTCTCCTGCTCACCCGTCTGCTCCATCTGCTCCAACATGTCTAGTTGGGATTTGCGTTGCCGTAGCGAGGGTATCGTAGGCCGTTTCGTTAGACCGATCTCCTCGATCAGCTCTTCCTCGTCGTTCTCAGCGAAGTGCAGATTGGGAATGAGGTTCTCTTTCCGGATGAACGTGTGTTTTGACGAAAGAAAGAACGAAACGAATCATCAAACAATATACCCAGACCTAAGCAGTAAACTACGCCGCAGCGGACTGCGAAGGAGAGTATGTTTTGGGGAAACCAACTGTAGACCGTGGAGGAGGTGGACTTATCAATCGTGCCAGCAACATTACTCAAAATCGTGCAGCACAACAGGGTGTTATTGCGGTTTTTGCGGGTCATTCCTTGGGAGAATAGGGGAGGAGACGATGGAAGTGGGCAGTGAAAAGCATTGCTTTTATGCATTCACACACAGCTAGTTCACTCTAGTTGTGTTATCAACATCACATATGCGAGCCCCAACGGCCCGTCGTACATACTGAAGCGATTGGTACTCTGGCGCAGCAGCGATAACTCGGTAGCTTTTGCCTTGGTAGCGGCAAGCATCTCCGATCGCCGCTGCTGACTAACAGCCGATCGTGAGGACTCGGCCGCTTCGTCACTCTGAGGCAAAAGTTTGTGGCAGAGGCTTTGCATGTGTTCTGAAATTTGAAAACGCTCGATGACTTTGCTTGCAGCAACGGAGGACTCGTGGCTGGGCTCTAGATCGAAGATTAATGTTCTTGTCCATTCATCGCAACCATACTCACCCTTTAAGTCATCCATCAATACCACCAACGAAGGCCCCGCCGGTTGTTCCGGTTTGGACAGCTGCTCGCGCGATCACAAGGCCACCAGCAGCGACGATGTCACCAAAGGCACATCACGGAACGCAACACGTCGACAGGTTAGCAAATGAATACCTGGCACGTAAGAAAAAGAGGAAGTCAACAATCAACTAATAAAAGCAAGATGTTTCAATTAGCACTTGTTACTCGACGCAGCGTCTGTGGAACTGGTTTACGAAAGGCATTGGAGTGTGGTTTATAGCCACAGCTGTTGCTGATTCACTTTTGCTTTGGTGAGTTAAAAATAATATTTTTTTGAGTCTCGATTCCTCCCAGAAGTGCTGCCGCGTTCGTCCTACCCTGGGCTCTCACTGGTGCTGCTCTTACCTTCGCAAATGTTCAATGCAATTTAAATAAAAACCTAAATACGATGATCAAACGGATTGTCACTCGATGCGACGGTAGCCTGGGAAATTCCTCCTTAAAAGGTCAACCCTTTCTCGCCTTCTGAATCGGGTTCGTCGCTCGAAATATCACATTTTCACAGATGCACGCCCAGCTGTGCGGCTGATGCACCGCCCAAAAAGGTACTGCAATCAATTATCTTTTAATTTCGGCAATCGATTGGCCTGCCCATACCTGTTGCTAGCGCCGGTAATTCCACGAAATCTTATCACAGAAAGCGAGGTTGCATGGCGATGATAGTGTAAACAAAAGATGACGGACACTCCCAACAGCGCGTCTAGACGGTCGTGAGAATGGCGAGAAATTGAGAAAGCATGAGAAAGATTTTTTTAAAAATAATCTACCGAATTGTAACCAAAGACCATTTTTAATCTCTATTATCATGCAATCCATACAAATTGCTGTTCGTGAAGCTGCTGCTTATCGTGTATAATGAAAAAGTAATGCTCAATATCTCCATTTCAGTAGCTCTTGTTAAAAATATTTACGTAATTATTAAAGTTAGTTAACTGAAAATGTGTTGAACTGAACATCCGTAGACCGTATTTCCCTCCTAGATAGTTAAGAAATTATTTTTTACCTGTTAAATGTGTCACGGTGAGTAGGTATTGGTAACGTGCCCCAACTAAAATTTAATTACTTTTTATTGGTATTTAGGGGATTGTTTCGTAATTTTTTAAAAATTTCGTCGCGTACGTCCACGGTTGCAAAACGGGGACATCAATCCCACTAACGAAACAGAGATTAGAACTACTGTAGCCCAAGATGATACATGTCTGTATCACTCTAGATACCCGTGAATACTGATGGTTTCTTATGAAGCATCGTTGGAATGTTTGCCTGAAGAAAAGATGAGTATCTCTAACGCCCGCAGCACACTCCTATATTCTCCGGATGGTGATGTACGGTACAGGACCTAAGGACCGCCCGCCTAGTTGTGTTTGGTATTTGTTGAATAATTTGAGCTAAAAACATAGCCTTTCTCAGGATGGTGGATGAGAGGGAATAATGGCAGATTAATTTCTTGTTTAGCTTTGAAGCTTCTCAAGACGATGCGGGTCGCGAAGTAGCAGATACTCCATATGCTATGCAGACACCAAAGTAGGCCCTCATGGAGGCTCAAAGATGCATCTCGGGTTCTGGGCTAGGGTTCAGGAATGAACTATGCGTTTCCATTCTGGCTTCTTCAACAGCTCCTTGTTAGTATGGGAAGTACGAGCCAAGGAATGCCATCCAACTAGCACAACGCGAGGTATCTGTACGCTTCGTACCATGTTGTGGATGGCAGGGTAGCGGAAGAGATTAGCTCCCTTTGCCATTAATTCTTGCACCAAAGCGTGGAGACTCTCGAGAATATGGACACGAAGAAAGAGAGTATATCCGTGTCTTATGGTCTTTGGTCGTACAACAGCAGTCTTCGGCGCCGCGTGCACTCACCGAAGGTCGGGGCTGGATTTAAGTGATTAATAGCCACACAGTTTATAAGTTGGCAAGCGCGGAAGCCGTGTTACATTAACGGTGCATAGGTTATCCAGATGAAGGACATCGATTCAATAAACGCTATCGTACCAAATGTTTTGGGCACGAGTTAGACTCTTGTTTATCATACCGAATCCCTAGGTGCTCCAATCAATGTCTTACTATAAGATAGGGCGATGAAGGGTTTCCATCTCGAGCTTCCTGAACCCCTTGGACCAGCGCATCCTTGCAACGAATCCCTACTAACCATGGTTCATCACGTTTCAAGTTATTTCCTCGGTGTGTTCCCCGAAGATGGAGTTCGCGAACGGTAAATCTACCTGTGTCGAGTGCTTCCATCCAACGTGTTTGTGCCACGATATAATTGAATTTAGCCATGGCAGACGTGGCCCGGACACGAACCATCATCCTCGAACCATTTTGCCAGGTGTACAACTGCATCCGCCATCGGAAGGTACGCGTTCACAAGTGCACAAATGTATTTCTTCAGAATCTGGCTGCTACTAGTAGTTGGCATCGATTGTGATAGGAACAGGATATCGAGAAGCGTAAGATGGAAGTGTTAGCGACCGCGGAGTAGTGGTCCCCGTGGATTGCCATCCTGTCTCACATGTGCACCTAGGACGGGCGCGAACGATACACCGGCAACGAAGAGGGAGGAAATAGTTGCTAATTCAATTATGCAGCACGTCCCCCGGAAGGAGTCCAGCTCGCTGGCGGGATTTTCGCGTATTCTCTCCCCCCCTTTTCTGGATAACCATCCCTGCCCTGCGTTAGTATTTCCCTCACGGCAAGGAACAGCGATGGATTGCAATTTAAACCACTTTTGAGAGAATTTTAGTTTCGTGGTATAGACTGGAATGAAGGGAACGTTTCGCAACCGTTCAGGTGAACGGGTTTCCACTGATCACCGTGAGGGATTTGGCTGATCGACTTCGGGGTAAACCGGAGCATCGATTAACGCCCCTGATTCCCTGGCGATAGTAGAAGGGTTTGCACATATCATTGCATTAATACTGAGGTAAATCGATCGAGTGTGTGTGTGTAAGATAGACAGATAGAGAGAAGGAAAGGAAGTTTATTATTTACGATAGTGGTTCCCGGATGTGATGTTGATGTCGTCGGGGTTAATTGGCGAACTAAATTCGACGCAATGCTCGTTAGTGGATTTTGGCACTCTGGTGTACAATTTGCTAGAAGGTTTACACCATTGCTCGTATTTGATTGAAATTCCGTTAAAAACATGTTAAAAAATGAATTCACAATTGCTGCCATGTTAATGAACTGTATGCAATAAGTAATAAAAAAAAATTATAGTAACATAACTGTAAGCATTAGCTAAAAAGTTTATTGCAAAAGAGCATAAACTACTCGGCTGTATGTGACCGTATTGTCGACCGAGTTGTTGCTGTTGTTCCTGCTACTGCCGCAAAGAACAGCAATTAGTGTCAGATACCGTTCTAATCGAATGGATCAGGATATGACTGCATCGTGCACCGGAGTGCAACAATATCCAATTCGAGGAAAACGACGTCTCGCATCACGGAGTCTATCGTTCCCGATGGCTTGAGCGAGGAAAGCGACCGCATAGTTGATCTGTTGAGGTTACTTCCGATACTTACTGAACCGGGAATCCTGATCTGAAGTATTTAATTTGGCTCTTAACTGCTCAACGGCTTGCAAACATTCTGGCCTAGAAGAATTTTCGGCCGATCGGTTTAGGCCTGGGTTTAACGTTGGTCTGATCCATGAAATGACTAGGCTGTGATGTTTTTTTTTTTAATTTAACGCATTTGTGTTTACCAATCATTCGTAAATTGCACTACACATATTAGCAATTATTACACGAGAGTTTGTGATGGAAAAGAGGTGACATCCGGCCGCCTGTCTCAACATTATTGTCTATCTCTTTTCCTCTCCTTCTACCCCATTGGTCGGCCCAATCAGTCAATTAATAAATTAGCGCATAAAACGTCGCACAAATTGGAAAATCCAACATGCAATCTGTCCAGTAAGAAAAAAAGAGTAATAAAATGAAACAGAAGCCCCACTGAAGGATGGCCGAAAAGGATCATAAAAACTTATGCAAATACCCTGAACAATATGTACACAGAGGCACAGCGGGGCACATTTCACAGCCAATTGAATGCCATCGGGGATGGCCAGTGTTGGGTCGATGCTATCGTACCGTGAGTCTCCCAGAGCCATGCAAGTCACGTGACATATACATATTCATACATATTTCATGCCCCACCTCAGTCGTACCCCTGTTCCCATCCACACTAATTTAATAAAAC
Source organism: Anopheles darlingi (assembly GCF_943734745.1). Classification (NCBI taxonomy): domain Eukaryota; kingdom Metazoa; phylum Arthropoda; class Insecta; order Diptera; family Culicidae; genus Anopheles; species Anopheles darlingi. Next base: position 77,316,569 of record NC_064874.1, on the reverse strand, counting down.
AATCATTTTCACCACCACCTACCGCCCTTCTCTCTCTCCATAGGTGCTGCCGTCCATTTTCACCTGCACCATTAATATCATAAAACATAATTAGTGCAGCGATTGCTACCGCTTTGGCAGGAGCCACAGCGCACGCTGCACTACGTAGCGATGGCGACTGGTGAATTGTTTAAGCGAGAATGGCCACTTTATCGCCACTCGTCAGTAGAACGCATCGCGGCGATGATGGTGACGGTGATGGTGATGGGGGATACTGTCCGGTTTCCCTCCTCTTCTGTGACACCATACCCTGACCCCCGGTACTGATTGCGAGCCCGTCCGAGGTTCAACAAGTTTCGCTTTTAGTGGTGGCGTCGTCGGCCCCCTTTGCTGGTTGCAATGTTTTCATGTTTGGCCCCGATTTGTGGTTTGGTTGATAGGTCAGTAGCACTTTGTTTGCGCTAGCCGCGTATCATGTAGCGGCCTTCTTTCGTGCGAAACGGGAAGCATGTGGTGTTGTTAAGGATATCTAGGGCAGAACTGGATTCATTCAGATGAAATAATTATCATTTTCGGTCGATGTATGCAAAAGTGAAACGCTTAGCGGGAATCATTGTACCGATCGCATTACAAAATGTGCTAAAATTCATATGTATTACCAATCAATTTCCAGACAATTGGTGGTAGTGCTAATAGGGCTTTACAATCGTCCATTCATTTAGTATTCCATGGGGTAGTTATGGAGTTTGGTGTTGCGCCTACGTTGATTCGTCGGAAAAACAACGATATCGCAAAATAATTCAAACAATCCGGGAAACCCCATTCGGTCTCCAGCATTGCCATGCGCACATTCAATGAACTTCGCATAAGCTTTAATTACCACTCGTTTGCTCTTTTTTTGCTCATTTATTTTTTAAAATAATTGTCCATAATACAGATGACACCGTGAAAGACGCTTTTCGGTGAAATGATAATGATGGTAATTGCCGCCGTCGACGCAAGGCTTGGGCATGTCGCTTCAGGTCCCAAGGCGCTTTATTCAGCTCGTTGTGTGTGCAGGGGTTGATTTACGGAGAAGGGGTGCAACCACTATTTACCACATCTGCCGCTTGGGGAAAGGTTCAATGGAATTGCCAAAGGTTTTCAACGGGAATGCTCCAACAATTATGAATTATTAGGGGCCAGGCCGGGACTGTGTGTATGTGTGCTCAATCGTCGTCCGACCGGAGTGCCGGTAAGTCCGTAATTTATCGTTGATCATGATGAGGATGGTCTGGTCGAGGGACGTTGCATGGAATACGATGGTGATGCACTCGCAAATGGGGCACCAAACGCATCCATCAGAGATCTTATTTCATTCCGGTGCACACGTGGCATGTGCCATCTCGCTTACTGTTTGGCCAGAAACGGTCCCGTGGTAGCAGAATGTCTGCAATCGAAACCGCACCAGCGTGCGGCCAGATATGCGTTGTTTACTGGCGGGCATACGAATTACGTTGCCAACCATATTGTTGTTGGTATCGAGTTTACTGGTATATTAATTCCCCAATTTTTACTTTTATTGAAAATGGACAGCATCTGCTCCTTTGCACTGCTAGATAGTATTCAAGGATATGTATTATTTTACAATTTTCAAGCTACGTACATCACCAGAGTGCTGCTGGGCATAAGCTGTTGCCAATATTCAGCGAAAAATGAAGCCATCCTATTGATACCACATCAGGAGCGCTTTTACTTTTACTCAATCAAGCCCGAGCTCAATCAAGGTATTGTTTACTATTCGGAACGGGTATTCCTTTGGTTTGTTTGCTTTGCGGTTCCAGAACATTACAGGTCTTTCACGCACGCTTCAGGCGAATGAAAATGGTTGGAACCTAATTACCGACCATGCAGTGTTGTACGATTGTGCTTGCTTGTCGTTAGCGTTGCTATGGTTCAGCTATATCAGGTACTCGGTTCTTGTACCTTGGCTCACCACCACCACGTAATCACTCCCGTTTTAATCATTCACTGTTCTGTAGCGAGCAGCCCGAGCACGGTGAGCTGCAGCAGGAGAAACGATCGTGTGCAGCTGTGCTCGTACGTGAGGATTCGCATATTTTTCATGCGCGTTCATGTTCCCAGTGCAAAACCAGCGTTTTACAACTCAAGCGACGAAAAGGCAGACGCAGATGTGCAAACATTCGCGCTCATCATCCCCAGGAACAGGTAAAGTGAAAGAAAAAGCACAAAAAGCGCTCGCCCCGAACAGAAGGCGATCATTGTCGACGTCGTTTACTTGTAGCCGGGTTCTGTTGAGATTTTCAACAGAATAGAAAAAAAGAAAGACAAGCTTGGTTACAAGACGAATTGGTTGTAATGACGAGCGAAGGAGTTTACAGCACACGGCCACGTTAGTTTACTTGTTTTTTTTTTTATGTTAGATGTTTGTCCGGAATAGTAGGAACATGGCCCGCTGTAGTATGGCGGGTGAAGGCGCGTGGTTTAAGGTTGTAGCAAGAAGCAGGCCAGCATTTGTGGTCGCATCACGCAAATACCATCCGGAGTGGCACCATCTGCAACAAGCGGATTGCACCGCAGGTGTTGATGGGGTTTTAGTTGCCAGTAGGTAGCATAAGCTCTTGCATCGTCCGGTGATCATCGCCGCTTGTAGGAACGATTGCTTGTGAGGAAACGTGACTCAGTGAGTACTTGGTGAAGTGTTCATATGATTCGAGGATAGTTGATAGTAAGGATAGTGTTTTGCGAAAATCATGTTAAGTAATAGCGCGTATTTTGCGGCAGCTTTATCCAACGTGAAGAAATGCGTACACTTTTATTTTGACAACTATAAATCCAAAAAACCACCACAGGATGATATTATTGGCTTTAAGAATTACTTCATACTACAAAACTCCATTTGAATGGCAATTCAGAGAGAAGTGAACACGTTTTATGGGAAACCCAATGATGTCATTTACATAACGACCATGCGCCTCCATAGTTGTCTTTTAAACACTAACAACCTTTTGAACACTCGTATGAATTCATGTACGAATTTTTGTGTTTATCCAATATAAAAAAATAATATAGACACAAAAAAATTGATCTTAAATTTAACATTAATTTAGCCTTTTAAGCTATTATGGAATATAAGGAACGATTTCTGGCAGTTATTACTGCAACTAGGCAGACTTGGCAACTAGACTGCATACTAGACATTATGAACTAGTGCTTTGCTTGGGTCTCAATGGGACGCGCACAAGCTAGCACTGGACAGGGTCACATTTTATGGCAGACAGCGGACACTGTTCGTGTTCGGCTTTATATGATCGCACCAAACTACTTCTTGGGTGTCGCATCGTTTCGGTGCTTATAAAAAAATGAAACTACAGGCAAAGACTAGTCTGCAGGGAAGAAAAACAGAATAAACGAACTCCAACGAAAGGAAAAACTTTGGTCCAAACCACCCAGCCACAACCACCGTCTTTTCCGTCGTAAATTCAGGATTGTTTCGCTTTGTTTTTGTGTCCGGTCGATCTTTGGCTGGTTGGCGGAGGGGAAGCAATTGAAAGTTTTCTCTCCTCCGTTCCTTTCGCTTGCGGCCCCAGCGTTATGCGGCAATTGTTGCATTAATTCGCACTTCCGGCGCCAGTCTGCAGTAGAGAGGGTGTCTGAGCCGCGAGTAGATGTCGCCGATAGGGCCAATGTTCAGCGCAAACAGTGGCCGAGTGTAGCCAGAGAAACTCGCTTTCTGGGGTCCACAGGAAGGCTGGTACAGGGACTGGAGGTCGGGTTTAATGCAAAAGAAATGTTGTATCATCACACTGTTTCTTGTTCCTTGTGTCGAACGTTGATTGACGCACATGAAGGCCTCGGCCGAGGGAGGAGGTGAGAGTAAGTAGCCGCTGGTTCGGTCGTAGAAATAAACTTTAATTAAGAACTGGGCATCCTATGGGGTGAAAGAAGAAAAGCAATTCCAAGACACCAGCAGCGGCAAGCAGCATCAGAAGAATGGACGAAAAAGTGCATCTTGCACTCCTGAAAGGAATGTCGGACAGTGCCAAGGTTCTGTAAAACAATCGCGTCCGCCCTCGCCGACCTGCCGACCAGCTTGGGCAGCTCATGTTGTCCCGGGTTGAAGTGACAGCTCGCGGGCTTGTTGCGGAAGTAATGGAGTCTTCCGGTACAATCCGATTGGCCAGCCAGCCAAGTGGCATGCTGCTGGAGTTGGTGTCGAACCGTTTCCTTCAGCACATCTGGTGCATTGTTTGCAGAGGTCCAAAGGGAGCATAAAAAAAAAGGAATGAAGGGATGGTAGAAATTGCATGCCGGGAAGTAAAAGTTTCCTCCCGAAGAAACCATTCCCGATTACAAGCGTCGCCTTCTTGGATGCATCCGATGGCCCTTGCCGGCGGTTGGGCGAACAGGTTATCACACGTAGCTGTCGATTGATTTTCGCAATTCGTAGCGGGAACTCCTTTGCGCTCCCTGCGGTCATTAAAATTGTATTTTAAATTAGAAACAGCTCCATCACACGGTGGCTAGTAAATGGATTGCTCAAAGTATTTGGTGTGTTCTCCCCTCTGGAGCTCTTGGGTTCACTGGCAAATAGCTATTGAAATAGTTTTTGTATTCGTTTCCGGGATTTGAAGAACTGTTTTATTGCAGCAAATTCCAAAGGATTGTCGAACTGCTGTGATTAATTTTATATATCCCGATTTCCAATATTGAAAGTCCTAGTTTGAAGTATAAATAATGTATTTCACATATAATGTATTTAAAAAAGATTTTAGTGTAGTTAAAAAAGTGAACTAGGCAATGAAAGAGACGTAACGAATAAAGCCTTCGATGTAAGTAGTAATCCTTATGGATCTAAAGTGAATTAGCTTGCCGTACATTGTGGAAATAAATCCTGACTTAGACACGGGTAAATCTAATGCAATAGTTCGAGTTATTAGATATCATCCAGCACGATTATGCTTTGCTATTGCGGTTAGTAGTATTGCAGACTATAAAATACTAGAGACTCCAAGCACTTGAGGCTGGTAACGGACTGATGATCAACTGGAATGCAGTAAAACTCATTTCGTGCACTCCTGATTCTACTCGCAAATGCCACCAATTAGTTCTCGTCGGAGAAGAGAGAGAGAGAGAGAGAGAGCCACCGCAATATGGTAAACAACGGTAATGAAGCCCACTGTACCGCGCTGGCAACTAACGTGCGTTACGCGAGAAGTGCGTCAGCATCATTAGTAAACGAATCCGCGGGACCGCGATAAATGTAGAGGCGAATATTAGGTATACCGTAGGTTATCCGCCGCATGCTCTCTCTCTCTCTCTCGCTCTCTCTCTCTCTCTTTCTCTCTATCGCTCTTGCTCTCTGGCAGTAAAAATTAAAAGGGCAAAAACAAATGGCCCACAAATGAGGAACGATGCCCCACGGGACATACTACACGTCACCACGTTGGATGGCGAGGTTCGGTTCCACGTGTGTGTTTACCGTTGCTGATGCCAACAACAGCAGCAGCACCTGACCGCAGCTCCTTGATGGTTTGGGTCGAGTTTGCGGTACACCCTCTAACACACAAGCATACCCACACACACACGCGCGCACAGGGGCACGCACTCGTTGGAGCACCATTCGCGTATCCTTTTTGAGGTTTCTGGTTCGGTCGTACGACCGGTGGATGGGACCATTGGCCCGACCAAGCACTAGAGAGGCACTAGTTTTAGAGGTCTTTCGTCGGTCGGATCGGACCGGACCGGGGATGGGGATCGTGCTGCCCTAATGTTGGTCTCCCGGTCTGCTGTTGATTGTTGATGATGAGGTTTTTTACTCCAACCCTTCCTCTCCTAGCGCTTGCCTCGACGCCGCCCTTTGCACAGGAAATGTGTGAATAATTCGACCAGAAAAGTGGCTAACGTGGGTCCCATCACGTACGATTATGGGTGCGTGCGTTATACGGCTCCTCCCTCCAGGGAGAAGGTGGCCATAATCATGCATGGCCGGTCAAAGGGTTCCGTTTCGGAGGGATGTATAAACGGATGGATGGATGGATGGATGGATGGATAGATGGATGGATGAAATAAATCTTTTCCTACTTTGCAGTCCCACTACTACGACTAGCTGGTTGCAGCTGAGTTGTGTTGGATACACGGAGTTCCCGGGTACCCATTGTGGGTGCGCACGGTTCCTCGGAAGCACACGGTTCGCCACACACGCTTTTGAAACTAATGCGTTAATGGGATACTATGTCCTTTTTGTGTGAATTTACTTACACAAAACGCGGGGTGAGGTGAATCCGTGGTTTTGTGTGCGAATTCCCAAGTAGCGGAATGTATCTGTATAGTTTTCCTGGAATGGTACAATTTCATCTTTGTTTCAAAAATGTAAACTGTTACCATGAATTGTTTTTAACGCTTTGCGTATCGTTTGTTGGGGGAGATTAGCGTGGTAGCGAGATGGATGGAGCTGATGGATAAAAATGGCATTCACAATACAATGTAAATCATTAAATCATGTACTCGCATTGACATTTTCCTCGTTTTTCCCGTAATTGCCATGCCACAGTCACGGCATATGACACTCGTTGCTGCGACGATTACGTTTACCACGTTTATCAGGAGTCAATGTTGCAATTAGCTAGTACTGGATGTTTTATGCAACACTGACGTGATGTTATCGACCATTTGTAACATGTGCACGATATCTTTTTAGAACAGTTGCTTCTATCCGGTAAATAACGAACGTTTGATAATCGAAACTTTAATCAAGGTAGGTACAACTATTTAATTGATTGATCGAGCACCTCAAAGCGAAATTACTTCGGGCACAGCACAATCAAAAGGATAACTCTCAAAAACGCTTTTATCGATGGTATTATCAAACCATGACACACCATGATGTCATTGCAGATCATGAAATGGATACTATTTTGTTTAAAAAAATAGTGTTTAATTCCCTATGCGCTGTCAATAAACAGTTCGTGAACTCCTACTAATGCGCATGCAGTTTCCAGTCATTCCTGTTCGCTACCCAAAGGATCTCATCATGTCTCTCACCTTTAAAGTTTTCGTTTGTGACATTCGCCAATGTTTTCAGTTAATGGCACACTATTCCTCATCTTCCCGTTGCCAATTCTGTTCAAAACCTGTGTGTCCAAAAATTGTCCCAAACAGAAGGCCTCCGGTATGGTTTCATCATTTTGAGCCATCGGGCAGGTCCTTGTGTTTCCGCTGAAACAGGCTCGGAAATGACGGGAAAAAAGATATGGAATTGTTACGTTTATGCCATCCTGTTTACGCGAAGCTGACATTTACAATGATTTGGTGCGCCTCCATCTTCATATCTCTGCACACCCAAACGGTGGCCAATGCCAATCACTATCCGAACGGCGCCAACGGCAGATAAATAAGCAGCAGAATGAAGAGAAAACCAAAACCCAGACGTGGCGCTGGCGATACAAAAGTTACCTTCCGATCCAGTTCCCATGGAATTCGTGACATAAGAAACGTGCCGTAGCGAGGAATGGCTTACAACGGGCCGGGGAGAGAGTGTTGGTAATGACGGGGTGGTACAGGTGAACCACCGCGCGGTACGGAAATGTATGCAAATGGAAAATCTATGTAGATGAAGTTTGCTGGCTCGCCCATTGCTTATGGATGATATCGGTCGAAGGATGATGATGGTGATGATCGTTTTGGTTCCGGCTGCGGTGTCGGTTGGGATTTGCGTATGAAAGGTGTTGTGGAAACACGTACTGTGCTGCTGTACTCTCCGGTTCATCGCACTAGCATTGTTCGATGAATTTTAGAGTCCTTATTGTGGTTCCCTACGACATGAATAAGAAGGCGATGTGCTTATGGGTTGTATCTAGGATAAGAGGCCAGCTTTAATTAGCTTGTTGGCTGAGATTGTTATATTTGAACGATAGCGTTTTATTGGAAACCATAACACTCGATAAGAAGTGATCGAGCATATGCGCAGCGCAATATGCTATTGAATAGATTGAGAAGTATTCAACATGATGGCACAAAACGGCTGTTCGCCACCCTGGAAATTCCATTATTCACCGATGATGCCCGAAATCTGCGGTGACACCTTTCCGTCAAACGGATCGACCAGGCTCTCTTCGATGGCGTGACGCCTGACGTCGAATTTAAATCAAAATAAACGCCGATCGGTTGCCGATAACGAACGACAAAGGATAGCGTGCGGAGAGCGGGAAAGCGGAAATATATTAGAATATTTTATTCATCTCGCAAACGCAAAACAGTCGCAAAACAATCGCCTGCGATCGTCCTCTCGACGGTGACTGTATCGACATCTCATCACACTCACTCGGTGGGCACACGGTACAGGAGTGGCCGGAAGACTGCCGTTTCCGACATCCGGCAGCACACGCAGCAAAGTTGGCGGCAAATATTGGTGGGAAAACAATTCAACGAAATCCCTACCGGTTGCAAAAACAAAAAATAATAATAAAACGATGAAGAAAAACCAAAACACAATCGTATAAGAATTGCTCTGGAGCACGCTTCACACTCAGGAAGCGAAAATTGATTTCCTGTCGCTCGAGCACTGTTGCTGCTGCTGTTGCTGCTACTGCTTGTTGTTTTCGTGGCGCGTGGTTTTTGGTTCGAAAAGGAAAATGCCACCAAAGAAGGATTTTTGGGGGGCAGAACAACGGTCGAAGGTGGATTCAAACGGCAAAACAATAGTGGTCCCGGGTTTGTGTGCTGATTGCATCCATCAGAGCGCTTTCGGAAAGCAAGATGGATACCACGAACGATGACGCCTGGCTATTATCACCCTCGATCGAGATCGTGGAGGATCACTGACAAAACAGGGTTATGTCTTGGGAACACACAGAAGGATGTCTTCGTGCTATTTGTTCACCAATCGTGAACCCTTTCTCTCCAACAGTTTCGCTTGCTATCAGCCTGCCTGCCCGTCTGCCCTGTGATGTGATTTATATCCGGTAGCAGCAACCGCCTTGTGGCGTGGCGAACGTTCGAACAAATTGATCCAATCTAGCAGAGAAGCTAAATTGGATCCATTCGGGCGACGTTTGATGTGTGCCGATACTATCCTTCTTCTTGCAGAAATCCAAACAGCCAAATGAACGGCTGGCATGGAAGAGCGCGCTTTCGGTGTGTTTCGGGGAATCGAATTGGTTGATAAGAAGTGGCACGATAAGCAGGTGACTGACATGCGACCACAATCTCTCGATGCTGGCATGTGAAGAACGTGCGGTGCCCAAGGATAAAAGGCGTGAGAAGCGCGTTACAAACAAAGGCCTCAAATAGACGTGTTCAAATCGGTTAACGTAAAACGACTCCATTCGATTGAGAATCACGGCATAAGCAAGCTCTTCGAGTAGCATAGCATATCAAAGTTTAACAATAAACAGTTCGCTTCGTACTGATCAATTTTGCACGCATGAACGTATTAGAACTAGCGGATCCTATTTCGATTCGTGATGTGATTTGCATTTAGTGCAACTCGTAAGTTCGCTGCACGTCCTCGTCCTAACGGCGTAAAAAATCAAAACATTAAATCAACATTAACATTTATTTAGCATTGCATAATGTGTTGCATAAAATTCTCTGTCAAGGATTCATTTTCCATAATATGTATAGGCTAAACAATCATCCCACAGCCTTGCTGGTTGACTTGCCCTCTAGCTTCACCTACTAATGTGCGCCCGAAACCCGCATTAACAATTTTTAATTATCCCCATCGCCTGCGAACCACTACCACTAAAAGGAGGTCTCTACGCTTCAACCTCACTTAATTATGGTTCACATAAATCTCGAGCCTCATTCGGTTTAGGAGCTACGGTAGTGCGAGTGCGCGAACGAGGTAAAGGGTATTCGGCTACCGGGTCCCTATTACCATGAACGCAGTCGATTTGTTATGCGACCGCGACCGCGTTACCCCGCTATGTGAGTGCTCCTCATGTTGGTTATTTGAAATTAATTAAAGCTTTTAAGCGGTATTTCACCCAGTGCGTGCGATACTGCAAAATTGCATGCGTGGAGGGGTATCAACACGATCGGAGAACTAGTTTGAATATTGCGAATGGAAAACGGGAGTTTTGGTTCATTTGTTTCAATTGCATGCATTATAATTAGTGACGAATTGATGGTTGAGTGGGGCCTTCAATGCATATGAAAAGGTTTTTTTTTGTGGAAAAGATAAGAAAATATTTGAGCAATGTAAATTGTAACTAAAGATATGATAGTTGCATTGTTATTACGATAAATAGAGGTTGAGTGGGAGGTTAAATTCAATTTCCTATTTGTTATTGAATTGCATTCGTATGATATATGCTTACAATGCACATTGTATCACTCTTTATTCACTTTCGTTTACTCATTAGCAGCTGGGTAATGAGCTGGAGCGCCGCATAATGATTCCAAGTTTTTATTCATGCGCCCATTAAACTGCATTACCGGTAAAAGGATACAAAGTATCACAGGATTCACTTCTTGGTAAACCAATTAGGGCGTAGCGAAAATGTGCCCTCTTTTTTACCAATGTCACCATATAATGATGTCTGGTATATCGTCGAAGCTCGGCGATTGCTCGTCGGAAGGCACTTCAAACGAAATTGAACTCGAACAAATGGGCGGCACGTGAAGGCGAAAATCTTGCAACCCCAGGTTAGGCTTAATGGCTGGTTTGATTCACTTGTTTAATGTGATAAATGTCGCCAGACACCTCGCATTGTCCTTGACGCAGGATGGATGGCCTGTAGCCGTAGAAAAGAGTGCGATTTTTTTTGCTGTTTCTTCTTGAAGCTCCATCATTTTAAACCAGCTGGCATGGTCCGCTGTTGGTACCGGTACCGTCAATGCTTGACGAACCAGCAATTTAATTACAATGAATGGTGATAGCAAGTGGTAGTGCCCGACATGGCTGCTCGAAGAAAAGAAATCGAAGGCGTAAACTTTTGGGCTGCGTAACGGCCCCTTGACAAAGTAGAAGCTCTGTGTTTTAACATCAAGTGGCAACGCTGAAGCAGAAAGCACCGCACGAGACATGGCGGCACAAGAAAGTTGCAAAATGTAATCAGAGCAAGCGGCCGTCCTTGGCAACTATACCGGATTGCATTAATGATGGGACACGGCTTGGGGAGAGCGTCTATCCATGACCTTCGCTGCAAGTTCATTAAACATTCATCGCTTTCGTCACATTTCTAGCGCCGTGGACATGGGTGCCGACATGAACGTGCGAACCAGGAGGAAAAAAAAGCGACTGTCACAGATCCTGTTCATCCTCGTTCGCCTTAACGGCCGATTAGTAGGTGGTCCGTCCTTCCATCCAACTTTCTTTCTAATTTCGCGACGCGACGTAAGAATCTACGATGCCGGTGCACTGGTACCGGGTGCCGTCTCGCATCCTGGTTCGCCCAAGGCCGCGAGTTGTGTGCCCGTTGGCGACACAACGATTGGGCATGATTTATTCAAGATCAAGCTCAAGGCGTCTCATACCCTTGCGCTGTGGTAACAAGGGAGGAGAGTGACACGCGATTCAGTGCGCCGGCGAAAATTAACTTTTGCCCGCCTAAAGGTTCGGAGGTGCCGCGCGGAGGTGGTCGAGAGTGAAACTTTCTAGCTGGCCCAGCGGCCAGTGGCGTTGGCATCATGTGCAGACACTCCCGTCCGAGGAGTGTGAAGAGAACAATGTAACTTTCCTAACAGTGGTAATCATGTTAGAAGTCATTTCATCATCACCACCGCCACCGTGATGCTTAGCCGGGAAGAGAAGGAAGGTGACACTTCATTACGACATTTCCGGGGTAGGTGTGAGCGGGTGTGATCATTAGATGGGCGGGAGGTAAATGGTGCTAGAAACCGTGGCTCAACTTGTCTGCAAAAGTTGTAAAGTCTAGCGGTGGTAAAATCACACAAACGAGAGTTATGTCGTACTTGGAGGTTTTGCTTGCAGACGCTTGGTGTCGGTTCTCAGTCTGGGCTTGGGCCACACAAGGGCCATTTGAAGCAGAGCTGGAAGTAATTGCTGAAGGTCATAAGATGTGGTGCATACATTGGTGGCAGTGTTATGATCTACAGTAAGTTTTAGTATTTTTAAATCCATCGAGTTGAAGAAAATGGAGTTGATCTTTCGCATTTCGTGGAGCTGCAACTGGCATGCTTCTAGTTGTTTGAATGCTATCACATACTGTATCTTTGACAGTCAGTATCGACGAGCCGTGGTTCAATAATCCACCCTGGACTCTGTGTCGAGACACATTCGTTAGCGATGTGCTATCCGAGGCTTACGAATTATTCAACGCAACTCGTCACCGATCGGGCCGTTCCGGTGTTTCCGTTAAATCCCCGGAGTTTGTCTCTTGTACCAAAAAAAACGCCGCTCTTTGCGTGAGTCAAACCTACGACTAGCAGCAGCATCCGCGCCATCAGGTACGCATTAACATTTGATCGTTCGCGCATCCGCACCGGATAATCGGTGATCGGTTCCGTATCGCAAAGCTTGCCAGTGTCACTCTAGGGACGGCCCCCTTTTTTATGCTCAATTTAATCCACTTTTTCCGCCTGCTTGCTATTCATGACCTGGCTTATAGTCTAGCTTTTGTTCGGGGCACCGCGCGACCATTTGGCAAAGCTAATCGTATCGATGGCCGTTGACCGGATACATCCAAGCGAGTGACAACCTAATGCCGGAGGTCCGTACAGCGCAGGAAACGGTTGTCATTGATCCGTCGTTCCGTCCACTAAAAATAAGACCAAGACCTACCAGACCGGAGCCATTTGTGGATTCATTTTATCGCGCGAAATGCCGCACGCTCGGCACCGATCCCTTGTCCGGATTGGGATTGCATTTTTATCGGCAGGATGGTGGTTAGGTGAAAATTTAAGCACGTTAGCAGAAGCATACCGGAAACATCCGGTCACGAACCGGTCCGGGATGTATTGGAGAGAGCGTGCAGCGTATGGCACCGTGATGGCTTCCGTGGTGTCCGTGTTAGCCGGTAGCAGGAATAATAAAACATCGTTCCGTTAGCCGCGGTTCGGGTGGCTTGTGATTCGTGTGATCCACGGTCTACGGGCGTTGGCGAAAGAGGCGAATCACTAGACGATGCATTGAATTCTAGCCTGGTGGTTCCAGAGGGGCCAGAGAATAAAACAAAATAAAATAAAAAAAAACCAGGTGGAAAATAGAGCTAAACATGTTTTATTCATGAGTCATTTTCACGATTATGAATATTCCATTTTCGTGCCAATTCTCGTGCCAAACCCGACTTTCTCGGTGCTAGCGGAATCGAGTGTAGAGAGTGGTGCGGAATGGTTTTTTTCTCTATCAAACTTATTCGTTTTTCGCCGTCCTGCATGCTGGTGGTTAACAAAAATTAACTGCTGGATTGAGAACACGATGCTGCAACCGTAATTGTGGCCGCGTAAATGAATGCAGAATTCGGTTGGATATCGGTGCGGTGCATTTGCCATGCGAGGTTTTTGCCTTTCGAATATGGATGAGCCCAGATGAGCGTATACGGTGGGAGCATGCTTCTTAGAATATCCCTCCCCTTATCTGACAGCCGCCCGAGTATTAGGCATGGGCTTCGTGATTGGAATAGTCTCCACACGATCTCTCGCCCACTCGCATTAAAATGGGTTTTCGTCCTTTTTTTTAAACTTTAATCTTGTCAAAATCTCTCATTTCCGATCCCTCGGCCAAATGGTCCGCAGTACTGTCGTCGCCTGCTCAGCTGCTCCAGTGTTTGCTTGGATAGTTTACGGTGACCGAAATGAAATTATAACCAAACACACACACACACACTTACGAGGTCGTGTTCCGGGTTTCTAATGAAAACGGACAGCCTACTGCCCCCTTTGGCACCAGCCGGCTAATGTCGTCCGGTGTCGTAAATAGTGCCCGTCCTCCCACCCCGAATAAGGGAATGGTATTTCGAAATTGAATAAATATAAATTCGGCCACTTTATGTCGTCGGCAGATCCCAGCAGGGCGTTCCAGTGGGTTGGTGCACCGAAGATGGAACCCATGGTCTTGACACTCCGCCACACAAGCTGGCATTGGACCGGTTTTTGGGTGAAATGAAGGTTTTCCAATTGCCAGCTGGACCAGCCAATGCCGGAGGGCGTGTGCCGCGGATACCACCACCGCGGGCCACACGGTTAGCATCTGTTGAAAAGCGGCAACTGACTTTGAAGCTGATGAGCCGTAACGCCAGCCGCGCCAACCAGCCAGCCAGCCAGCCAGCCAGCCAGTTACATACCGGTGCGAGGCAACGCAACCAACCAACGCGCATTCCGGGCACTAACGCGTAAGAGCCTACTCTGGAAGGACTCCCGGGACTCTGGGTGCGTGCCTTTTGTCCGGGTCCGGGTAAAGCTAGCGTCGTAGGTTACGGTCTAAACCCTCCCTCAGAACCACACAGACCGTGGACAACTGTGGAGTATGGTTTTGCCGACTAGCCGGTGCTCCTGGGGTGGGAGACAAGATGGAGATAGCACAGCATTCTCATTTCGGCACCCTACCCGTGTACCCGTGGACCACTCCGCCTCGATGCCTCGCGCAATTCGCAACGAGGACTAACGCCGTCCAGACTCGTGTGGTGGCGAGTGTTAGTTCATTGTTTCGCCACTGAACGTGAAATTTATCCACAACTGGCTCGTAAAAGCCCCCGGGCCAAGAACCGTCCGGTGTCGCTTTCTCTTGCGGACTGCGAGATCAGAATTAATTGTATCCATTTTTGAGGTCCAACCACTAGTACCGCCATAAATGTAACGGCGAAGTCCGCCTTCCCGGGGAGTCGAGATAGAGGAGTGGAACGGGCGCGTTAAACACAGGACCCCGGGGATGGGTGCGCATCTCCCGAGGATTCTTCTAGGTCTCTGTGCTGCTGCGATCACCGGGGACAGCATAGCGACACTATGGAAAAGAGAGCGAGAGAGCGAGGGAGAGAGAGATCCTTTGCCTCAGCGCAGATGGACAAACCGAACCGGCGCTGCTGACCGTCCCCTGGAATGATGGGCTTTTGGGCCGCTTTTCCATGCATCCATGCCAAAGCTGCAAAGTGCCCGTTTGTGTGTGGTACCGACGCTCTCCATTCTGCTCGCTACGCGACCGGCATACGAGATCACGCAGCTGGCGTTAGACCGAGCCGAAATTCAGTTTTGTAAACTACAATCGTGCGCCGGGTCCGGTTTCGTGAGGTATATCGAAAAGCATCCAGCTGCTTTCGCGTCGGCATCTCTCCCCCCAGGGGAGCTAAGCTTACGCGTGATGCTCGACAGCATATCACTTGCATGCCCGGCGATACGCCACTGTCCGTGTTGCTTGCGGGTTTTATGGAAACGGAGGGCCGTTTTTGGGGCGGAAATAAATCTAAGTCAGTGATAAGATACATTGCGCACATTGGGCGGGAGCGGAAGTCCGTACAATATCACTCGCATTAATTGTGCGTGCTTACACACGGCCGACCGGCAGCATGGGAGGATTCGATGGAGAGAAATTAAATTTCGTTTACGTCGTTTGACTCGGCCGGCCACTGACCCGGG
>NC_064874.1:77288556-77298556 GCF_943734745.1 Anopheles darlingi | reverse complement strand
AAGGGTAGCGATGTCCTCGTAGCAGCAAGCTTTGTGTAAAAATAGATGTTTATGCTGATCATCCCTTCTCTAAGGGTGTCCCTGTGTAGAGTATTCCTTCAGTAAACAGGGACTGCTGAAAGTAAACGAGCTTAAACTCTCTTTTGTGTCATTGGTTTGTTTGCTTTCCTAGTTACATTGTAATGGCAATAGAAATCCAATGCATTACAGTTTCCAACTTTAAAATTGTTGGTATCGAATGTTATCATTAGTCCGTTTGTTTATCGTTTTATAAAGTTACTAAATTATTAGTCCCTTGTATCGGTTCCGTGGCAACTGCTGTTGTCTGCTATCTGCGAGACCCTTTTAATTTCATTTTGTGCAACCATGGTACAGTAAGTAAGTAAAACGGAGCTTGGTAAAACAGCAAACTTTCCGTACGGCAGCACCGCATTCAGACCGGAACCAGAGTCTCCATGGGGACACTATTCCCATTTTCCTGACCGAGACCAATCATAACGGCAGCAGTACGCTTGCTGTTTGTCTCCTGCAGACCTGGATTCAACTTCTCCAGTTTTCCGGTGGCTCTGCAATCGAATCTGGTAGCTCAAACCGTTGTGGGAAATGGTCCCCTTTCTCTCGGTTCGAGCACTGGTGCTGAGCTCTGTGGTTTCCTGTCTCTCCCCACCCCCAGGGGTGGACTCTGTCAGCAAAATTGTATCATCTTGCTCCGGACAGCGGATGACAACAACATCAACGACGTCGACGACAGCAATGATGGCGATATTGATCTATCCTTTTCCGCAAAGTTGCACGACGACGACACGTTAAAGAGGAGAAAAGTTGGAAAAATGTGATGGAAACGATACACATGCCTGCCCGGTTTGTTGCTTGTTGTTGACACAAAACTTGAACTGGATGTTTTGCTTTGATAGATGATTTTTAAACGCTCCAAGATGCTTGAGATGCTTCAAGTGTGCCCGATCAAAAGCCTTCGAAGGCGGTGCTGCAAATGTTGCTGATCGACTCGATTGTAGGAATGATGTTTGTCAATGATTAAACAAATATTCATCCTCTCTTTTACATTGATAGAACCCCGGTAAAGCGTTAAATTCATTCTCGTTCTGTGTTATCATTCGAATGCGTTTGAAAGCATTGACCCAGACTTTTATCTGCAATTTCCTCAATCTGTAAGTTGCACGCTACCATGGTAGGATGACTAATTTCCGCCCCGTCACGGCAATAAGAAAGACACTGGTCCCGCTTGTTTTGTGACGCTTCCTTTTAATTTAAAATTAAACCGCACATTGCAAACCACGGTCAGGGATTAGCAGAAGCACAGAATCCCGGAACCCGAATTGAGGCTGGTTGGGTTGGGTGAGAAGAAAATACAATTTAAAAGCCCGCGTCGGAATGCTCTTATCCAATTCTCTAATTAAAATATTCTTCCCCCGGGACTCATACAGCCGCTAGTACTCATTTGGGTCTCGCAGCTTTTCAAGCCTCGGAGCGAGAGTCAGCTTCTAAATGCTGGCTGTGCCTGGAACCAAACGACTGCGTTTACGAGTGCGTTGCGACCACTCCGTTTTGACTCCCGGGCACCACCACCGAACCTACCGCTTCCGGTCAGTAACATTTTCCAAAAACCAACCGCCCTCGTGGGGCGAGGTGCAGTGTGAGTGTGTGTGGTAGGAAATTGTATTCTTTGCTACACTGGTTACAGCACCGTTGGCTAAGTACTCAAATGCTAGCTCCCGATATTATCCACGGGAATAAGTTTACTGTCCGGGTGGCGCGGATAGTTTATGCGAAACATTCGCGAAGCTGCTGGCTCCTGTTGGCTTGTAAACACACCGGGATAGGATGAATCGGGGGGGTGTACAGGGGCGAAAGTTATTTAAGCCATTAATTAGCGGACCGTTCGTACCTTGGAGTTGGCGATTTTGGTCCCGGTTTGATTTACGATTTTTCCTCTGCGCGAAACTTATGAACGCAACTTTGGCGTTGCAAGTATGCAAATGAAATAGTTCCAAAGGGTTGCAAGAAGAAAAGGACCCTCGGTGGTGCGCTTCGTTGCAGTTGCTGCCAGCGGTTGATTGAGTTTTAGAATGTTCTGGAAGGGCTTTCCGTAGTTCATCATGGTTTTAATATTTTTTAGGGGATTTTTTTTTCTGTCAATTTACTTATTAAACCTTTCTCGCCAATGCTGTTCGTTCTCATTAGCATCGTAATTCGTTTTGGGTAAATAATGAGTAAAACATCCTGCAAACGATCGCTCGTCCGACCCTAAGGACAGCTTCGGTTCCTCAGAAATTTCATTTTTTTCCCCATTTTGCTCAACGTAAAGCTAATAGCTTTACACCAATAAAGAGCTCTGTAGCTGACATAATCCGGCAGCAGCTGAACTAACAAACTTTTGGGCTGGCAGGCCAGTGCGCCGACGACCTCCCAGCCGCGCTCGCTGATATCAGCGACGTCCAGCAGGGAGAGAATGTGAGAGACTAAAAAACATCGCGATTGTTTCGTCAGTTTCATGATAGATAAGGATTTCGGCACACACACCCCAAACCCGGATGGTTTACGACCAGGGAAAAATGTTCTCCACGTTGGCTTATAATAAATCATCGCTACAAATTGAACGACGTACCGACAACGTGAGGTGTAGGACGAGCTGGACGCCTGGCAGTGGTGAGTTCGGGAAGAAAAGTTAAAAAAAATGATGAAAAATCTTTAAGACTATGGATGCCTTCCTTCTGTGTATTGGCGCGTTCAGGTCTGTCAGCACAGTGCAAATGGTGCTGTGTGTGTGGGAAAGGGTGTGCGTTGGAATCGTGTTTATCTTTGCTTTTTCGCCAAGAAACTTTGCTCTCTTGGAAGTGCAATAGTTCCCTCAGGAATCCTTAAGCGGAACTAGTAGTAAGAAGGGGTGGTCCAAGCCCAAGTTTACACCACAGACAGTCCTGTGTTGGCCTGTCTACACTTATTTCCCCCTCCTCTACTGGCAGAAGCAAGGCGAAGGAAGGAAAGTTTGCATTTTTCATTTTTCGTGCCCATTGCTGCCGTATCTTTTGCTGCTTTTGGGCTAGAGACAATCGCGATGCATTGCGCAGCTCCCCTTGCCGACCGACCTGGTTGGCGGTCGGTATCGGGAGTTGTCCCGGCATCCTGAAATGGGCTGGATGCAAAACTCTATAAAACAGTTTCGTAAAATTGATTGACTTTAGTTGGTAAGTTTTTTAACGACTTTTTAAGGGACCTCTATCCTGGATTCGCCCACTTGCCTCTCCTTTTTTTTTCGTTCGTAAAACTTTCAGCTCCAAGTATGGTATTGGGTGTGTTTGTGTGTGTGTCGTTGGCTACGTTTCATGGTATTTGGCCAGCAATATATTAATTTCTTGCAGTGCACACGAGGCAGCAGACATGCCGAGAGCAGATGGAAACAATTTCCAGTTTCCGTTGTTGACATTTATTGAATCTTCGCTGTGGTTGGCTCAAAGTTTGATAACTAATTTGGCTACCATGATACTACCGGTTTATGGTTGGCTTGGTGGAGGCAGGATGGATTGCCTAATGGGAACTTAATTGGATTTTCCAAAATTTCCGATTGCCAGATGCACTGCAGCAGTACGCACCTTTGGAAACAACTCGCAAGATGGTGATGCCTGGCTTCGCTGTGACCTTATGACCAGCAACGGACTAGGACTTCATTATGTTTGAGAATTCTAGAAAGTTGAAAGTGGTACAGTCCTGCTTCCGAGCTCAATCACGAGTGAAACGGAGCAACGCTTCCGCTCCAATGGGCGGGGGCAGTTACCATCCGAATGCTCATGTCGATGGATTCATTGTTGTTTTCCCGGCATTAAATCGTAAATAGAAAGCTCTCACAAAGCTTCTCGCCTTTGTCCACTGGCATTGTTCCTTGGGCGCCCGGAGAAGAAAGTTCGCCCGCCCGGCAGCAAAGCAAAGCAAGTTTGAAAATAGGAAATCTGCATCCCCTTCCGGCTGCCACCGGCCTAAACAACAAAACAAAACGTCTGGCCAAGGGTGGTGGTGGCCGAGACCGTCTCGAAAGACGATAGGTTATTATGCACCGCAGGCAAGGCACGGAACGGAACAGAACGGAACGTGATGGAAACAAGGCACGGTGGTAAGACGATTGAAAAGCATCCGGAGCAGAAGCAATACAGTGGGAGTATAGGTTCATCCCGAAAAGATGCTTTAGACGACGAAACTTTTGCTTGCATAATACAACGCAAGGTGACGGCATCAGATGCTCCCGTTCCCTGCAAGATCGCTTGCTGGCCCTTTGTCATGCCGAGAGGCCACTCTTCCATGATTTGCATGACTTGTTTGCCGTCTTTCTGGGGGGCTTGGTTAAAGAGCCGGAATCTACTGCGGTGGTAGGTGGTGGTGGTGATGTTTGAGGCTGGTTGTTCGATCCGAACTTTGCCAAAGTTCCATATTTCAATCACAACACTTTGCAGGAATTAAACCATAAATCAGCATCCAGTAGATCCGGATTGTGCTTATCTTTTCCGTATTAAGGCTCATCACCAGCAGCGATCATTAAAGCCTTTTGTAGGAAAAGTGCGAACAAACACCTTCTGGTGCCTAGTATCAACCCTCGGGTACAAGTTATCTTTTCCAATTAATTCCAAGGAAAAAGGCTGATCAAAGCAAGCGCACGACCGCACCGATTGAGTCGCTATCAGCATCGGTCCAGCCGGAGAATTAGTGCTTCCTCGAAGGAGCATTGAACAAGTGGCCATGGTCCATCCCGGACCGAGCAGACAGACAGATTGTGGGCTTCGTGCTCGAGCATCCTCGATAATTCCTCCTCCTTTTCGCTCCCTTCGCGTTAGCCATTCATTTTACAATCAGCTATAAAACTTTCATCAACGACAACGGCTGGCATATTGATGAACCATCAAGCTCCTCCTGGATGCTTCGCCACAATCCGAAGCGCGTAGCGGTAGAGCAGTGCCAGGCTGGACGACGAGTGGTGCCCGATCGTTAGGGATGGTTACCGGAAGGAAGGAAACGTTTTTTGCCCTTTCTATTGGTCTTTCGCTGCCGCGAACCGCTACTACTATTAGTCTGCGAGTCGTGGATCTTCGCGGAATGACTCTATCAATCGAACTGCTCGAACTGCTGCCGTACAGAGTAGCGGAGTAGCATGTCCAATCTGATCAACTTCTGTTGGCTTCTCCCCACCGTGGTTGGCCAACCGCTAGCTGGTGCGATACGATGAGGTAGCGCTATTTGCCCGTCTGGATGCGCTCTTCGGTTCGCAACGCGTTGAGGTTAGAAGGTTACCGGGGGCAGCTTCCGGTGGCCCGGCAGACGCCCATGCAATGTCGAAGAAGCAACCGATGGGCGGAGCGCTTTCGTTGGAAAGTTTTGCGTGATAATTTATCTTTTCATCGACGCAAGTTTCTGGTGGGGTGTGGTGGAGTGCAGGGTGAGGGTAAATCGGGGCCACTTCAGTAGCGCTATAAAGTGAACGCAAAGCACTTTTGGTCGGTGGTGATGCTGCTGCACTAGTGGTGGTGGTGGTGGTTTCGTGGCGATAGTACACAACAACAACAACGCGAGCAGCATCACGCTTCTTTGTTCTAACCGCTTCGAACGGGAGGGGGTGAACCGACAAGGGTTGACCCCACGGAGCGTTGCGATCGATCGATCGATGCAATGCGCGCTAAAAAGTGCGCTAATTGATAGTTTAATCAAGCGGCTGTCGGTCGTGATTTACGGTATGTTTTCGGTGCATTGTTTTTGGCCCCGATGCTACTGCCACTGACTGGTGGGTGCAGTGCGGGGGTGCAAACATGACATGGAACTAGAAAAATCGGAAACAGATTGTTTTAGGAAGCGCTTTTCGGGTGGGGGGCGTTCCTGCTCCCTGGGTTTCGGTGCAGAATGCGGTGATAAATTGACGTCATCAGCACATCGGCCCAGAAAAAAAGAAGTTGGTTATGTTGGGCGGTTGGGAATGAGAAAAAAATGTTTATGTTTCGGTTAGTCAATATTGGCCACAGGAACTAGTTTGATGTTGACTTCTTATGTTACTACCGCAGTTGATGCTGCATTAGTGGTACTTTTTACACTTTTTGCGCACATGAGCTCTCGTTTTAACAAAAATCCAAACTATTATTGCCCATTTTTCAAATTAAATTGTTAAACTAGGTTCTTTATCATCTAATAAATAACGAAGCTTAGTTTTGTGTAGCTTTACGATAAGCATAAGCAGTTTTGAATTCAGATGTAATACAATAACATTTGAACAAAATGGTGGGGAGGTAACTTGATGAAATTGATTTATAAAATTTTTGGGATAAATATTGATTAAACTTGTGGCGCATAAATTAATTTATCATTTAGTTTCGAGCTACATAATAGAACTCTACTTCGAGTCTACAAAAATGTACAAAACCCCACTTCTAATTAGCTTCAACCATGGTAATAATTGTTTCTCGCTAATGATCTCTTAGAATCTCCTACCAGATGACGAAACTTTCCTTTAATTGGTCCCAAAATGGCCGCTGCCCTAAACTGGTTGGAATCGTTTCGTTAAAGGTAATTCAAAAGATTGCACGAAATTGCGCCAGTTGCCTGGAACCACCATCAATGGCCCAAGCGCTTTGCAGAAACAATCGGTCCTAATGATGGTTGCCCTCAGTAGGGCTGGCCAGCCAATACACCACAAATCACCGCCACAACCGACCACTAGCACCGCAACAGCTTAACGGGTTCTTAGTGCGCACCCCCCCCTTCTTCCGACCTTGTCAGTGTCCTTTTCCTCTGTTCCAAGCAATCTTTGGCCCCTTTTCACCGGTCATGGCTGCTGACTGGCTGCCGGTGGACATTTATTTAGACTTTCTCTTTCTTTCCTTCTTTCTACCGACGCCAGTAACGGTACGGTGGCCACGGGCATGGACCGAGAAATCGTTAGATAAAAAGGTGTTAATGATAATTGCCACGATTAAAAGATATTCCAGTTTATAAACACCCGGCCCGAAAAGGGGAAAGGGGGAGCTGTTCTTGACTTTTCCTTCTGGAGCCATCCCAACGAGAAGTGCTTTTTCGGAAGAAAGGATGACCGAGCGGCCATTACCTCGACGACCGACGATCATACCACCCTTCGCTCTGCACGATGGAGGCGCCAGGCCATTTTCATTTCGGCAACATCAACAGCAACAATGGTGTTGTCGTGGAAGGGATACGATTTACGAATGTCACGAGCACTGCGGGCAGTCCATGTGGTTTTGAACGTGAAGAGCAGCAGCAGCAACAGCAGCATGGACCGACCGTGAACGACGACGATGAAGAGCTCTGGTCCACGGTGGCACGGTGGTCGTTGACTCCTCACAGCCAGCCAGTCCGACACTGTTTGACCATTAGTGAGGATGGCTTCTTTATCGCACCGTCACCATCGTCAACCATATTTTGAGTCCTTTGGTCGCATCCGGTCCTACATCTCTCTCTCTTTCTCTCTCTCTTACACACACCTTCTCCACCGCACCGCATCATATCCGGTAAGACTTGGTTGGGAATGAGATATTAAAAAGCCCTCCGGGCACCAGACAACGCGTTATCGGGCTAGCATAAATCTTATCTGTACTACGCTATGACGCCTGTCAGCTCCGAGGATGCTGCTTTGTGTTAATGCTGCATATACATATATACACACACACATACACTTGCTGGACACGCGGGGCTGATGGGTCATTGGTTTAATTTTCAGTTTTTTCCTTCATTTTTTGGATGGCGGCGGGTGCGGTTTGGTGTTGTTATGTAAAGGATAGGTGGGCAAACCGCAGTCTCCAACCCTTGCGCAGTGTTTCGTTCGTCAGAGTTGGTGCTGTAAATGGAGTACGCTTAAAGCGAGGGACTGTTGCGACCATTGCGCAGACATTTTAATTATAGAAACCAAGTGTCAAATCGTCAAGCAAATATGCTGATAACGAGATGCTAGAGTTTTGCAGTTTCGATAAGAAATTATTGTATGTTTGGTCGCTTGCAGTGACAAGTAATTTAAGAAAAGGTGAAACGATGCAATTAACTCGATTTGTAGATGGAGAAGGTTCTGATGTAAGCATTGTACTGTTGTTATTTGAAACAAATTTCAATAATTGATCGATTGGGTGTATGATGCTGCTAAAATTTTAAATTTTAAGAACAAAAAAAATCCTGAACCGGCAAAGTATAACTATACTTTCGGAAGTATCACTGCAAACGGACCACACCAGTGCAGTTCGGTGTGTACTGTAAATACAAGTGAGTAATTAATCAAAATGAATGATTTCAGGAAGCAATCGTCGAACGGTGCTCATCATGACGCACTTTGGATTGAATACCAATCAGATGTCCTTAATGAACGAGTTGAACTGAACTTATTGGTAACACTTTAACAGTCAGCAGTCGCACCAGCTGTGTTTACCGTAATCGGTGGCCACAGCTGGCACCATCTGTAATCGGCAGATTCAAGTTCACTCGGTCAATGGTGCTGCAACACTTTCGCCCATCCATCCGTTCCCTAGGGCAAGTGGGATAGTGTTGACTGTTTATGGGTCCTGGAATGAATTGCAGATGAACTTCGTGTGTCGCGCATGCGTCCTCGGTTGCGGTATCCATTGCTCACTCGACAAAGTTGGTCGTTTCGTTCGACGAGTCCCTAGAATCGGTCCCGCGCCGTCCCCGTGTAAATGGGAGCAGAAAATGGGGACACAGCAGGCACGGTTTCGGATAGCGAGTTTATGGTTGATCTCGTGATCGTTAATGCTTCGCTCGGTTGCAGATTTAGGGACCCTCCAGAATCCTGTTACTCGATTGTTGGTTGGAGAGGACTGGAGCGTTGGGCGGACGAGCGGACGAAACGAAACTTGTTGAAACGCAACGCAGTTTTTGATTGAGCCGGGGTTTCGCTTTCTGGGTAAATGGCGAAGCACTACATGGCGAGCCAGGAGTCGCAGCTATTTGGTCGTGTGGCATTTTCTTGGCGTTAACTTGTGAATAATTAAATTTGCCCAAAAGTTACCCTAGCGTGGCACTACATGGTCTGCTACTTGCCGTAGCTTCCAGAAGTTGTAACATTTGCCCAGGAATTCGCGAATACGGCGGTGCCCGAAAGTCCGGAATGTTGGACTTTGTGGTATTGCAACCAGCGAACAGCCGGCACTATCACAGTGTGCGCTGCGGATGGTGGTGGAGCATCCAAACCTCGGTTACGTATGCGCCGGCAGCAGCAGCACCGGTAGTAGCGCAGTTTGTTGCTTTCTGTGGCTCTGCCTGTGTATGTGGTGTGTTCCACCAAATGTGAACTCGGGCCTGGCTTTGGACCAGGGGAAATAAATTTATCAAGTCTCTTTACAACGAAACACAAAGTTGTGGTTACTGGGTTGCTGGGCTATTTGTGCTGGGCTTTCAGAAGCAGACAGATTCTAGATCCCGCTACAACCAACGAGCTTTGCTGGTCTTTACCGTTGGTGCTGCGCGTGCTCGAGTTGGTCGAGTTACAGGTGCAACCGAGACTTTTCAAGGTGTTCTGACATTAGCTTTTCCGCGTGTGTTCCGCTACCGCAGCGAGTGTTAAACATCACCTCCAAAAACTCAGTTTAGCGGGTCTCGTTTTGTTCTTGGTTAGCAATTTGACTAGCACCTGTATTGTTTGTTATGTTAGTAATTTGATTCGTCGAATATAGGACAACTATTGAAGAATGTTCAAGTTTCTCCAGCACTCCCTCCAGATTAATGGAGTAAACTGCCTTAAAGCCGTTGCATATGTGTGGTCATCCACGGCATTAGTTCGAAAGTCCGAATGAGTTGTTCCGAAAGTCAATGTCTCGTTACAGTCAGCAGCTAAAACTTTTCAAATTTGTAATTGAATTTCCAAATTGCCAACGCACCCCACTCACGGTCTCCTATCCGACACGCAATGCATCATCTTGTTTGCTGCTGCCATTCGTTGATTTACGGCGCTTCTTCCGAGCAATTAATCTTGACTTCAAGAGGGATGCAGCAG